>NC_056731.1:1854998599-1855096099 GCF_019279795.1 Protopterus annectens
AATTCTTACAGAAGGACAACTGGATGTGCTCAATAGATCTCAGGGATGCCTACTACCACATCAAAATGGCCAGAGTGTCCAGAGATCACCTGCGCTTCCGGCTGGGAGCCAGCCACTTTCAGTTTCGGGCCCTGCCCTTTGGTCTAACCTCAGCCCCCAGGGTTTTCACCAAATGCATGGCAGTGGTAGCGTCTCACTTGAGATGTCTAGGATTCCGCGTGTTTCCGTATCTGGACGACTGGCTCCTTTCTGCCACCACCGAGCGTCAACTGATACAGGCCAGGAACTACACTCTCAACCTTTGCGTTCAGCTAGGAATTTTGATAAATTTCGAAAAATCTGTGTTACAGCCCTCGCAGCATATTTCATTTATTGGGGCAGAGCTAGATACCAGTTCTTTGCTCCTAAAATTTCCCTCCGCAAGAATAGCTTCCCTGCAAGAACACGTATCTCTCCTACTATTGTCCAAAAAGTCCCCAGCCAAACTAGTCTTGAAAGTCTTGGGACTCATGTCAGCTTCCCTCATTGCAGTTCCCATGGGGAGGCTACACATGAGAGTTCTCCAATGGCTGCTGTTCGCACAGTGGTCGTTCCAACAGTTACCACTGACACACGAGATTCACATCACGAACACCTGCAAAGCACACCTGTCTTGGTGGTTACAGAATCACAATTTCATCAGCGGCCGACCGTTTGTGTTTCCCACACCTACAGCCACAGTGACCACGGACGCTTCCCTGATAGGGTGGGGGGGGGCATTTTTCAGGGACAGACAGTCCAAGGCGAATGGACCAGTTTAGAGTACAAAAACAAAGAATAATGTTCACTACACTCTGTTCGCCTGATAATAAACAAGACTTATAAAATGCAACAAAAAAACAGGCTTAAATAATGGAAAGTATACTTGCTGTGTTCA
Organism: Protopterus annectens; assembly: GCF_019279795.1. Taxonomy (NCBI): domain Eukaryota; kingdom Metazoa; phylum Chordata; order Ceratodontiformes; family Protopteridae; genus Protopterus; species Protopterus annectens. The sequence goes on from NC_056731.1 coordinate 1,854,999,516, forward strand.
ATTCAAGTCAGTCACAAACGGTAACCAAATGTTCCACAAAAAGGTACGAAGCTGTAACCTGCAAACCGCTTTACTGAACTCTTAATCCAATAAAAAGTCAAAATCACCATAGAATGTTCATTCAACCTACTCATCCATTGGGCAATAACATAGAAAAACACGCAGCCAGCATGTAAAATAAATCCAAGCGTCCAGTAGAAACCACGTTTATTAAAATAATTAGAACACAGGGCTAAGCGCTTTCCGAATCTTCATCAGGCCACTAACAAACAAACATACTAGCATCCATTTTATAGCAAAATGCTAGAGTCAACTACTGATGTCACATCCTGTTTGCACATCCTGAAGTCAACTCTGATGTCACATCCTGTTATACATAAACTATTTAAACTGACATCACTTTTGTAGTGAAACGCTACAAGCAACTCTGATGCCACATCATACTAAATATAAAATCTTATAAAATGTTTTAAATTATTTAAAATATTTAAAATATATATGCAGACATTTTGTAAACAGTGCGCAATAAAAATGTTCTAAAATAACATTTCACCCTACTTTAACTGCTGCTGCATGTAACATTCAAAATGTTTTAAAATAATTTAAATATCTATGTAACCATCTCATAGACAGTATGCAGCAAATAAAGTATTTCACAATTACATACTATCTTCCTATAAATACTGCACTTATATGCATACTAGTAAAAAATGGCACGCATGTTCATACCCCACATTTTTCCATTTTCTGTCTCCATTGTTGTCTTTGTATTTTACTCTGCAGGCTTATTAGGGGCCAATTGCTATGAAAGATGCTGATATACCATGTAATCCTCTTCCATCCAGTATACATATTTCACATGATTTTGCACTTTTAGTCTCATATACTTTTATGTTTATTATATCAGCTGTTATCAACATCTTTGCGTGTGCACATATCTGTTTTGAATGATTTTTGCTGTTACAGATATTATGATATTTGGAAGCACACGCTGTACATAATTTAGATGCAGTCTCTTGAATGATCATTTTTGTACAGTTATAATTATGTTAAATAGCTCATGTGTAGATATTAATATCTTTAATAATTTGATCCCTATTTTTAAACATGCATTTATACATACAAGTATTTCAAATGGGACTATATTGCTTATTATTAAATACTAAACATGCGTGCCATTTTTTACTAGTATGCATATAAGTGCAGTATTTATATATTTAGTATGTAATTGTGAAATACTTTATTTGCTGCATACTGTCTATGAGATGGTTACATAGATATTTAAATTATTTTAAAACATTTTGAATGTTACATGCAGCAGCAGTTAAAGTAGGGTGAAATGTTATTTTAGAACATTTTTATTGCACACTGTTTACAAAATGTCTGCATATATATTTTAAATATTTTAAATAATTTAAAACATTTTATAAGATTTTATATTTAGTATGATGTGGCATCAGAGTTGCTTGTAGCGTTTCACTACAAAAGTGATGTCAGTTTAAATATTTTATGTATAACAGGATGTGACATCAGAGTTGACTTCAGGATGTGCAAACAGGATGTGACATCAGTAGTTGACTCTAGCATTTTGCTATAAAATGGATGCTAGTATGTTTGTTTGTTAGTGGCCTGATGAAGATTCTGGAAAGCTAGCCCTGTGTTCTAATTATTTTAATAAACGTGGTTTCTACTGGACGCTTGGATTTATTTTTACATGCTGGCTGCGTGTTTTTTCTACAAGTTATTGCCCAGTGGATGAGTAGGTTCGAATGAACATTCTATGGTGATTTTGACTCTTTTTTTGGATTAAGAGTTTTCATAAAAGCGGTTTGCAGGTTACAGCTTCGTACCTTTTTGTGGAACATTTGGTTACCGTTTGTGACTGACTTGAATTGAACACAGCAAGTATACTTCCCATTATTTAAGCCCAGTTTAGAGTACAACCTGCACATCAGTGTTCTAGAGATGAGGGCAGTGTATCTAGCGTTGCTACACTTCTCCCCCCTTCTACCTCTAGGGACCATTGCAGTTCAGACGGACAACATGTCCGTAGTCTGGTACATAAACAAACAAGGAGGAACCAAATCTTACCAGTTTGCAGAGAGGCCATGAGAATTTGGCAATGGGCAGAATCCATGGGTCGCTTTCTGATAGCAACGCACATCCCGGGGTTATCCAACGTCATAGCAGACAGCTTGAGCAGAGCCATCCTGTTACCTCACGAGTGGTCCCTCAACCAGATAGTGGCGGAAAGGATCTTTCGCAAGTGGGGCCAGCCTTGCTGCGATCTGTTTGCGTCTCCAATGAACACCATATGCAGAAGCTACTTTGCCCTTCTTCCCCCTCCAGGGGATGTCCCCAGGGACGCTCTGATTCACGATTGGCCCCCGGGTCTCCTGTACGCTTCCCCCCCCTATACCTCTGATACCGAGATTTCTTCAGAAAGCCAAGGACCAGGAAAGGACTATAATTCTCATTGCCCCATTCTGGCCTCGACAGATTTGGTTCCCCTTTCTTCAAGCTCACCAAATGTGGGAGCCCTGGATTCTGGACCCGGTGCCAGATCTACTGACTCATTCATCAGGAGCTCCTCACCCGTCACTCCTGTCCCTCAAGTTAGCAGCTTGGCTGCTCCGCTTCCCTACTTAGCCAGGTCTGATCTTCTCTCTCCGGCGGTTCAGGACATTCTGGTAGCCTCTCATAAGGCTTCCACTACTAAAGTTTACACCGGAAAGTGGAAACGTTTCATTTTCTGGGCGACTAAACAAAATTTAGATCCCTTAGTAGCCCCTCTAAACAAGATTTTGGAGTTCCTGTCCATACTGTTTAATCAAGGAGCCTCTACTGCTACTCTAAAAGTTCAATTGGCTGCGATTTCGAACTTCCATGTAGGAGAGAATGGAGCGCCCATTATGGCTCATAGGCTTTGTAAAGCCTTCTTGAAAGGGTATTTTCATCTTAGACCAGCAGTTAGGTTTCCTACAGCCCCTTGGAATCTAAATTTGCTCCTATCCCAACTAATGTTACCACCTTTTGAGCCAGCTTCTTCCTGTTCATTAAAGTTCTTGGCCTGGAAAACTCTTTTCCTAGTAGCTATCACTTCAACCAGACGAGTATCCGAACTTCAGGCTCTTTCCATTAAGCAGCCATATTTAATTTTTCACCCAGACAGGGTATCATTATGCACCAACCCTTCGTTCCTCCCTAAAGTTTGTTCAGTTAACAACATTAATCAGTCCATTGAACTTCCCACATTTTTCAAAAACCACTCCAATAAGCTGGAATATATGTTACACAAGTTGGATGTTCATAGACAACTCAGATTCTACCTAGATAGAACTAAAGATCATAGAAAAGCAGACCAACTTTTTATAGCCTTTGCGGACAACAAAAAGGACATGGCAGTGACGAAGTGTACTCTTTCCAAATGGCTAACCGATTGTATTACCTTCGTTTATTCTGCTTCTAATCAGAGTTTGCCCACCAAACCAAAGGGACATTCTACTAGGTCAGTTTCTAAATCTTTGGCTCATGCGGCTCGTCTGCCTTTGGACACTATTTGTGCGGCAGCCACTTGGTCTAAACCACATACGTTCATCACTCATTATAAAGTGCTCAAGACTTCCAGGGACAGAGCATCTTTTGGTTCCACTGTGCTCAGGAACGTTCTTCCGTGAGTCACTCGGGGTAACGGAGCTAGGGACGCTACCCATGTGTAAGAACAAACGGCGAGATTGAACACTCTCACATAAAGAAGTTATGTCCTTACCATGACGTTCCATGTGGAGTGTTCATCTCGCCTTTGTTCTTACAATCCCACCCTCCCACCCTCAGGTCTGGAAGAACGTTCGGTTTAGAAGTCTGGCCTGTTTGTCTCCCACTAGTGGTCTCTCTGTTGTTCTACTGGCTTGAGCTAGTTACGTTCCTTCTCTGTACGTAGGTTTTCTTTATAGGGGATTACTTTGTTATTGCTAGATCTAGTATTGTTTATTGCAAACTAGATCTGAGGTAAAGGCAGAGGGAATTGTGGGAGGTAGGTTGGTCTCGAGCTTCTTCTGGATGCAAAGCTTTGCTAAGCGGCCGACTCGGAGCCGAGGATCGGTTCTGACACCCATGTGTAAGAACAAAGGTGAGATGAACACTCCACATGGAACGTTATGGTAAGGACATAACTTCTTTTTCTATTCATTTTAAAGAAGTGTTTCTGTTAAATTTTACTTGTTTTTTTTAACAACAGGAAGATGACTGACTGCATTAGTAAGGCAGATTTGTTTAATGAGCTGTTGAATATAATATAAAAAAGGACTGAGAGAAACCCAGTCAGAAAGCATTTGCTCTTTGTGGAAAGGAACTTGATGTCAAGAGCATTTCGGGTTAGCATCAGGGGCAAGGTTAGGGTTAGCATGCTTCCCTAAGGTGGAGCAAGGGAGGTAAAGCCTGCACACTTCAGTAATGTATTCTTACCTAACCCTGCTACAAGCTTAATATCACGCCTTAAAAAAACTTTCTGTAACACTACCACTATTGAGACAGCTTTGGACTTGTTTTATGGAGGATTTTGGTGTAGGGCTCACAAAAGGAAATTGTTTTCCTTTTGTGATCTTCTGTATGTTAGATTTTAGTGTTCAGTTTCATGAATGATGGATGTGTTTAGTGGTGGAGTTTTCTTTTCAGCATTTAAATATTTTGAACAATCGTAGTAAATTGATATAAATATGAGTAAGGGTGTGGGTGGTGATGCTTCTCCCATGGGGGTGGAAAGGGCTCACTTACCCATTGCACAAATGCTTTTTTTGTGTTATGCATTTGACTGAAGTTTTGACCAGTTTGCTTTGTCTGGTTGAAGATTCAATGTTTGCAATGTGATGACATGTAGCAGAAACATGAATATGTCATTCTCAGGTTATTCCAAAAAAGTATACTCCCACTGACACAGGTGAATCTGGGAAACTTGAGGCAATGTTACAACTGCCTCATGTACACAGACAACCCTCTCCTCCTCCCAACAAATTCCAACACATGTGAGAGATGCAACCATATAGCCAAACTGGAGGCTAAGCTCTCTCAACTCAGTACTGGCATAACCAGTCAGGAGGAGAAGGAAACCACACTCACTACAATTCCAGTCTCACATAGACCTACCACGATAGCAAACCAAACACATAATCACACAAAAACATACTCTGAGGCTCTAAATAAAGATCTGCCTAAGCAGCAGAGACCTCCAAAGCAGACACCCAAGCAACCGCTACCCCAAAACAAAACACGTGCAACACATATCTCACAAAGCCAGTGTGCCGAACAGTCACAGCCCTTAAGACTAAACAACACACCTGATACACTTGTAATAGGTGACTCTATCGTCAGGCACACTGACATCCCGCTCACCAGGCTGAACAAGGAGAGGGTCACGGTGAGCAGCCTGTCAGGCGCTAGGATCCGCCACATAACACAAGCACTCAGGTCACTCCAAGGCAAGTACAAATATGACTCAGTCATTGGCCATGCTGGTGTGAATGACCTGAGACGCACGTCCATGGACTACATGAAAAGAGACATAAAGGAGCTCTCTGAGCATGTAGCCCAGGCCGGTATGACCCTGACCTTGAGTAGCATCTTACCCTCACCAAGAATGATGCTACAATATGAAGACAAGATGATCAATTTCAACAATTGGCTTAAGTACTGGTGTCATTCAAAGGGGATCCAATGCCTGTCAGCTTGGGATGATATGCTCGACAAGCCACGATGCTTCGCTAGGGACGGCTTGCACCTGTCACCCCTGGGCTTTGGATATTCAAAGGCTCTTGCTACCCCATAGTGCCTTTTTAGGCAAGGCTCAAAAGACAAACCCACCTCCATAGGTATCACAAGGGATAAGAAACTAAGAGTAATGCTACTCAATGCCAGAAGTCTAAACCTCAAGATGCACGCACTCTAAACTCTCCTTAGCATGGAGAACATCGATATCTGTGCAGTAACAGAAACCTGGTTCAGGGCTCCCGAGAGCACCCCAGCACTACCAGGTTATACCTCATACCATGTTTTTTGGCCCCAAAACTTGGACCGAACCACAAAAGGAGGGGGAGTATCGATATTCATCAAAGATACCCACACCTCCAGGTTGGTGACAAAGCACGAAGCATCAGAGACTATCCATGTGCAACTAACAGTGGGTAAACTGCCTTCCAGTTTATAGCCTGCTACAGACCACCCTCCCAAACCCAGGAACCTCACTCGGCCTTCCTGAGAACACTGGAAAATATGAAGGTCTCTCCAAACACCATTATATTGGGTGACTTCAACTACCCAAACATAGACTGGGAGCATTACTCTAGCTCCAACACCATAGCCCAAAGGTTCCTAGAATTTATAAACTCAAATGCTATGGAACAACTTGTTACCACTCCCACAAGAGGGGAAACATACTGGACCTGATCATCACCAACATGGGGACTCTATGCTCCAGACCAGAAGTGCATCCCTCACTGGTAAGATCAGACCATAAACTAATCTCACTGGATATTCACATCCCGACCCCACCCCCTGCCCAGAAAACCACAGTGAAAAACTTCTCTAAAGCAAATTTCACACTCCTCAAAACCGAGGTGGAATCCTTCAAAGTCCCCGGGCCTGTGGAAAATATGGCCCAGACCACAGAATCCTTTATAAACACATTCTATGAACACCTTCAGGAATGCATGGATCATGCGATCCCAAATAAAACCAAGACCCAATCCTCCAAAGGCAGACGTCCTGTCTGGTGGACCCCAGCCATAAACAACCTATACAAAAGAAGGAGGAAGATACTAAATGATAGAGCAAAATCCCAAAAAGTGAAGGCATCACTGATCAGTATTAGCAAAAAACTATGGGCACTCATAAAATTGTCTAAAGCCAGCTTCGAGAGAAAAATTGCACAGGACACTAAGGATAATCACAAGGCTTTCTTTAGTTATGTTAGGAACCTGGGTGGTAATTCCCAGATATGCTCAGAATTAGTCCAAAATGACAAAAAATACACTGAACCCACAGACATTGCCAACATCCTAGCTGACAGGTTCAGCGCAAACTTCTCCTCCCCCTCCCCACCAAAAGGGCAAATATCTATCCCAGCAGAGTGCTGCCCCCCCTGACATCTCAGATGCTCAGGTAAGAGCCGCCCTCTCCAAAGCAAAAAACACAGCATCAATGGGACCAGACGGTGTCCCGGGCTGTGTCCTACATGAACTCCAAGAAGAGCTAAACCCAAACATAAAACTACTGTTCAATCTCAGCCTTACTACAGGATATGTGCCCAAAGAGTGGCGTACAGCAACAGTGGTCCCTCTCCATAAAGGTGGTACCTCAACAGATCCCGGAAACTATCGCCCCATAAGCCTGACTAGCTTGGTCTGCAAAGCTATGGAAAGGATCATCATGGACCTCATAAATAAAGATATTGGGGACCTACAGACACTGGATCCTACCCAGTTCGGCTTTGTTAAGGGCAGATCCTGCCTCTTAAACCTGGTTGATTTCTTTGAAACAGTCACCAAGGCCATTGACGAGGGGAAGGTGGTCCACACAGCCTACCTGGACCTCGCAAAAGCCTTCGATACAATACCCCACTCGGGCATTATAGATAAGCTCACCAGCTTAAATATAAACCCCTATGTCACTAGATGGTTTGCAAAGTGGCTCAAGGACAGAACCCACATGGTTAGAATTGCTGGAGCCATGTCAGACTCCAAACCAGTTACAAGTGGAGTCCCACAAGGCTCAGTCCTGGGACCTCTCTTGTTCGGTATATATTTCTCAGAGGTACAGGCCAACACGGAAGGACTGTGGCTGACCAAGTTCGCAGATGACTGCAAACTGGGCACCATAATCGACTTGCCAGCCAACACAAGCATCCTCCAAAAGGGCCTCATAGAAACAGACAACTGGTGCCAGAGCCATGGCCTCAAGCTAAATGCCAAAAAGTGTATAGTCATCCCGTTTGGCAAAACAAAGTGCCCACAAATTACCACATAGGTGGTAATCCATTAAGTGCAGAAGAAGTAATTAGGGACCTGGGGACCCAAGTTGATGGCAATCTCTCATTTGACAACCACATGGCCAAAGTGGTTAGAAAAACATTTTATATAGCCCACCTAATCATGAAGGGATTCACATCTAGATCAGAGGAGGTCATCGTGCCTCTTTACTCATCCCTCATCAGGCCCATAATTGAGTACAATGCCCCTTTTGGGATGTACCTTACCAGACACCTGCAGCAACTGGAAAGACCCCAAAAGTACCTCACCAAGAGGATCAAAGGGCTCAAACAGATGCCATATGCTGCCCGGTTAAAGAAACTCCAGCTCTACTCAGTGGCATACCGCCTGTTCAGAGGTGATCTGTGCCTGATGTATAAAGCCATGTCCAACCCAGAATTAATGGACATGCTGCACCTCAGAAAATCCAAATCCCATCGAGCTACGCGCTCGACAGACTTGAACCTCAGCACTGAAATAAATAGGACTTGCTGGAGGGACAGATTCATAACCCAGAGGCTCCCTTCACTCTGGAATAAAATCCCAGTCCAGATTAGGCAGAGTCCCTCATTGACTCTCTTCAAGAGGAATCTTGATGAGTGGATGGGAGATCATAGGTTTACCCCGGGTATCACTTCAGTGTCACTGTTAGATAGAGGCACAGTATACTAACCTCGAAAAAGGGCATAGCAAAATAAATTTAAAATGGGTGGCGAAAGCCAAACACATTCTGGCTAGGCTTATAAATGCCCTAGGGCAGATAGCCTAGTATGAACCTATGAACCTATGAACCTAATTGGAACTTTCTTGTCCATATCAGGACCTTAGTATATCCGAATTATCATTTTTAATACCAGTATAATCCTGTGATGGACTGGTAAACCATCTAGGACTGATTCGCTGCTTTATGTCTATTGCAAGCCAGAATAGGGTCCTGCATTTCTAATATCCTCAAATTAATTAAACAGGTATCAGTTGATAAAAGAATAAATGAATGAAGGAAGGAAGGAATAATCCACCATCCCCAATGCACATAGGTTCCTTTACTGTTCAAGTGCACTTCTTGCATTTTCCATCTTAAACATTTATGATAGAAGACAGGAACACTAATCTTCCAAATGGACATAGTAGAGCTAGCAAAGACTTCAATCATTCAACCTCGCTTTAGTCATCTCCCCCTGACAATTAAGTAGATGTCAAAAAGGGCTATCACTTTTACTCACTCATCTTAATGGTGCTGCAAAACTCTGTTCCTTTTAATTATTCTTTTCAAAAGTATTATATTTATGGTCCATGTCCTTACTTACCTGCTCCTGCCATGTAATCCCTTGTGCCAACCTCTCATTGATCAGCCTCTTCACCTGAACTGTAGAAAACATTTAAAAATAACTTTTTTATACCCAACCACATATTCACAAATACTGAATGCAACTAGTGACACTTACAATAAAAACATCATCAACTTCACCTCTTTACACAGCAACACAGGCAATCCTGAACAATGACATATGCCACTTGAATGTATACTGATGGGATATCAGTCTCTGTTCCTTTACTCTTTACAGCTGGAAGAATTGTGTAGGGATTTAACAACTATTGCTGATTCACTGACAGAAAAATATTCTTTTGTAATGGCAGTTGATACAGGTGACTAGGGGTACAGAGCAGGAAGTTGAGCCCATGTTGGATGTACAGATGGAGACAACGATGATGTCATATGTAGGGACAGAACAATGATGATGTCATATGTAGGGACAGAACAATGAGTATGTACCCTGGTGACTGATAAGAAATGAGACAGAAACAAGAGCTGGGTGAGAGTCAGAGTGGAGTGTGACAGACATGTTAGATAATAGAATGTTTTTGAAAAGAGGCAAAATATCCAAAGATGTGCAAAGGGAAGAGGAGTGACTGGGTATTAAGGAAGCCTGGGATCCAGCTGCTGAACAGCCCATACAATCATTTTCATGCTTTGAATGAATGATGAACATAAGCATCTAAACCAATGCTATGTATTGCTTGTGAGGTCTGAGTTCGAATTCTGTAATTGTGTTAGATGTTTTTTATGAAGATGTGTACAATACACATTAGAGGAATATCTTGTATACCAGAGTCCCCTATCCTCTTCTTTTTTTCTTTCCCAATTCCAGTTTTATTCGGTTTAATAAAACCTTTATTACAAAGCTCAGACCAGTGCTGTCCAGTCCTTTGTAGCAGCCTTGCCTCAGTGGTCCACACAGGATACTATTGTGTCCTTGTGCATTGCATAGTACAGTTATGTATGTGTATATGAACTGCAGGAGACAGACTCTACCCTACCAAATCCCTGTGCACTCTTCATACGTAAACACGTTATAGTCCGTGGAACAGGCTGATTATTCTCTAATGGAAAAAAGATAAATCATTTAAGCACTAGAGTGGCATAAGACCCAACCTTAACAAATGTTAAGCAACCCCTGCTAAAGTTCTTAAAAATTGGACCTGCACTAGACAGTAAAATCTGCCCGTACAAATGACAGTGGCAGAATAGAAGATTTGTTTCTGACTGCTGTCCATCGATAACATGTCCTTGACTTCCTGTTCTAAACCTAGAAAGTTACTAGAATAACAGGATGTGTGTTCCCTGATTTACTGAATGATATGAAGTCTGAAACCTCAATGTATGCCATTATTTAATGTTTTCAGTCCTCAGTCATTTGACAAAACTGTCGACTTCATGAGTAACACACCCAACATATGAGGCAAATATCTGGACATTCTGCAAAACTCTTCACAGTTGAGAGGCATGGAAGGTGACTGTAAACATAAGGGTCAGTTTTATATTATCATTCTGAAAGAGCTTGCTAAGTGTTTTACAGCTTTGAATGCTAGTAAAACAGTGTTTTTTTCCTGGAGCTTATAGTACATGGAGCAGATAAAGCTCCATGCATTATATTTATGAATGGTTAGCCAATGCTAACCTAATATTGTGTGTTTGCAACATGGATGCTTTGCTCTTGAGGTGAATTCCCTTGGTATCCAAGTCTCGAACACATAATAACTCAGCTAGCATTGGTGAACAGCTCATAATCTTCTATATTCTGCTATACTGTTTACCCTACAATTTGGTAAGGCTTCTTCTCCAAGTTCATATTGCACTGTGTTGCATTGGGCATATGGTATTCTTGTTTTATGTACCCTATTAACATTGTAGGACTGGGTAGCATATAGAATCATGAAGCATATAATACCAAAACACGGAATATTGAAGAATAGAATTAAACATACACTTCTGGAAGCAGATCTATGACATCTCTTTGAAAACAAACATCTAAAATAGTAATACATTCAGAAGAACTGAATATAAGAAAACTCAAAAACATTTAATCAAGAGACAGTCAATAAAAATGCACACAGTACAGCAACACACTGAATTAACCATATTATTTCTTATTAAAGGCAGGTCTTCCACATAGTCCCTAAATACAATGTAGATCTCACACATCCCATAACTGTAATCCTAAATTTGACTGTAATCCTAAGCCTATACTGACTCCAGATCTAAATCTAAACCAAGTCATATCAAGCCACAAACCTAATTCTAAACCCAACTTCAATCTAAAATCTAAAACCATCTGTAACCTAACCTTAACTTAAATGTCAGTGTTAACCCTTAAGAGCAACCAAGATCAAATCTCATTACTAAAACAAACTGACTCCACAGCTTTAATGCTGAAGTCACTGGATAAGATATATAAAGCTAGTCTGCCATCTGTAGTATTTGAGCACAGAAGAATTGTCACACCACACTGCTCTCAGTTCACTATTGGTGTGGACTAAACTGAAGACTACAGCTGTATAACATTGCAGGTTGAAGTGTTGAGCCATAAGGCAAATGAACGTACCCATCACTATAATGTGCTGAATGTGATTCACAGTACATAAAGCTGCACACCAAAGCCACACCTTTTTAATTTCTCCAAACCTTTTAGGTTTCTAATACCATGACAGGAATGGACCCCATTCCTAAGTCAAAGTATGATTAAAGTTCATGAAATTAGTATTATTTCATGCTTTGATGTCAGCTGGAAGTGCTCTTCGTAGCACCCGTTATGTGCCCAGTAATGACTACTTCTGCAATTCGTATGGGGTTACATGTATTGGTAACGTATCTAAATATGACTGTAGATTATTTTTATAAGACCTGTTGCTCCTACTACTATTGGAACTGTCTGGGTATCTCTCTTCCATATTGCTCTCATTTCTGCCTGCAAATTCTGATATTTTATGACTTTGTGTCTCTTTCTGTTTGCCAGACACTGCAGTAACTGGGTGTAGCAATTTCAGTGGTCAATGCTACGTTTGTCTTCTTTTCATGGACCACTATATCTAGTTATCTCACATCTGTCTTTTTTGGTAATGGGTGATCCCATGTAATGTAGACTTCATTTTCTATGAGGCTTTGTAGCTCATTGTTTTCAGTGTTGTTCAGCTAGTTCAATAGTATAATGTTTGCACAATCCCCAGTGTAACAATCTTGCCACATTATTATGCCTTTCAGTATACAGTCCTTCTGCCATTAGTATGTCACAGCCAGCAACAAGGTGTGTGACTGTTTCCAATTCTGTTTTAGAAAACCTACATTTGTCAGTTCCTCCCATGTGTTCAATGGACTTTGCAAACCAACGTGTATGTAGCCCACTATCTTGGGACGCCAATATTAACCTTTCATCTTTTGGATTGAATTCACCTCCCTTAACCATTCCTGCATTCAATCCTGATCAACATGTGGTTTTTCCAGGACTTTTCTATACTTGCAACTGTATTTATGCATTTCCATGTTTCTTGCCTTCTCATCTGATCCTTCACCTTATATTCTTTCTTTTGTTTTTTTGGCACATTCAGCTGCTGCTTGATTTTTATATACTTCTGGTTTGATTTCCATTCCAGCTTGATGTCGTTATGCTTGTGGTAGACTAAGAAGGGAAGTCATCTTATATTTATTCTCCTCATGTTTCAAAACTTTGACTATATTTGGGTCTTGTGAGGTCAGCAGGTGTGCATGCAGTCCCTCAAATGCAGGTCTGTACATGTAATCAATGTCAAGTAGGCCCATACCTCCTTCGCAACAGGGAATATATAATTTTGGTATGCATTGATTTTTATAAATCATTTGATAAGCATGAAGCATCATCCTTCTTGTTTTCCTCTCTACTCTGTCCAACACCTTCTGGGGCCAGTTAATCACCCCAAAACTGTAAGTTAGAACAGGAAGAGCAAATTGGTTTATAGCTTGAATTTTGTTCCTAGATGTCACCTAGATGTCAGCGCTGTTTTCAGGATTAATTTAAGTCTTCTGAAACATTCCTTACTAAGTTTTATTCACATTTGTTCATGTTTTATTGTTGATCCTTCATCAATTCCCAAATATTTATACACTCACTCTTGCTTAAGTTCTTTTTATATCACATTCTTGTCCCAAACTGATGGTGCTGCAGCTTTCCTGCTTTAAAGGTTGCTTTTCACATTTATCAAGACCAAATGACATTCTTATATAATCTGAAAAAGTTTTGACTACTTGCAGTTGGGCTTTCAGTTCCTCATCTGATGTGCTATACAGTTTTAAATCATCAACAAAGAGAAGATGAGAAGTCTTTACGGTTTGTTGCTTTCTGGGAGCCAAATTATAGTTATGACCTAATCTGTTGAGCAGACAGCTTAATGGGTTAAGGGCAAACCAAAGAACAAAAGTGACCGAGAGTCACCCTGAAATATCCTCCTTTGGATTTTATCCCTGGAATAATAATTTGCCCTTTATCATGTCTTAACTGCATAGTGGTTTGCCACTGTTTCATGGTCGCTGTGATGTAGTTTATCAGTGCAGGTTGTATTTTATAGATTTTCAAGAACTCTTTTATCCATGAATGTGAGATACTGTCAAATGCCTTTTTGTAGTCAGTCCATGCCATACTTAGATTCTTCCTTTTTTTACAGTTCTCCACTAGGACTTTATTTAACAACAAATGATCTTTTGTTCCATATGATTTTCTTTTATTGCTTTTTTTTCTGTTGCCATAATTGAGTTTTCTTCTAAATGACTATAAACTCTGTCAGCATCAATTCCAGTATATAGCTGATATGTCATTGTAAGGCAAGTTATCGGTCTATAATTTTTAGGGTAGCTTGCAGGTTCACTTTTAAGTAAGAACATTGTTTTTCCTGTTGTTAGCCAGGTGGTATCTGTTCGCCGTGTGCATATATATAGTTCTTACTCATGGCTAAATCTTTATGCAAAGATATTAATACTTTTAACCAGAAATGAAGTACTGCATCTGGGCCTGGGGTTTTCCAATTAGAGGATTTTCTTAACTTTGTTTCAATCTCTCTGGCTGTTACTTCATACCATTTCATATCCTGTACTTATTCTTTCTTATGTCCATTTAGCATCTTTATGTTCCACAAGATCTTCATAAATACTTCTCCAAAATGTATCTATTTCTTCTTTTTGGTGGTTTTTCAATTCCTTTTACCTTGTTTCCAAATTGTCTATAAAACTTTTTTGGGTCATCAATAAATTGCTTATTTTGTACTTTTCCTTTATATTTATATGTGCATCTTCTAAGTTTTATTGCCTGTGCTGATATTTTCAGTTTATATTTGCAATAGAGCATGCTATATCCTGATCTGTTATAATACTGCACATTACTTTTATCACGTCTATCTTTCTGAGTATTTTTGTTGATCTGTTCCCTCTTCTATACTCTTCTAACAGTGACACTTCTTGTCTTAATTGCTTTATAGTTTTCTCTATTTGACACTTTTATGATGGTATTTGATTTCTCCCCTTCCTTTCCCTCACTACCCTGTGTTCTTGTAGTAGTACTTTATCAAAAAATTAATTTAGCTGCACAGTAATATATCCTGTTTACTTCTGTTATATCACATGGATCTCTATGGACAGCCCTAATTATTGTGTTCATTTGTTTTATCAAACTTCTGACTTTTTGGGTTTTATTGACCTTCTGCAGTCTCTTTCTTTCACTGATCTTGATATGTCTATCTAGCTCTATTAAATCAATAAAATCTTCTCTTAGCTCATTTTCTTCTAAACTGAGGGCACCGTTTTGTTCTCCATTTTCTGCAGGCATTCTATAGAAAGTTCTATAGCATTGTCCTGTGGCACATCCATTGCTCTGTCATATGGGAACTCACTGGCCTATCACTCCTCAACAATGACTGTGTCACACTTTCCAGTTTCCTGTTCCTTCCCTTGCTGTCTAGCTTCAAGTAAACATTTATACTGGTTTCCTGTGGAAGGGTCCAGAATATCTTCATATAGCAACTGACCAGTTGCTTCCCATTCCAGTGACTTCTCCTTAATTTGGATATCTATTGCTCTGTCCTGCTGTGGTGCTTTCTGAGTTAGATTTTCTGCACTGAATCCTTCACTTAGCAGGTACTCTATAACCTCAGTTTCTATTTCTTTAATTTCAACATTACTAATCTCCTTTTCTTCTTTTCCTCTTTGTCTTCTTATTTTTTGTATTGTAAAGTTTTCCATGTCCGGATTCCTTTGCCTGTATTTCTCTTCAAATATCTTTGGTGCTGCTCTTTTTGTATTGATTAGTTTTGCTTTCTTGTTTGCATAAATATTGCACCATATTAAATCTCGTTTTCTTTCCCATGTCCATATTTTTTCTTCAGATGTCTCCTGAGCTTCCTGTTTCTCCTTACTTTGGAGACTCGTTCCATCTTGCTATGATGTAACCTGTGTTAGATCTTCTGCACCAAATCCTTCACTTCACAGGCACTCCATAACTTCAACTTCTATTTTTTAACTTCGACTTTACTAATCTTCTTTTCTACATTCCCTCTTTGTGATATTATTTTTGTTTTTATTGTGAAATATTCCGTATCTGGATGTCTTTGCCTGTATTTCTCTTTGAATATTTTTGGGGCTGAATTTTTTCTATTGAGTAATTTGGCTTTTGACTTTGCATAAATATTGCGCCATATTTTATTTATTTATTTATTTTACATTTGTGTACTGGGAAGGTCCGACTGGACACAGCTGCCCATTTTCAGTGGAGGTCAGGGGAGAAAAGCACCAGAACAATTGCTAACATAGTATAGATAAGATATTTACACATTCAGTTATAAACATATAGCAGACAATAACATATGATTGCATAAGATATTTACATAAGCATAGTGGTTTAGACATACAATTAAAAGTATAGCAGGTAGTAACATTTGATTGTTGTTCATACAGTATGTTTAGTGGCGATAATCTTGAAGATGTACTGAAGATAAGACGAGAAAGGAAAAACTAAAAAAGAGGAGAATATAGACAAGTTCATATGAGGTGCATTGACAATTTAAGGGAAAGCTTTTCAACTTAGTCTAGGGGAGAGTTAGTGGGTATAGATGGGGCAGTGGGGAATAGGCGACAGTGAGTTAGTAACTAACGTGTGATAATATATAGTGCATCTGTGGGAGTTTTAAAGAGGTTGGATAGTGGGTAGGAGAAAGGAGTTAAAATATGTCAGCCAGGTGCTAGGCAGTTGCATGTCCAGGAGTTGTTTAGGTGGGAAATAAGCTGTTGTTTGAAGATGGTTTTATTAGGTTGCACCCTGATTTGCAGTGGTAGGGAGTTCCAAGTCTTGGCAATGTTGCTAGAATACAGGGAGTCACCAGAGCTGTAATGGCTTTTGGCGATTGCGATTAGTGCCTTGTTAGTGAATCTACCAGTTATTGGAGTTGAGGATGATCAGGTCTTGTAAGGCTGGAGGTTTTTCAGGTTGGTACAGTATTTGGTGAGCTAGAAGAAGTTGGTTTAGAGCTAAGGTGTTAGGGAGTTCAAGCTAGGAAAGCTGTTTAAGGGTCTGATAGTGGTGGGTGCGGTAGGAGGAGTTTATATGGCGAATTTTGCTATTTTGTTGTAGCATACTAATAGCTTGTTTAAATCGCTCTTGTTTAACTTCATTAGGAAAGGAGAAGCATACAGTAAGGTAGAGAGAAAATGGGTACGAGCTATGGTAACTTTACTGCTGTCAGTTAGGAAGTTTTTACATCTGTAAAGAGTACCTAGTTTTTTGTTGATTTTGGTTATTGTATGAGCTATGTGTTTGTCAAATTTAATATTATTGTCAATAACGACCCCTAGTAATTTGGTTTGTGTGACAGGGGAGATAGGGGTATTATCTAATGTAGAAATAGAGAATGGGAGATAGGTGCTGCTGCTTTGGAAGGATGAAAGAGCATAAGTTGGGTCTTTTTAGGATTTAGTGTTAGCTGGGAGTTTGTTAGCCAGGTTTTGATGGATGTAATGGCTTCTTGGGTCTTGATTTGAAGTTGCTGGAGGGTGGGGCAGAGCAGATTAAGGTGGAGTCATCAGTGTATTGAACCAGGTTTGCTAGAGGGGTGACTTTGTGAAGATTATTTGTAAATATAGTGAAATGTAGGGGTCCTAGGATCGATCCTTGAGGTACTCCTAGTTTTATAGGAAGTAGGAGGAAATGGGAGTTTTTCCACTGAACAGCTTGTTGGCGTTGGGAGAGAGTCTTAAAATCATAATAGAGTGGGGGTAGTTAGTTTTAATTCTGAGAGTGATGTTATTGGTTTTGTATTATGGGAGACTGTATCAAAAGCCTTTGATAAATCAAGGAAAACTGCAGACACTAGTTGGCTGTTGTTGCATTACATATTTACTAGGTTACAAAGATGGATGAGTGCAGTGGTAGTGCTATGGTTGGGGTGGAATCCGTGTTGAGTTTTGACAAGAAGATTGTTGTAGAGGAAATGTGTTAGGACCTGGGTGTGGATACATTTTCCCATTATTTTAGCAAGTGGGGAAAGTATAGCTATAGGGCAGTAGTTTGTTAGGTCAGTGGCGTTTTATGCTTTGTGAATTGGTATAATATAGGAGATTTTCCAGAGAAGTGGCACCTTTTGTTCTGAGATTGATGTATTAATGATTATAGACACTGGGGAGGAAATGGCTTTGGTGGCTATTTGTAGGAATTTGGCAGGTAGTTTATCTACTGCTAATGTGGTGGGTTTAAGTTTGGTTAGGTGTCTGTAGATTGTGTAAGTTGGTACAGGCTGAAGGGTGAAGGAGTAAGCGTTATTTGATGGGTTATATAGTATAGTGGGGGTTGAGGAGTGTGAGTCTGTTGACAGCTTTAATATAGTGTTGGTAAAGAACTCATTGAATTGGGTGGCTGTGTTTATAGAGGTGGTGACTATGTATGTTTGGATGAGGAGTTAGAGATTTATCTAGTTGGAGAATACTGTTTATAGTAGCCCAGAACTTTTGCGGGTTGATATTAAGCTTAGTTTGAATTTCACTATAGTATTTTTGTTTATCTAGTCCGATTTGCTTTTTTACAGTGTTTCTCATTTGTAAGAATGTTTGCCTATTAGGAGTAGTTTTGTTTTTCTGCCAGGTGTCCCATGTTTTGTCCCTTTGTTTCGTAAGTTGCCTAGTGCAATTGGTAAGCCATGGGGCATAGATGGTTTTAGTCTGGATCTGTCTTGGTGGAGCACGTTGGTTAAGAATTCCTAAGAAGATAGTGTTGAAATACTCAACTGCTTCATCTAAAGGAAGTGTTAAAAGAGGGGACCAGTTAGAGTGTTCAAGGGCTTTATTAAGGTTATCAGCCCTGAAGTTTTTAGTGTATCTGATGTGTTTAAGAGAGCTAGTTCTAGTGAGTTTAGTTTGGTCTCTGATGAAGAAGGTTGGGAGGTGGTTGCTTAGAATGTCGGGTAATGTACCAAAATTATGGGTGGAAGATGGGCGATTGGTGAGAAACCAGTCTAGTATTGATTCTTTTTTTGAGGTTTTGTCTACCCTAGTAGGGGTTTGTATAAGTGAGAATCCATAAAGGTTAATATGATTTGAGGGGTGGGGTGATTTAGTGGGGGTCCAATCAATATTAACGTCGCCTAGTATAATGGTTTCATGGGGGAGGGTTTCTGTTTCCAATGGAGAAGATATTCTAGGGTTTTGATGTTATCTCCTAGAGGGATATATGACCCTAAGATATTTAGCTGTTTTGTGTATTTAGTCTTACCTTAGCAAGCAGGATCTCTGCATTATTAAATGCAGGGATTTCTATGTTAAATATTTCAACACTGATGTTGCTCTGATATAGGAGAGTGATTCCACCTCCTCTTTTAGCTGTATGGTCTTTTCATAGTATGCTATACCCAGGGGGAAGTACTTCTTCATTTTTAATGTGTGGTTTAAGCCATGTTTCTGTGAGGAAGATAATGTCAGATAAGTATAATGTTATGGTTGCATGGAGCTCAGTGTTTTTTAAGGATGCTTCTTATGTTATGATTTATTATTAGAATATCGGATTTTCTCTTAAGTAGGCTAGTATTGGTTCTAGGTTGATTCTGGTGATTTGTAGGACTTATTATTGGACCTGGGTTGGTGTTGATATCATCACTGCATAGTAGGTGAGAGGCAATGTTTATTATGGTTTATTATGGTTTGTAGGTATTTGGAGAAGGCTAAGTCACATTATATGGATACCCTAGATTTGCTTTGATAATGGAGGAGTTTGTAGGGGTGTTGGTCATAGGTGGTGTGGTTAAGGAGTGAGGTTGAGGTGAGTAAGGGGTAGTTAATAAATGTTGGAAGTGAGGATGAGGTGGGGTGACTTAAGTTGGGAATTATAATGTTGTTCAAGTAGGGTGAGGTTAGATGGGCTGTGATGGTGAGTGCTAGTGTTAAGATTATTTGATGGGAGTAGATGCTTGGTTTGTCAAAAGTGGTAGGAGTGTATAGAGATAACCCTGTGAAATGTGTAGGGGTCCTGATAGTATATAGTTAGGATGGACTGTAGCCATTTTGAGAGTGGGGAAGTACTATGTGTAGAGTGTGCAATATAAGAGCAAAGGAGGGGGAGGGGTGATGGTGGTTTGTGTGATTGGCTGATGGATAGGGGTTAGGCATGGGTGTGGTAAGTTTAGGTATAAAGCAAAAGAGCTAGGGGTGAGTGACAAAGGGGGTAGGGTAGGGTAGAGGAGTGGAATGAGCCTGATCATATCAAATCTCTCTCTTTCCCATGTCCATATTTCTTTTTTATACTTTTCAAAAATCTCTAGGTGCTGTTGTTTATATTTTTTCACTTCATGAGATACTTCTTTTTGCAAACAGATCAAAGTTTCTTGGTCTATATAATGTTTTTCACAAATCTGTTGTATTAATGAACACATTTTTTTATTTGAAGCTTCTGACAGTTTTTCTTGTGAAAGTATTTTTCTTTCCTCTAATTTCTCTCTTAATCTTTTTGTATATCTTGTGTCTGGAAATTCTGGGCTTTTTTGCATAATAGTAACAATACATAATTTATCTCTTATCCTCAATAGTCCACTCTATCATCTTTATGGCTCTTCTTTGGCCAATCAGTTTTTGTGATTTTTGTGGACTGCTACTTCCTTTTACAACAGAAGGGCCATCTTCCCCTTGGGCCTGACCTTGCCCCATTGTAGGAATGTTTCTGTATTTTGAGGATTCTACACTGTCATTTTTTCCAGTCCTGGCACCAGTGCACCTACCAGGATTGGGCACTCTTTTACCCTGTTTTTGTGCACCCAGCTATCTGTTTTATTTTTTGACTTACTTCTTTCCATGATACATGCTATATAAAATACAGTCTCTATATCAGTGTTGTCTTGGTGAGATTTTGTGAAAAACAGGGTCACCTCATGAAGGTACTCACGAAGAGTTGAGGATGAATTCAGTTTCAGCAGTACTACTCCCTTTACTTGCTGACTTATCATTTCTCCATTTGGACCACAACCTCTCCATTTGGACCTCAGTCTCTACATTCAGGCCGTATCTCCCCATTTGGACCCCCTCTCCATTCGGACCCCAGCTGTCCATTCGGACCGCTCCCCTCCATTCGGACATCCATATGGCAATGTGTTTATATGGCTGCACCAACAGATAAAACAAACAAACAAAAAACAAGAGTGAAAAAAACTATACTTTATATAGTCAGTTGGGATTACAAATGAAAAAATACCCCAAAAAGGCAGCTGTAGTACCTGAACTGGTGAAAGTTCATTTTATTGTAGAAAATAATAACCATATAAAATCACAATTAATACTTCTCATTCCCTTATATGAACCTAAACAAGTATCTTACAAGCAAATGAGATGACAGCACTAACTTTGGTTTTATGTGGTCATTTTTTTTCTGCAGTAAACTGACGTTTTGCTCACTTGAGTTCTGCGGCTGCCTTCCTTCCTCTATGGAGTTGTTGCTTTATGTACTATCACATGCAAAATCATTCAAAATGAATGTCCACTGCCCCCTCCATCTCTATATTCAAAAACTCCCTCAAATCACATCTCCTTAGTACCTGGTTATGTCCCTGTATCACATAACCTTACCCTATTAACTCACCAAATTGCTCTCTGATCATGTGCTTGATCTCGGATCACTTGCCTGCTTGTTCATTTCAAAAGTTGAACTTTTAACTGTAGAATTTACTTAATATATTTTCTTCTCTTACCAATGTTGACATTGTCATTTTACTTATTTTCTGTACCATCATTTATTTGGAGTGTTTTTAGTTATTTCTTGTTATGTTACCATGTTCACCATATATGTTGTAACCTGTTTACTACATCTTATTTGTGTATTATACTTGCTGTAATGTTTTTGTACAACTAGATGCCATAGCTTTTCTCCCCGGGCCTCCGCTGAAAATGGACCTGGTCCAGTCGGAATTTCCCGGTTAACAAATGTAAAATAAATAGATAAAATAAATAAATAAATAAAATGCCCTTGATCAAGGTATTGAAGGACATACTGCACAGCATGACAGAGATGAACAGTATCATGTGCAGTGTAATATCCAGAGCATTTAAAGCTGAAGAAAAAGAGGCTCTCGTTGCTGTAAGCAACAGAGCATAAAACACAATCATATACAGATGAAAAAAGAAGAAGCACATCAACTCATGTCACTCATATCCAGGAGCATATTTTTCATACAGCACAGTACATCAAGCAACCAGACAAAGAGAGGAAAGGAGATGGTGCAGCCACATGCTAATCTGAACCAGAGTTCAAATGAGCTGCTCTGTTAACTGCAAGGTTTGGAAACAAAAGCTGGGATTCAGGGACGTTACTCTGTGCTTGTGGAAACCGCTTTGGCTAAGCGTAGCTGTTTCAGTGATCAGTGGGAATGCAGTTCAAAGACATGAGTAGCCACAACGAGGAAGACCATGCCCGTCTCTGAATGTCATGGTGTTACTGATACTTTCATGTGGTAATCAAGTCTGACAGCCCATGCATTATGCTGACACATGTACCTCCTATTTTACTCTCTCACACATACATGCACACACGCAAACACACGGGCACACCCCTATACCTCTCAACTGTTCCTGATCTTACAGAGCATCCCTGCTTCTGTCTGTTATAAATGCCTTGTCTCTTGTAAATCAAGGAAGATTATAGTCAATTGGTAATCCCTGACATTAGAGTTTCATATTTCTAATTATTCAAAAAATGCTTTGTGACACAAAAACTGTTATTATATAAATGTTTTACTTGATTTAGAATAATATTTAAGAAGCATTTCTGGTATCTAGTGTTCCCCCACACCCACCCAAGTATTACAGGCTTTGCTTTTTATTCTATGAGAGTTAAAAGATATGGCAGCCATCCCTCATTCACACACACATGCTTTCCCAGACACAGGCAGACAGACATTCATACTCACAGCTGTACACATACAGGCACACAGACACAGACAGACACACACATACATACATATATGCATGCACGCGGACAGACGAGCACACACACACACACACACACACACACACACACACACACACACACACACACACACACACACACACACACACACACACACACACATCCAGTACCTCTTCCCACACACTTACCTGACCTTACTTTTTACTCTCCACCATGACTACAATGGGGGAGAACAGCATTTCAGCCATGTTTATTAACATGACCATCCATGCTAATATACACAGCCAAGTGGTTCTCTGATTTGCTTGACTATATAACTACCTTAAGAAAATGAATTTCCAAGGGGAACATATGGTTAATTAACATTGGTCACTCACCTGGAATGTCTCATTAGCATTTTGTACAGCTGTAGAGAGAGCTCACTGCAGGGATTCTATAAACTACATAGAATCACTGTGCTGGGCCTGTCTATAAATCAGAAAGGGATACCACCAGTGAAGAACTGACTATTTTAGGGCTTTTTGCTGGTGGTAGTCTTTTCTGAATCTCAGCTAAAGGCCCTCATCAAACTTCGTTAGCAAACACTAAAGATGTCTGGGTTTCAAATGGGGTGTGAAAGTAAATCCTCCAGATCACCATTCCAATCACTGTGCCACTAGTCTGTTGAAGCAGCTGAGATATGGCTGTGTTTCTACAGCATTGAGCATTACATGTTCATAGGATCATAGGAGATTATTAGGCTAATGGCCCTGGGCCCCTTATAAGCCTAGCCAAGAGTTTATCCCCCTAAAAAAAGAGAAACCTCAGTCAGCACCTGTTACCCCTGTCAGTCACGGAAAAAGGTGAAAGCCCTGGGACAAATGTATGGCTTCCCATCCACTCATCAAGGTTGCGTTTGAAGAGGGTCAGTGAGGTGCTCTGTTTGACATGTATAGGAAGTCTATTCCAGACATGGGACAACCTCTGGGAGACAAACCTGTATCTCCAGCAGGTTTTGTTGATGTCACATATTAGATTTAGGCCTATCAAGTGGGTAATGCACAAGGAGTTAGACTTACGGATATGGAGCATCTTCAGTAGGGCAGGGTCTGACATTGCCTTGTAGGCGAAACACAGATTACCTCTGAGCAATCTGTATGATACCAGGTAGAGTGATAGTGATTTAAGCCTGTCCACATAGGATAGGTGTTGGAAGCCATGGATTCTCTTTGTGAGGTATTTCTGTGGCTTTTCCAGTTGGTGCAGGTGTTTGGAGAAGTACATACTAAATGGGGCATTATACTCAATTATAGGTCTAATAAGGGAGGAGTACAGAGAGGTAATAACCTCCTCTTTCTGGATGCAATCGATTTACTTATGAGATGAGCCGCAACATGATGGTCGAATGTGAGATTGTTGTCAACCTGAATACCCAGGTTTCTTACCACAAGTTGTGTGCTTAGGGGGTTCCCGTTGATGTGGCAATCAGTAGGAGGCGTGTTTTTGTCAAATGGTGTGATAATACATTTTTTTACATTTAACTTAAGGCCATGATTTTGGCACCAGTCATTTGTAGCTGTGAGACCCTCCTGCAGTATGTTGACATCAACTGGGGAGTCAATGACAGCACCCATCTTACAGTCATCTGCAAACTTGGTCAGCCACAGGCCCTTTGTCTTTGTCTGGACCTCTGAGAAGTATATGCCAAATAGTAGGGGGCTCAGGACAGATTCCTGGGGAACACCACTAGTGACAGGTCTGCTATCAGAGGTGGCAGCACCTATTTTGACCTTGTGGGTCAGATCTGTAAGCCAGTTGGCCACCCATCTGACTAGATAGGGATTAACACCAAGTTGTGTTAGCTTTTCAATGATGCCTGAGTAGGGGATTATGTCAAAGGCCTTGGCCAGGTCAAGGTAAGCTGTATGTACTGACTTTCCCTCATCCAGGGCCTTGGTGACTCTCTCAAAGACGTCACCTAGGTTCAGTAGGCAAGATCTTCCCCTGATGAATCTGTATTGGGTGGGGTTGAGTGCTTGGAGATTGCCTATGTCCTTCTTTATAGGATCATTATAATATGCTCCATGAGTTTACAGATCAGACTTGTCAAGCTGATGGGGAGATAGTTTCCAGGGTCAGGTTCCTGACATAAACATGCCACACACACAAACAGGCAAATGAAAACAGACGAATTGCATTTGCATACATTCCTTTGTGTGTATTATATGGATGCACTGCTAATTTCCCCTCTTTGGTTACTTTTTGTAGTCTGTGGGTGAAGGAATATGCTACTGCATGAGGACTGAGGTGATGTGTTGATGTACTTCCAGTGTGTGGTGGGGAGGAATGTGCTGCTGCATGAAGACTGAGGTGATGTGTTGATGTACTTCCTGTATGTGGGGGGAAGGAATGTGCTACGGCACCAGGACTGAGGTGATGTGTTGATTTACTGCCTATGTGTGGTGGGGAGGAATGTGCTGCTGCATCTAGATTGAGGTGATGTGTTGATGTACTGCCTGTGTGTGGGAATGTGCTGCTGCATCTAGATTGAGGTGATGTGTTGATGTACTGCCTGTGTGGTGGGGGAATGTGCTGCATCTAGATTGAGGTGATGTGTTGATGTACTGCCTGTGTGGTGGGGAGGAATGTGCTGCTGCATCTAGATTGAGGTGATGTGTTGATGTACTGCCTGTGTGGTGGGGAGGAATGTGCTGCTGCATCTAGATTGAGGTGATGTGTTGATGTACTTCCTGGTTGTGTCTGGAAGTAATGTGCTGCTGCACTTACACTCAGGTGATATGTTGATGTACTTCCTGTGTGTGTGTGTGTGTGGGGGTGGGGTTGCTGTTGCACTAGGACTGAGGTGATATGTTGATGTACTTCCTGTGTGTGTGGCAGGGAGGAATATGCTGCTGCATCTAGACTGAGGTGATGTGTAGTGAGCCATTTCCTCTATGGGTGAAGAAGGAAGGACTGAGGTGATGTGTTGATGTACTTCCACTATGGAGGGAAGGAATGGGCTGTTGTGTCTTCCTGTTGCAATGTTGGTACTCGAAATGCCAAGTGCAGAAAAGAAAACAAAAAAACAAAAAAAGACTCAAAACCTGAAGAAGAGCAAATTTTCAAAATCGGTCATCTTCTTAAAACTTCTTTTTGCAGGAAGAGCAAGCTTCCCCACTCCCCCAAACTTATATATATACATACCAATACTGAGATTGCCATACATCAAAGAAAAGGGAATATTCCAAGAGATGGCATCTTGGACTTAATATAACTTAAGTAAGTCCTCTTTTGGTCATTCAGTCTTGAGTTTCAAGACTCGCTCTAGAGGGTCCCAACATTTCAAATGGTTACCTGCCTTGCCTCTGGACTAAGATGATATGTGTTTATGCAATTCTTGTATGAAGAAAGGAATATGCTACTGTATCTTGACTGAGGTGGTGTGTGTTAATGCACTTCCTCTCTGGATGAAGGAATGTGCTCTGAACCTGAATTCATGTTTATAGAAGGAAGAGATGACACTCCAGCACCATTACAAGGCTGAAATGCAGAAGTAATAATAAAAACATAACCAGCCTGAGAGGGTGTAGTACCAGGAAGGATGCAGTTTAAAACAGACCCAAAGCACTAACAAGAAGTGAAGTCATTGCCAATGCTGCTTTACTGAAGCAACTTAGCTCTGCTACAAATTTTGCCATGCTACCAAGTAGGAATCAGAACAATGTCAGATATAATGACTGTCTATGATATGAAAATAAGTCTGAGAAATGCAGGAATTAATAGCCTCAAAAGAGGCTGAGAAAGAGTGCTAGGAATCAATGCCAATTAAGAAACTGGAGAAAAGCAGATAGCATGTCTAACAACCAAGAGAATTCAGAAACAGAATTAATTTCATTGAATAGAACACACAGGTACCAGTGCTGAAGTTTGATAATGGTGAGTGACCCTGAAAAGTGTCCTCAGAGTAGTAGAGCTTAGCCAGAAAATAAAACACAATAAGTAAAAAAAAACCCTCCAAGATCCAATTGGATGAGATGTTAAACCGAGGCCCCATCAGTATGAGTTGGTGGTAGGTTAGTGGTAGGTCAGGTAGATGTAAAACATCTCATGGCACTTATTAAAACGGGTAAAGGAAGTTTCCTGGTGTCCTGGCCAAACTTCCTTAGCTGGTATGAATACCACTTTAGGGCTCCCCTGAAAAGAGGTCATTGGATTAATGAGACTAACCCGGTTAACAAAGTGTAAATAAAAATGAATATAATTAAAAAAGTCTTATGCCTTCCATCAGCAAAGAACTCAACTTTACATAATTTTCACAAAGCCAGATCCATATTTAGATGGCAATGAGTTTTTAGAAAACTGTAAAGAGTTGCACATACTGTGGGAAAAAGTGTAGTTCCCTTTCCCATGTAGATCATTCAGACATGTATGCCTGAGGAGCTCTAAGCCACAGAGACAGTAGGGGCTTGAATTGATTATAGGCCCTCGATCTGGTATGACATAGGAATGCTTTGTCATGTCAAAATACCAAAGAATTATTCTGTATAAGCTCTGTTTTAGCCATACCTGAATTTATCCCAGGCCACAATGCATTATTGTAAGGAAAAAGAATACCACATAGATGTCTGGGAATGGAACTCCAAGCTGAACGTAAGAAAATTTAGAATTGTTGACATAAAAGAGAACTTATTAAACTTATGTATGCTTAATAAGAAACCCTTCCTGGTGATTTGACGTGTATTCCTCATAATCTCTTCCTTTTTGGTGGGATGGGTCTAAAACTGCATGTTTTATAGCTTGCAATGTATTTCTTTCAGTTGAATACATTTTTGCATTCTATCTTATGAAAGATATCAGCAAGTTAAGTGCCTAGAAATAAATGATGAAGACACTGTTTCATAAACTCCAGATGATAACTAGGAGAAATCAAACCAACAACATTGACTACTGCTTTGGATTTAAATGGGCCACGCTATTCCATGCACAGCAAATCACATCAATGCAAAAAAAAAAAAAATAGTAACTTAGAAATGTTTTGATAAACCTAGAAGAGTATATGAAGAAAATAGGCATTGTAGAAAGACAGTCTCTAAATAGAACAAAGTGACAAAGAATTTTCAGCCTCAGGTGGGCCAAGGGTCACATGGAAACATAAAAAAAAATCAGGTTGCTTACAATGTGTCTACCCTTTTAGAGTAGGTTTTATGCAGTCCCAAAGGTCAGTTATAAACAGCATAATTACATAGTTACACAAGTTTTGAAGACAGCTTGCTGTCCTGCCCTCTCAATTTAATTACACGTCTAAAAAGCGACATAACATGTAAATGAAAGTTGTGTGGTTTCTGTGGTCATTCAACATACTCGAGTATTCATGTCTTTGAAAGGATTTCACTTGCATTTATTCTTTTAAGTAGAATTTTGAAAGCATTGTATGCACTTTGTTTTGCAGCTTGTACTTGGCAAACGTCCCGTCAGAAAAAAAAAAATAAGGTATTTGTTTGTCTTTGTCAAAACACTGAAACACTGCTGGAGGACTGAGACCTTCCTGTGATTCTGCTCTATAGATTTTGTTATGATGACTCCACATGCAGGAAACTCAGGGCAACTAATAGTGAGACAAATTAATCTAGAAAGAAAATAGTTTAGCCGGATTACAAAATAACTACAGTAAAGAAAAAATTTGAAACAGACACATGCATGCAAATAATATAACATAACATTTTAGCAAGACAGTATGTCATAAATAGAAATTCACATTTTCTCTGATGTTTTATTAATAGTCATAAATTCTGATTTATAGTGCTTCAAAAAGGAACCCATCATGAGCTTTCTTGGTTTCTGATACATAATATTGCTGCCTCTCACCTGTTGCTTACTTTGCAAAAAAAATGACCCACAGTAACACTCCCTTATTCTTTTCGTAACACGTTTGCATTATGAAGATATTTAATCCCCTTTAAACCACAGCTGGAAACAGTAGGATGACTAGAGATAGGAAACACATAGGTCAACTTCCAAACTGGTGTTAGTCTGCTGTAAAATGTTATTTTTATGTTTGCTTCTCATATCCACCTTTGAAAGTCCCTCAATAAATTTGTGTTATAAAACCTTCTTTCACAGAGTAGTCTGTTGTTTTCTTATAATTATTTTCTGCTTAAATGTGAGTTTGCCAGAACACTTACTATGTGGAATTCCAAACAACAATATCTTGTGTCCTTCCACTGCTTCCATGTATATGATTATGATTTTTATGTTGTGCTGACATGTTGTCTACAGCATGTATCATCTTACAGTTTCAGCTGATGCTCCCATCACTGGCTCACTTAAAAATAAAATGCTATGCTAATAAGTAATATGTCTGGATACGTGTATATGCATGTTACCTTAGCATTGTTCTAACTTTGTATGTATGCGTTTATTAGTCATTTATTTATTTTTATTTAATTGTTTGAGAACTGGGATAATGTACTTATCAAACTGGACCAGTTTCACCTATGCCACACAATGCAGAATACTAACTACAGTAGAAGAACAAAGCTTGAGAAGAGGAGAGTCACTCAGATACACTATAGGGCTCTGTAGTGAACTGTCAAGCCATATAATGGTGTTGGTGACAGTGTCATCACAGAAAGGTCACAGGTGTGCTAATGTCTGCAGTAAACATTATTGCGCATCTGACCATAATTACCAAAGTAATTAATGGGTACAGGTGAAAGCAGCATTAAACAATGGTCCACTCCCCTGCTGACATATTAGATACAGGCGGATTGTTGTCATAGTAACCATATAAATTAGCAGGGGGAAACAAAATACACAGTAGCATGAGCCTATGGCATATACACCCCAAAAAACATAAACCTAGCACACAATGTTTGATGTCTAGTAATGCATTGCCAACAGAAATGCAGACACTAATGACTGTCCACACATCACAGTACTGTATACTGTAGTATCTCCTCTGTTATATATGTTTTGCTTGGTCTGGGAGTCTTAAGGTCATTATTGCAATACTGATAAGAATATTTGTGGGCATGTGCCCCTTCTTGCAGCTTGCCAGATAATACGGATTCACCATTGTATGCCCCTAGTGGTGGTTTGTATGCATTGTCTAGCAATCTGATATGATGGATGACGTATAATAATGTTTCAGAAATACAGAGACTAGCAGACACAAACATTTTAAATAACTTAAAAAAACAGCTGCACATTCATAGAGAGCATAAATATTTAGCTACATTGTGCAGCATTAATCTAGTATCAAAAATAGGAAATACGGGGCTGGATTCCAAAACCCTCTGGTATTGAGTAACATGCCATTTTGCACATGTTACATCATGCCCAATTCCAGAAGACAGGGCTCTGTCAAGCTACTACTGTCTCAGCCAAGAAATTTCTCAGTAGCTTGGGTCTCATTGTATCTATGATTTTTATGATTCCACTGGCAAGAATCCACATGAGAAACAAAATCAATAGTAGCTAAAAATCTGTATGTTCCAACATTAACATCACCCAGACATTCCAGATTCCAGTTTTTGGGTATGGAAAAAAGGAGACTTAGGTGGAGAGAGACCAATTGGTCTCCAAATTTCTGTTGCAGCTCAGCACAGTCTGAAACAACAGTGCATTTGCCACAAGTTTCCTCACAGACTGGACCTACTCACAAAGAACAATGGGTGTTTGATACAGCTCAACCCCAAACAAATGCAACTAACTGTCTCGGTGATACAATCTTAATACCTTTTAGACACCTATTTTCTGAAGATGTGTAACAGGTATTAGAGATGGCAAGAAATCTGCTACTAAAAACATCAGATATAAGCAAGTGGGAAAGATTTTCTAGTTTGTGGCTATAGAAGGATCAGCATCCTTTCAGGGCTAGTGTTCTTCTCTGGTTCTACATTATTTGCTGTTTTCTAGCCTGCCTTACTTCTCCCTCAAGATTCATTTACTGGCCATTTCAGCATGCCTGCCACTTCTTTCAATGCAATCTTATGTGAAAATGTTTTTGGAAAGGTGCTACATACCAAGCCTCCTAGAAAACAGGTAGCTCCTCCTTGGGATCTTAATTTTGTTTTAGAAAAACTAACACTCGTTCCATGTGAACCAGCTCATCAGGCTGACTTGAGGTTCTTAACATGGAAAACAAGCTTCCCTATCAAATAACCGAATGTTCAATATTGTGAATGCCGCTATATTGACAGCTAAATGTCGAAAAGGCCAAATCCTGAGCAAACGAAACAGTGATTTTTTTTTCCTAGGGAAAAAAATGCTGGTCTGCAAAAAAACAAAAACAAAAAACACAAAATAAAGTGGGGGGCTTTGCCCCCTCACCGCCCCTACTTAAATATACCAACTCCAAGATCACACCACAGTGGAGGAAACAACAAAGTCCTGAAAAACAGACTTTAGATCTGATATTGTTAATCCTTGTTCATTCCTTACGCATGGGTATCGGTTCCGACCACGGAACCGAGCCGGCCATTTTCCAAGCTCGCGTCAGCTTCAAACTCTCGAGCTAAACTCTTACCCACAATCCCCCTCTCCCTGTTACCTCAGATTTCATTTGCCATGTTGCCATTCGGTCGTGTCAAGCTACTTCTCTTGAGCTAAGTACAGTTATTTGTTGTTTAATAGTCTTTCAGATTACTTTTCTGTCAGAAAAGTTTATTTTTCATTGTCTCTTACCCTATCGCATCTAGCGTACATTTTTTCTTCATGTTTTTCTGCTCTTTTCTTTACCCTTTTACCGCGAGGTATTCTCTCTTTACCATCATTGGTAATCCTTCCCTTTTTTTCTCATACTTTCAGGTATTCTTTTGTACCATTGCTGGTACCTTTTTCTTTTAATTAATTTGCTGTCATGGCAGATAAGAAAGGTAGTCCGGGGTTTAAGCGGTGTTCTGATTGTGGACACAAACTGCCTACTTCTGATGCACACTCTTTGTGCGTTTATTGTTTGGGGGCGTCCCACTTGTCTGTTGACCCGCCCTGTGCTATTTGTGAGAACTTTTCGAATAGAGCTTTGTTGGAAAGGAAAAACAAGCTGTTACTGAAGGGACTTCTTAAATCTCCCTTTTCAGAGGCTATTTCTAGGTCGGAGGCCTCAACCCCTCCTAGAGCCCATAAGAAAATCTTGGATGTTCCTACCAAGGCTAAATCTTTGCTCCCACCAACTAAAACCTGAAAAGGCTAAAGTTTCGGCTCTGGAGCTCATTCAGTCAGCCCCAGTGCTTTCGGTGCCTAGACCTTCGGCACTGAGGCCTTCAGCTCCATTAGTGATCTCTGCTCCGTCTTCTACTGCAGCCTTCACTATATCGGCACCAAGGGGCTCCACGGTTCAGACTATCACCATTGTATCAGCACTGACCATTCAGTCCTTGACCACATCAACTCCGCGTCAACTCCGAGATCTTCCTCGGAACCGACGCCTTTATCGTTTACTCCAGTTTTGTCGGTTGTGTCTGTGCAGACCATGACTTTGGCACCGATGACTTCTTCAGGGCAGACACCCGTAGTCCAGTCTCTCTCGACACTGTTGTCCTTGGTGCTGTCAGGTGAGATGGGCACCGAGTTTGCCTCTTCTGTGGGCAGGCCTGTTTCTCCCTCAGTCTCCGTGAGGTCCACTAGTAGCCTTTCCAAACATGATGTGTTGCGTCTTGTGGATCAGGTGCTCTTGGCCAGAGGTATCCCACCCCTCAGGAACTATCCTTCCTCAGGAGGTGGTCACCCATCTCCAAAGACCCCTTCTTATTCTCCTCCTTCATTGCCTTTGAAGTCCATGGATATAGCACAGTCTTCCCCTTTTGCGGTCCCCTATATGGATCTCACTAAGGAACCACAGTTGCCTTCATGGCAGGAAAGTTTTGCTATGACCCAGGATATCACTTGTGACATGCATAGTTTGCTGCTCCACAGCCATCCAGGGACTCCAGGTCGGCAGGCTGAGCCACTTAGGGGAGGGGTGACCCCTGTCCTAGACATGCACTCCTCTTCAGGTGGACCAGCCTTCCAACTGATGGAGAAGGCTTTTGCTACTGCTGGTGATACTGGACTGTCTATACCTCTGCTCTATTCTGGTACACTGGTTTCACAAGTCGCACCTAGTGGACACTGGGTGCAAGGGCCTCAGGACATATTCCCACAGGAATCCCCTTTTCTGCTGTCTTCTCCAGCTTCTTCCACTGAGGAGGTCCACCGGAAAAGTTTGTGTAAGAGGAAGTACATGGACTCCACAGAGGAGTACCTCACTGAAGACACAGATTTCGATGAGGGGGAAGGATCCCCCCCGATCACCCTCTGAGGTATCCTTTGGTGATATCCTCGAAATCCTGAAACAGAGAGGTGACTGGCAGTCCTCTAATCCAACCTCTGAGGAATCTGTGTTCCTGCAGGCTTTTCGCGCCCGACCCCCTACCTCCTGGGTTACTCCATCTGCTGATGAACTTGTCCAGCTTATCGTGCAGCATGCTTGGAAGGCTCCTGATACCGTCAAAGCTATTCCCTGGAGGCCAGATAAGATTTTGTCCCCTCCTGCTTTGGATCCCCATTGGTCCAAATGTCTCCCTGTGGATGCTTTGGTGGTGACGGTCGCAATAAAAAAGGATCTGGCAGAAGAAGAAAGCCAGACTGTCCATCCGCCTAACAAAGAGTCCTGGGCCCTGGACAGGATAGGGAAGCACACCTTTGCTTCAGCGACCTTTTCTATCAGGTCCCTGAATTATATGGCACCCTTTATCAGGCTTCAAAGGGATCTGATTTCTGAGCTCTCTGAAACCTTGGCTGGTGCCATGTCTGATGAAGTCTGTGACAAAGTGGCCTCTCAGCTGGCCACCATTGAATCGATATCTAACTCCTCTATGTGACTGATATCTCATGCATCAGAAGGAGCAGCTAGAACAGCGGGTTCAGCTGTGGTCTTGAGATGACATACCTGGATGCACTTGTGCAATTTTGCAGAACCCTTTAAGGCTTCCTTTCTTAACTCTCCCATTGAGGCCTCCTTGTTGTTTGGGCCCAAAGTTAAAAGCACACTGGCCAGATGTGAACAGGACGGTAAGACCCTTTCTGCCATAGGTGTCTGTTATTCTTCCCCTCAACGTGCTTTCTCCCAAAACCAAAAGAGTGGGAAGATATGGTTTAAGAAATCTCAGGGTACTTTCCGTGACACACAGGCCAAGTTCTCCCCTAGAGACAGAGGGGGAAACTCACAGGGAAGATGCTCCTTTCAGGGCAGAGGGGATCCACGTAACCAGGGTTCCAGGGATTCTTTCCCTGGTCAATCCTACCAGCGCTCCTGAAGAGCGGCCCAACTCCTTTCCTCTGGAGGTGGTTGGGGGACATTTCTCCTTGTACTCTTCTGCCTGGCTAACCATCACCACCAATTCTTGGGTACAAAGGATTATAACCAGAGGTTATCATATCCCCTTAGATCTTTGTCCTGCCCCTTCAAAAAACCTTCCTGAGGTTCCACCCAGTCAAAGGGAAGAAGCAGCACTAGAGATAGAAAAGCTGCTAAGAAAGCGAGTCATCCAAATAGTCCCTCCAGACCAGATAGGATCCGGATTCTACTCAAGACTATTTCTGGTGCCAAAGAAAACTGGGGACTGGAGATCAATTTTGGATCTCAGTGTATTGAACAAGTTTGTGAGAGTACAAAAATTCCAGATGGTCACAATACAGTCTATCCTCCCGCTTTTGGAAAAAGATGATTGGATGTGCTCTATAGATCTTCAAGATGCGTACTACCACATAAAAGTGGACAGGCCGTCAAGAAGATTTCTGCACTTCTGTGTGGGAGCCAGTCACTACCAGTTCAGAGTACTGTCCTTTGGACTCTCTACAGCCCCCAGAGTGTTCACAAAGTGCATGGCAGTTGTCGCAGCTCACTTGCGACTTCAAGGATTCCAGGTGTTTCCATAACTAGACAACTGGCTCATTTTTGCCCCCACCAGACATCTACTGGAAAAAGCCCTGGCATACTCTCTCCTCGCTGCTTAAAAGGCTAGGCATAACCATAAATTGGCAAAAATCCAATCTCACCCCATCTCAGTCGACAAAATTCATAGGGGTTATCTTGGACACAAAGAACTGCAGAGCTGCTATTCCAGAGCACAGAATTCTAAGGATAAAGCAACAAGTGATTCCAGACCTTTCAAGGGAGAAATCCATGGCTCGCTCGGTTCTACAGCTGTTGGGTTCCATGGCAGCCTCCATCACCATTGTTCCCCTGGCCAGGTTTCACATAAGGCTTCAACAATGGCTACTGCTTACCCAATGGTATCCTTTTCAGCATCCTCTTTTAGCCATGATTCGAGTAACCCACAGGTGCAAACAGGATTTAAATTGGTGGATGACACACAATCTGTCACAATGGTCTCGCCCCTTCTCCCCCCAGCAACCCAAGGCCACAGTGACCACGGACGCTTCCCTAATGGGGTGGGGGGGCTATGTCAGGGACAGACAGTCCAAGGCACTTGGTCCAAACTGGAGGCCCATCTGCATATAAATGTTCTAGAGCTGAGGGCGGTGCTTCTGGTGTTGCAAGCATTCCATCCCCTGCTGCCGTCTGGGACAATTGCGATTCAATCAGACATCATGGCGGTGGTCTGGTACATCAACAAGCAAGGTGGAAGCAAATCTTACCCCCTTTGTCGAGAGGCCATGAGGATATGGCAATGGGCGATGGCTACCAATTGTTTTCTTCTAGCAACGCACATTCCCGGGAGTTCCAACAGTATAGCAGACAGACTCAGCAGGTGCATTCTTCAACCTCATGAGTAGTCCCTGAGTCCCTTGATAGTGGTGGAGATCTTCCACTGCTGGGGCCGTCCTTGCTGCGACCTCTTTGCATCCCCGACCAACTACAAATACAGCAACTACTTCGCCCTGATTCCCCCTCCGGGGCAGTCACCCAGGGGCGCTCTAGTCCACGATTGGCCCACGGGACTTCTTTATGCATTTCTACCCTTTCCCCTCATTCCCCAGTTTCTGAAGAAAGCCCGTCGGTTGAAGAGCAAGGTGGTCCTCATAGCACCATATTGGCCTCAACAGATTTGGTTCCCTTTCCTTTGGCCTCACCTACTAGATCGACCATGGATTCTCCATCCAACCCCAGAGTTGATCTCACATCCACAGAACCTGATTCATCCCAACTTGAACAGCCTGAAGCTCATGGCTTGGCTACTCCAATTCCCTTGATTGCCAGGCAGAATGACCTTTCTTTACCAGTACGTGATATTCTCATTGCATCTCATAAGTCTTCCACTAGAATTACTTATCTGAGCAAGTGGAAAAGATTTACCTGCTGGCTGAAAGATAAACAAGTAGATCCCTTCTCAGCCCCAGTGTCAATAATACTAGACTATCTGGCCGACCTTTTTCAATCAGGTCTCTCGGCCTCTACCATTAGAGTTCATTTGGCTGCAATTTCTAATTTTCATGATGGTGTCCAAGATTCCTCTCTTATGTCCCACAAATTGTGGAAGAACTTCATAAAAGGTGTAAATCATCTGAAGCCACCTTTTAGAAAACCTATTCAACCATGGGATTTATCATCAGTTCTACAACAATGCCACCTTTCGAACCTGCCTCTTCTTACGACCTCAAGTATTTGTCATGGAAAACCTTGTTTTTGGTCGCTATTACTTCTGCCAGACGTATTTCTGAACTTCAAGCTCTATGTATCAAGAGTCCATACTTGATTTTTCATACAGATAGAGTGTCTCTGAGAACTAATCCATCTTTTCTGCCTAAAGTGATCTCTGAAATGTCCATTAATCAAGCCATTGAATTGCCAGTTTTCTTTCCCAATCATTCAAACAGAGGAGAGTATTGCCTACATACCCTAGATATCCACAGGAAAATTTGTTTTTACTTAAACAGGACTAGGCCCTTTCATAAATCTGACCAGTTATTTTTGGCTTTTTCTGGACCTAGATTAGGATCTGCTGTTGCTAAGGTCACATTAGCTAGATGGTTGAAGGACTGTGTGACCTTCATTTATACACAACGCAATATTTCGTTGCCTACTATCGTGAAAGTTCATTCAGCAAGGTCGGTGGCAACTTCTGCTGCCTTCCATTCCAGAGCTTCCTTACATGACATCTGTGCCACTGCAACTTGGGCTACACCTCATATCTTCATCAATCATTACAAATTGGACTTGGCCTCCAGGGAAAGAGCATCTTTCGGTTCTATGGTGCTCAGGAATGTCCTTCCATGAGAGCCTCCCAGGAATAGAGGTAGCTGGGGACTCTGTCCCATGCGTAAGGAATGAACGAGGATTAACAATATCAGATAAAGAAGTTATGTCTTACCATAACATTCCATCTGTATTGTTGATCCTTGTTCAGTCATTACGACCCTCCCTCCTTCCCTCTCCTGTGGTTTCTAGTGGATCACACCATCCGGTTCTTGTAGGTTATTTGATCAGAGATAGCCTATACCTTCTTTGACTTGCAAACTCAATCTGAGGTAACAGGGAGAGGGGGATTATGGGTAAGAGTTTAGCTCGAGAGTTTGAAGCTGACGCGAGCTTGGAAAATGGCCGGCTTGGTTCCGAGGTCGGAACCGATACCCATGCGTAATGACTGAATGAGGATCAACAATACAGATGGAACGTTATGGTAAGACATAACTTCTTTTTTCCTAGCATTGACCATTTCAGGACTCTAGCCTCCTACTCTCAGTTGGCATGAAAGCTCTGAATATCTTCTTGTACAAACTTGAGCTGAATAACAGTTTAGGTGAATGGAAGGTGCCCTGAGGCTTTGGAAGCTGATTGGCTGTTATATCCTGTGCAGAATATGACCCATATAGCTAAGGCTACTGCAGCAGTGATCATTGAAACATCCTCTGTTATGATAAGTTAACTTATATGACTGTACTTTCAGTAACATATCTTGGCATGAGTACTGGCAGTAGTTTCTGTTTTCTGTACTACTGGCATAGTTTGCTTTTTTTGTTGCTCTTGTATCTTACTTTCAGATATGGTCTGCACTGTCTTATAGGGTTGAAGTTGCTGACAACTGATAATATTTTTGTAGGTATGTCACTCAAATGAAGAATCTAAAGGAAAGTGAGCAGGGAGTCCAGGTGATATTACAAGGTGTTAAGGTAATAAAAGTAGTTAAGGCACACACTCCTGGACAACAGCCACAACACCAGCAGGATAAAAACAAAAAAGATTATTACAAATGTAATAATTAAGCCCTTTCATCCTGTTGTTATCAGGACTTTTTCAGAATGAATTAATTACACAGAGACAATGTTTAAATACCCTCATATTAAACAAATGGTGCCAAAAAGGTTTAACTATTTAGTTAGTTTTTAAACAGGAATGTTCAAAAAGATCTATTTAAATGTTTTAAATGTTTTTATTTGTTTATTAGTTTGTTTGGTGGTTTTCTCCTTACTAGTTTGTGGATTTTAAGGTGTTAAGGTACCTAATAACTTTCACGTGACACAGTTCAGCAGAGAATAATAATCTTTATTGCAAAGAGAAACACGTATGAGGAAGACTAGGAAATCATGTTCCTGTCTCCTCAAACAACAGTTTCATAGATTGTTTATACTTTCTTTGATTAAAAGCAACATTATTGTAACAATCTTAGAACAGCTACTAACCAATTAAAATTAACACTGCATCATTAATTCTACCAAGATCTCCTGCCTCCTTGTTTATAAATGTCTACATTAGCAGGAGTTCCGAATTCCATAATCAAACTTTCTACAGTAAACAAAACTTTTTTCCATTTCTACCCTGTCAGCAATTATTAATACTAGCAGAAACTAGATCCTCAGATAAATTCTGAAAAACACTCAGGAATCTGTAATGAAAGCATATTAGAAATAAAATACACTCACTACCATTTTTCCTTCTCTGTATGCCTCACCCTTCACAAAGGTATTATTACAGGCCAAGTGTCTGCAGTATTAGTGTATGCAGATGCAAGCTTCCAGACGAGTATACTTTATGTGCCAATGATTTTGTTTATTCTTGCAGGGTCATAGGTTCCTAGACTCAAATGTCAAGTGCTGGTTAACTGGCCTATGGGAAACTTGTCTGCCACAACCTCATGACCTAAAGTTGGTATTTTGTGCTTCCCAAACACTCAAATACATACCAGCAACTATATATACATGCATATCCAGCACCACAAATGAAATAAGTAATTGTTTTACTAGACACACCAAAACAAAGGGAATACTGCTCATCAGTTTTACCTGGCAGTGTTTTCATTGTTTGTTGTGTATATTCTCATCTGCATGACCAGTGAGTTTGTGCAGAGTTTTCTGTACAGATATCTCCATCCGCTTTTCCATTTTTACACATGGAGTCAGGGTGTCACTTCAATACTGGCAATCATCTAGAGCAAAGGTTCATGCTGTTGAGTGGCTAGCCCTGCCACAGCTGTTCTTCCATACCACACACACACACACACACACACACACACACACACACACACACACACACACACACACACACACACACACACACACACACACACACACACACACACCACACTTGACCAGTTTAGAGTGTCCAGTCCACCTACTGCATGTCTTTGGAATGTGGGAGGAAACCTACATGAACACAGGCATGACATGCATACTCTGCACGGAAGGAACCTGAGATGAGAACCGAACCAGAGAACCTCTTGCTGTGTGTCAACAACCCTATCTGATGCACCAGTGTGCCACTCTTTCTCTCTCTCTCTCTCTATATATATATATATATATATTTATATATCTATATATATATATATATATATATATATATATATATATATATATATATATATATATATATATATCTACTTCAGATCGTCAGACTACAGGAACATTGAACTGCATATGGCCAAGACCATATGCATGAAGCCTCAGAACATGGAAACCTAAATTAAAAAAAACATTTTCATCTCAGTGATCCATGGTTCGATGTTCCAGCCATTTGACAATCTGAAGGGGACCCCTATAGATATATATGTATATCTGTATACATATGCGTTCGTGTGTGCACGCGTGCACACACATACACACACACACACACACAAACACACATACAGCAGCAGAGACACTGTTCACATAATATTTTTTTTTCTTAAAACTGAAAGCAAAATAACAGTGCAGTGATGAAAACTCAAACTCTTCTTCAAGAGATAAAACAAAAATAACACAAAAATTCTTCAGTCTCTCAAACCAGTTAAGCTTTATCCCAAAATTAAATAAATTGAGGCAACTTCCTTCCATCTAGCTTCTCAGCAGAATGTCTTCAGAATATCTCAAGCTGTCTCCGGTTGTCTGTTTGCCTACACAAAATACTTGCTAGACCCACTGTAATAAATATAACACTACCACCACCACCACTGTGAGAGACCAACTTCTCTGATCTCCAGGATTATAACCCTAGTTTTTGTACTTCAGCCATATTTTTGATTTTATATGTTTGTTAACCACATAAGCTCACTGTACACAGTGTCCCTTTCAATACTGACCCAAGAACACTATCTGGTTAAGAGACAGAAAAGGCAAATGTGTGTGTGTGTGTGCGCACGTTCGTGCGTGTGAAGTTAGAACTGGGCAGTCCACGTCTACAAAGAGGTCAGTCACAAGTGGACTCCCTC
This sequence comes from Protopterus annectens, assembly GCF_019279795.1. Taxonomy (NCBI): domain Eukaryota; kingdom Metazoa; phylum Chordata; order Ceratodontiformes; family Protopteridae; genus Protopterus; species Protopterus annectens. The sequence continues at coordinate 1,855,039,863 of NC_056731.1, forward strand.
AGGGATCAGTCCTTGGACTGCTTCTTTTTGGCATTTACGTCTCAGAAGTTAAGGCCAATGTCAGTGGTCTCTGGCTGACTAAATTTGCAGATGATTGCAAATTAGGAGCTGTCACTGAATTTCACACTGACACAAATGTTCTCCAGAAGAGGCTAACACACTCAAACAACTGGTGTCAGAGCCATGGACTAAAACTAAATGCCAAGAAATGCATAATAGTATCCTTTGGGAAGTCATCCATCCTTGGTAGCTATCATATTGACAACACACCCTTAGAGTTGACCCAGTAGTCAGGAACTTAGGGACACACATAGATAGTAATCTAGCCTTTGACCATCATGTGTCTACAGTGGTGAGGAAGTCATTCTATATTGCTCAACCTATAAGCAAATGTATGGCATCTAAGTCCAAGGAAGTCATTGTTCCACTGTATTTGGCATTCATCAGACCTATCATTAAGTACAATGCCCAATTTGGTATGTAGCTAACCAGGCATATCCAACAAGTGGAATTTCCACAGAGGTTCCTCACTAAAGGAATACAGAGTGTAAGTAAAATGTCCTGTGCAGACACCCTCAAGGCCCTATCCCTGTATTCTGTCTTCTACAGGCTTTTGAGGGGAGATCTATGCCTGGCATACAGGGTATTATCAGACCCCACTCTGATGGACCTTGTGCATATCCGCAAATCATACAGTACCAGAATTACCCACTGTAAAGACTAAAACCTTGGCTGTGATATAAATAGGACCTGCTGGGGAGATGGGTATGTATCCCAGAGACTACCCCATTTATGGAACATCCCTGTCAAGCAGAGTTTCTCCCTAACCCAATTCAAGTGCAACTTAGACAATTGGATGGGACACTGTAAATTCATCCCTGGTTTGGCACCTATGTCTCTAATGGACACAGGTAACCTGTAAATGGTTTATCTCCCAGACCCATGGTTACACTCCTCAAGGGTATCAGAGAGATTTGGGATGCATGGCTAAGCTTAAAAAGGTCCTTGGGGTTGTTAGCCTAGTAAACACCTATGAACCTATGAACCTATGGAGGTGGAAGGAATCAAACCCTGGGCTGTAGGAAGCAGCTCATTAATAATACAGAGGTTATTTTTGTGGATGCTGATGATAGATTTGCTGTGGCTGTAAGGAGAAAATATTCCATAATCTTGGAAGGTATTGTTTAATGTAGCCGACGTGGCTTTTTTCTGTGTTTATCTTTAGTATTTTAAAGTTCACCAATTTGGTGTTACTCAGCTGTATGTTCCAGGCAGAGACTTTCGGTTAGAACCAGACAAGACATTGCCATATAGAGTAAGAAAAGGCCATCTCTAAGGAACCTATAAAAATATATAATTAGAGTTTCTGAAATAAAATGGCAATTCCTGAAGCCTTTCTGATCTTTAGCCTTTTCCTATACCATGATTTTTCTAATAATGAATCATACTTTTAAACTGCTTTACAGGAAATGTTAGAAGACCAGAAGACACAAGGATATATTTTATAATGTGTCAATTCAATGAGATATAAAATGATACAATAATTTTTCAGGAGTGAGTAGACATGCATTTTAGAATTAGATGCCTTTTCTAACACTGGAAGATAATATAAGAAATTAAAAATGGAATTATGTAAAACTGGTCAGTACAAATATCCATCAGTCAGAATAAGTATAGAGAACTATAAAATAAAATAGAAATTCAAAATAAAACTGTTGATAAGCAATTATATAGTACACAGAGCTGAAAAATTACTGCATGGGAGCTTAGTGACATTTTTTATTATTTTTAGAAGTATTAAATAAGGTATTTCTATGGAGTTTTAAGTATTATGGTTTTAATTCAATGGTTTGTATTCTACAGCTAATCAACTTAAGCCATTTTTATTATTGATTTGGTAAATACATACTAATTAAAGTTTAATTTGCTGCTTTACATTGTACCTAAATCATTACTGATATTGTATTTCTTTTGTGATCTGACAGTCTACATTTATTGATTTTAAAGGCAAAGTCATTAGTACTGTAGCAAGTATGTATTTGTGATAGGCTGTTATGGGGTACTTCTGCAGGAATAATTTTAGTATTATCAGATGTTAAAAAAATCTATAAAGCTTAACTACTGTGATATATATATGTGTGTGGGTGTATACACACACACACACACACACACACACACACACACACACACACACACACACACACACACACACACACACACACACACACACACACACACACACCAAATCAATAATAAAAATGGCTTAAGTTGAATAACTGTAGAATACAAACCATTGAATTAAAACCATAATACTTAAAACTCCATAGAAATACCTATATGCAACTATATAGCCAAACTGGAGGCTGAACTCTCTCAACTCAAGACTGGCAAGACCAGACAGGAGGAGAAGGTAACCACTCACACACCAAACCCAGTCCCACATAGACCTACCACAACTGCAAACCAAACACATAAAAACACAAAGACATACTCGGAGGCTCTAACAAAAAACTTACCAAAACAACAGAGGCTCCCAAAGCAGACACCCAAAAATCCACCACCTCAAAACATAACACATGCATCACATACTTCAATAAATCAGCGTGTCAAACAATCACAGCCCTTAAGGCCAAACACCATGCCTGATACACTAGTAATAGGTGACTCTATAGTCAGACACACTAACGTTCCGCTTACCAGGCTGAACAAGGAGAGGGTAACGGTGAGCTGATTATCGGGAGCTAGGATCCGCCACATAACACACGCACTCAGGTCACTCCAAAGCAAGTACAAATATGACTCCGTCATTGTCCATGCCGGCGTGAATGACCTGAGACATACCTCCCTGGACTACATGAAAAGAGACATAGAGGAGCTCTCTGATTATGTAGCCCAGGCTGGTATGACCCTGACCCTGACCCTGAGCAGCATCTTGCCCTCACCAAGAATGATGCCACAATACAAAGACAAGATGACCAGCTTTAATAATTGGCTCAAATACTGGTGTCATTCTAGGGGGATCCAATATCTGTCTGCTTGGGATGACATGCTGGACAAGCCACGCTGCTTCGCAAGGGACGGCTTGCATCTGTCACCACTGGACTTCTGGATATTGGCTAAGGCTCTTGCCTCCCCCATAGTGCCTTTTTTAGGCAAGGCTCAAAAGACAAACCCACCTCCTTAGAAAACAAAAATGGAAAAAAATTAAGGGTAATGCTGCTCAACACCAGAAGTCTAAATCTCAAGATGCAGGCTCTTGAAGCACTCCTCAGTATGGAGGACATCGATGTCTGTGCAGTAACTGAAACCTGGTTCAAGGCTCCTGAGAGCACCCCAGTGCTACCAGGCTATACCTCGTATCATGCTTTTCGACCCCAAAACTCGGGCCAAACCAAAAAGGGAGAGGGAGTGTCCATATTCATCAAGGACACCCACACCTCCAGGTTAGTGGCAACACATGAAGCATCAGGGACCATCCAGGTGCAACTAACCGTAGGCAAAACTGCTATACAACTGGTAGCATGTTACAGACCACCCTCCCAATCTCAGGAACCCCACTCAGCCTTCCTGAAGACATTGGAGGATATGAATGTCTCACCAAACACCATCATATTGGGAGACTTCAACTACCTTAACATAGACTGGGTGCATTATTCTAGCCCAAACACCCTAGCCCAAAGGTTCCTGGAATTCATAAATTCAAATGCAATGGAACAGCTAGTCACCTCTCCCACAAGGGGAGATAATATACTAGACCTGATCATCACAAACATGGGGACAAAGTGCTCCACACCGGAAGTATACCCTTCACTGGTGAGGTCTGACCACAAACTAATCACCCTGGATATACATATCCCACCTCCACCCCCAACAGAAAAGACTACAGTGAGAAACTTCTCAAAAGCCGACTTTACACTTCTTAAAACTGAGATGGTATCCTTTAAGCCCACTGGGACAGTGGAAACCACATCCCACAATGCAGAATCCTTCACAAATGCTTTCTACGGACATCTCCAAGAATGCATGGATCATGCAATCCCAAATAAAACCAAGACCCTCTCCACCAAGGGCAGGCGTCCTGTCTGGTGGACCCCAGCCATAAACAAATTGTATAACAAACGAAGGAAGCTACTGCACGACAGAGCAAAATCCCATAAAGAGAAGGCATCTCTGATCAGCACTAGTAGAAAGCTACGTTCTCTCATAAAAACATCCAAGGCCAACTTTGAGAGAAAAATCGCTATGGACACTAAAGATAACCACAAGGCCTTCTTCAGCTATGTTAGAAATCTGGGTGGAAACCCTCAGATATGTTCAGAGTTAGTTCACAATGACAAAAAATACACTGAACCCACAGATATTGCCAACATTCTGGCAGACAGGTTCAGTGCAAATTTCTCCCCTCCCTCACCCCCAAAAGAAGAAATACTTATCCCAGCTGACAGTAACCTCCCTGTCATCTCAGATGTCCAGGTGAGAACCGCCCTCAGCAAAGCTAAAAACACAGTATCAATGGGACCCGACGGTATCCCGGGTTGCGTGCTACGTGAACTCCAAGAGGAGCTAAACCCGCACATAAAAATGCTATTTAACCTTAGCCTTACTACAGGATATGTACCTGAAAACTGGCGTACAGCAACAGTAGTCCCACTCCACAAAGGAGGCACCTCTACTGACCCTGGTAACTACCGCCCCATAAGCTTAACCAGCCTGGTCTGCAAAGCTATGGAAAGAATCATTATGGAACTAATAAACAGAGACATTGGGGACTTACAGACACTTGATCCCACCCAGTTCGGCTTTGTAAAAGGCAGATCCTGCATTTTAAACCTGGTTGACTTTTTCGAAACAGTCACTACAGCCATTGACGAGGGCAAAGCAGTCCATACAGCCTACCTGGACTTGGCTAAAGCTTTCGACACAATACCCCACTCTGGCATCATAGACAAGCTCAACAGCTTAAATGTAAATCCATATGTCACAAGATGGGTGGCAAACTGGCTAAAGGATAGAACCCATAAAGTCAAAATCACTGGAGCCATGTCAGACTCAAAGCCAGCGACAAGTGGTGTCCCACAGGGCTCTGTCCTGGGACCCCTCTTGTTCGGCATTTATTTTTCAGATGTGAAAGCAAACATGGGAGGGTTGTGGCTGACAAAGTTCGCAGATGACTGCAAACTAGGCGCCATAGTCGATACACCAGCTGACACATACATCCTACAGAAAGGCCTCACTGAAACGGACAACTGGTGCCGGAGTCATGGCCTTAAACTAAATGCCAAAAAATGTATAGTCATCCTCTTTGGGAAAAACAAAGTGCCCACAAATTATCACATAGGCGGTAACCCACTGAGTACAGAAAAAGTAATCAGAGACCTGGGGACCCAAGTTGATAGTGACCTCTCATTTGACACCTGCATTGCCAAAGTGGTTAGAAAGACTTTCTACCTTGCACACCTTATCATGAAGGGATTCACATCCAGATCAAAGGAGGTCATTGTGCCCCTGTACTCCTCCCTTATCAGGCCCATGATTGAGTACAATGCCCCATTTGGTATGTACCTCACTTGGCACTTGCAACAGCTAGAGAGACCCCAAAAGTACCTCACCAAGAGGATCAAGGGTCTCAAACATATGTCATATGCTGCCAGACTAAAGAAACTCCAGCTCTATTCAGTAGCATACCGCCTACTCAGAGGTGATCTGTGCCTGACGTACAAGGCCATGTCCAACCAGGAACTGATGGACATGCTCCACCTCAAAAAATCCAAATCCATCAGAACCACGAGAGCTAAAGATTTGAACCTCAGCACAAATATGAATAGGACATGCTGGAGGGACAGATTCATAACTCAGAGGCTTTCCATACTCTGTAACAGAATCCCAGTTTATGTTAGGCAAAGCCCCTCACTGACTCTCTTCAAGAGAAATCTTGACGAGTGGATGGGAGATCGTAGGTTTACCCCAGGAGTCATCTCTGTGTCACTACTAGACAGAGGCACAGTAAACTAATTCTATTATGTAAGGGGGTCTTCACTGTGTCACTACTAGACAGAGGCACAGTATTCTAAATCTATTCTATTCACTTTTGTACCATTACATGGGGTGGCGAAAGCCACATCACTATGGCTAGGCTTATAAATGCCCCAGGGCAGATAGCCTAGTACCAAACTATGAAACTATGAAACTATATATGTATACACATATATATTTATATATATATATATATATATATAAATATATATATGGGTCTACTTCTGTTCTTCGAAAACGCACTTTACCGAAAAACAGAAAGCCGAACCCACTTTACCGAAAGTGGTTAATGATAAATGCACTTTCACGAACAGTTTACCGAAGAACAAAAACAAAACAAAAATATTAGAAACACATTTATATATACTAACTCCGAAATCGCACTACAGTGGGGAAAAGGGTATATTTCATTACACCCACTGTACCTTGCTTCTGTAAACTGTGTTCATAAAATGCATTTTCGTTTAAGTGCACTTTCGCTAAAGTGGGTTTGGCTTTCTGTTCTTCAGTAAAGTGTGTTTTTGAAGAATAGAAGTAGACCTATATATATACAGATGGATGGATATATATACTCATTGATAAGAGAGCTAGGCTACCTGCTCTTGTGGATCATTTTAAGCATAGTTAATTTCCCTCAAAGGTTAGAATCAAACCTTGTACCACATGGCTGTGAAGTAAACACTTTAACCATTATGTCAACCCAATGCTGAATATACATCCACATGGATAAACAGACAGGCAGACATACAGACTATGTTACTACTTCGGATAACAACAGAAAAGAATACAAGAAATATGCTTAGTTGGCAGTAAGATACAATTTAGATATGGGTTAGGCAAAACATCTTACAAGAGTAGGAACCTGTGATATGTTATGCCAGAACCCTTGTTTTTGTTGTGTCTGAACTTTTTTATTGCTGGCTGAGAAATAATTCTTTGTAAACCTTGTAAGAAGAATTTCTATTTTGTTTTATAGTTCTGACCCTGACTGATAGATATGTGTATGGACCAAATGTATTTATTTTATTTTAGATTTGGTTACCAGGGAAGTTTAACTTGGCATAATGACCCATTTTCAGTGGAAGCCCAGAAAGAAAAACTACAAGCTTCACAGCAGTACATACCTTAAAAAATGGGATTTATACAGATCGATTATGACAGTATTTGCAACAGGCAAACAACACTGATATTAAAAAAAGGTTTAACAGAAGTAGACACATTACAGGAAAGAGTGTACATTGTAGAAGGTGGCTAAAAACAGCATAACTGAATGAAAATTGAAAAATGTAGCACATCATTGCATTCCAATTTGAATTCACTTACATGGGCAGTAGGATATATTCTGAGAAAGTTTACATAGTTTGTCTGTTTGTTTGTTTGTTTGTTTGACATTTATTTACCAGGAAAATTCAACTAGAATAATATCTCATTTTCAGTGGAGGCACTGGGAGAAATGCTCCACATTGACGTTATATGGTTACAATCAAATAAAAGTTATTACAAAGCCTAACACAGAAGAATGACATATAAACTAAGTAAAAATTCAGCCTCATGTCATACAGTGTGAACCTGTACATGCATAATGCAAACATCTGGACAACTATAACAAGCCGAAAAAGAATATTGTCAATAGATAAAGTATTCACAAGTTGCAGTGCGTAGACATGACATTAAACACAGTTAAGTACACTCTTTGGAACAGAGATGACTAGATAATATAGCCTAGTCAAAAATATAGGTTATCTTTGTCTAAGAAACAGATTTTACTAATTCCTTCTCTTTGAACATGGTCAAAGTATGCTGATGGTGGAAGGAGGGAGGGACTAGTTTAGCCTGGGGTAGTGCAGGAGCACAGCCAGGTTTTATTCAAGTAGTCTTTTAGTAGTAGTTTGAAGATGGAGAAGTTAAAGGTAGAGCTAATGTACAGAAGAACAGAATTCCATTTTTAGTGACAGAGTACTAGTAGAGACCTTGGACAGATGATTTGTGGGGTTTATATATGCTGAGAAGATGTTATTCATTAGATCAACGTAGTCTATTAGGATCATAGGAATGGAGAACAGGAGTAAAAGCAGGGCTGTCATCGGCTTTATGAATAATGTTGTGCAGTGATAAGCTGTATGCATGCTAAATTGTGATGCAGGCTGAGCCGATCCACAGCCTTGAGGGCCATATAGTGGTGGCTCGTAGTGTTTGTAGGTGGCACATTTTACAACTTTATTATAGCACACCTCAAACTTATTTTTAACCATAGTCTGAAGGTTGGTTAGGATGGGCGCACCATATAAGAGAAATAGGAGAAGGAATGCAGTGGCAAGAGTGGGGTTGCTAAGGATGCCTGTAGAGCACTCCTAATTTTTGCTGACTCTTTTTTATGTTATTTTTAACAAGCAGGTCAAATTTAAGGTTGCCATCTATAATCACTCTAAGAAGTTTTATATGGGAGACTACTACAATTTCAATTTTATCCGGTGTGTGTGATTTGGAGAAAAATAGCAGTAACTTTGTTTTTTTAGGGCTGAATAGTTTCTAGGCGTTATGGATCTATTTCTCATCTGAGGAAAAAGCTTCTTGTGTTATATGCAGGAGTTGAGGCAAGTTATTAGATGCACATATAAATACAGAATTATCAGCACATTGTGTAAGAGAGGCTGGACCTACAGAGGTCATTGATAAGGTTATTAAAGAAGAGGAGACCAAGAATAGGACTGAATGTTATTGATGGTAGATGCACCAGATGGGAAAGAATTTTTAATTAGGGCGATAATGCTTTCTGTGAAGTGGGTATTAAACAGGGTTGCAATTCCTAAGGTAGAGCTAGTATGAGAAGGGTTGGGTTCCTTGTTTGAACACAGATGTGACAGATTGTGTATTGATGTCCATAATTTTTGGGGTCATTTTTATGCAGAAGTTGTAGATGGCTATGCTATTTTTTTTTTATTTAAGTTAACTTGTTTTTCTCAGATTGCACAGTTCTCCATAAAGTTGCAGGTTACAGGGAGTTTTAAGTTTAAACAAATTTGAACAAAGCTTCTGCACGTACGGCAAGTGCAATGGCCAAAAAGCAGCCAAGTCAGTGAACCAACAAAATCGGCCACCACTCCAATCATGAGATAAAATTTCTTTATTAATTATTGAAGCAGCCCAAATTAATCACTGCATAGTAGTGCAACCATCAAGTCAAAATCATAAACAGACTGGTTTTGGCATTATAGCCTTCATCAGTATGTCATCAATTTGGGGTGCTTTAATAACTAATAAAGACATTTTATCTCACAATTGGAGTGCTGGCCGATTTTTGTTGGTTCACCGAATTTTAAGTTTAAGCCATTCTTTCTACCCTTTGTCTCTGTTATACATTGTAGTTTTTGTCTGGGTAATGAGCCATGGTGTGCGGTTAATTTTCACTCTTTTTTCCAGAGTGGGGAGAGACTGTTTAAAGCATTTAAGAATACAGTATTAAAGGTATTACCTGCCTCATTGAGTGGTAGAATTTTTAGGACAGACCAATTAAAGGCTTTCAATGTATTGATGAAGGAGTCTATATTGAATTTAGAAATTTTTCAGGTTGTTTTAAGTTGGTGAGTGTTAGGTTGATGGGTTGTATTTTTATGGGTATACGCTGGAAGGTGGTTGCTAAGTGAATTGGGGTAGCTTCCAGAGGTTGTAAATTTACTAGGGTCAGAGACCAGTATCCAGCCTAGAACTGCACATTTACTGTTTGTATTATTAAATCTAGTGTGTGTTTTGATAAGCTGTGTGTAACCATAAAGGTTTATACTAGCTGAGGAAAAGTCTGTAGTACGTTTTTTCCATTCAATATTTACATCTCCCAGTTTAATTTTTTTCATAAGGGATATAATTAATTGTTCAGGAGAGCATTTTTTCTAAAGTTGTTATATTATTTCCGGGTAGGATATGGACTTTAACAAAACGTAGCTAGTTTTTGTTAAGCTTTAGCTGTGATACTAAGATTTTGGCATTTTGGAAGTTTAAGATGTTGTGTGAATAGATAGAAAGAGAACATATGGTGGGAGGATGACATAATGGTTAAGGTGTTTACCTTAAAGACACAAGGTGCAGGGTTTGATTCTCACATGGGGTAACTGGCTAGGCTTCAAATGGCCCAAAAGGGCAGTTAGCCTAGTATGACCCTATAAACTTGAATAAATTAAGGCTACTTTCTGCTTTCTTTTGAGGCCTGTCAGCTCTGATATGGAGGGAGTAGATCAACATCTTTAATGCTAGGCTTAAGCCAGGTTTCTGTGATAGCAAGAATTTCAGGGTTATACTTGATATCCAGGCATGTAGTTCTGTAGTTTTGTTTCAAATGCTATGGATATTGATAGTAACAATAATCAGTTTTTAGAAGATCAGTGGGAAAATGATGGGGTTGGGTGAGGGGGTTGATGTGCTAGCTTTATTAGTATAGATAGGTGGATATTTAGTGATAGTACAGTATAGCTGTGAAGAGGTATAGTTTGAGGTGATAGACGGAAGGTTAGCTAATTCACAATTTTGAAGAGGTGATCCTTTGCTAATTAGATTAATTGGTGAGTTTTTGGGACCTGGGTTGGGGTAGATGTCACCACACTGTGGAGTTTTTGACAGGTAGTGTATTGATTTAGAATGGACCTGTATGAGTTGTATTTTTGATTAGAGTGGTGGTAGTGAAGTATTTTGTTGTTGTGTCTTTCGGCTTTTCCCGGTTAGGGGTCGCCACAGCGGCACTCCGGTTCACTAATGATTGGCAGTAGATTTTTAAGTGCCGAGTTGCCAGCTCTGACGCACAACCTTAAATGAAGGTACGCCCATTCATGCATGTCTCCACACAGAAGACGCTCTAGCTGAGAATCGAACAGGACAACGTCTTACTGTGAGGCAACAATGCTACCGCAGCACAAAAAGGCAGGGAGATATATTGGTATGGTCACTCCTTATTTCATAGTGTGCTGAGTAAACTGAAGTAGTAGAGGTATATAGAGATGAAAGTATACAATGATAGTGTGGTTCACAGGATGCTAATCGCAGGAAAAAGAGACGTGATGCTTGGAGAAATATTTCAATTTTCGGTTGTTATAGTGAAAAGGAAAAAGTGAAATGTAGTATGTAGTATGAAGCAGAGGCAGGCAGAGGTGGAGTTAATGAAGAGAAGCAACCGGGGAGGAGTATTAATGATATCTGAAGTCAGTACGAGGTACAAGGGGCAGAATATCACTAAGGACACTAATAATGAAATTTAGGTGCATGTAATTATATGAAGAGCAGTTGATGCAGATGTAATTTCTGTGGATGGGAGGAGTGAAAGCCTGGGAGTTGTTATATGTGTGATGCTTATGTTCTGCAGGTGGGAGGCGTTATGGATCTTGTGATAGGCTGGGATTTGGATTGGAAGGGGTAGGCCAAGTGTAAAGGAAATGATGTAAGGAGTGGGTGGAAAGTGAAGCAAAGTAGAGCAGAATCAAACTGAGTCCTGCAAGAAAACAGTCAGGATTAGCAAAAGGTAAGTAAACATGTCTTAATAGACTAGGACACAGCAATAACAGTGGTAGTGTTAAACACTAAGAGCAAAAAGGTAGAAGTATTAACACGAAAACCAGAGAAGATCATATCGGTGAGAGATAGAAGCAGACAGTGTATCAAATAGCAGCATGAGGGTGCTAAAGGAGATACAACTAGGTCATCCCAGAGGAAGAAAGTAGACATGGAGTTAAGAGTGAGTTATATGTAGCAGACAAAAGTACTGTGCCCTACCACTGAGAGACAAACAGGAGAGTGGTTTGGTTCGGGTACAGCAGTAGAGTTAAAAATAAATGGGCTCCAGTAGGAAGGGAACCCAGTAAGGAAAGTATTTCTGAGATACCGTAGTATTCATAAAATAAGATGAAACTGGGCAGGAGATAACAATGACAGTGAATATTCCCTATACTAATCCAGGCAGTACCCAACTAAACAGTTACAATTTAGGGAAGGTCCTTATTTAAGGCACTTCTTTGTGACTTTTCATTCTAATGCCCTCTAGATCCAAAATAGCTGGGTGTCCTGAACTTGCTTTTGAGCCTTGCCTGATGTCAGCAATGATGTCAGTCTGAAGGGGGGCTTGAGCCTAGCGTCACTGTACTTAAGGCACTTATTGCACTTGGATGGGCAGCTATACAGATAATGGCATGTTTTGTGTTGTTTTTCTAAGGCTTAGTAAGGCTTTTACCTCATGACTATAAGGGAATCATAAGGCAGTTGCATGATAAACTGTGGTGATCCTGTCCTATTTCTTATCCTATATCCTATCCTATATTAAGGTCTCGTGTATTATGCTTCCTGTATATGATTGTATTAGGCCAGGAGGTGAATATTACAGTAATAATCTAGCTTTAGTTTTCATCCACCTGACAGTTACCATGTTGCTGATTAGTTTCTGGAACATACTGCTGAAAAAGTTTATTGCAGCACCAAATTCAAGGTATTTGAGATTTATCAAACTGACAATTTTTACTATGAGTATAAATACAACCATACTCTGCCATCTGTAGAACTATTCGCACTACCAAAAATTTTAACCCTGCTCACTTTCAAGCTGAACTAGTCACCTGTGACTGGTCACCCCTGAAATACCTCCCAATAGATAATGCCGTGAAATACTTTAACTCTAAATTTCTAACCATTTTAGACAGCCATGCCCCATTACGCAAAGTTAGAATTAGAACCAAACCGGCACCATGGCTCACCAAAACGACCAAACAAAAAATCCTCCAACGAAATAAACAATGGGCCAAATGGCGCTCAACAAAAAGCTCCTCAGACCACCTGCAATTCAGAAAGTTTAGAAATGAAACAAAAAGCCATATTAGCCGATAAAAAAAACTACTACTACCAACTACAACAAACCAACCAAAATAATCCCCAAAAATTCTGACGAGGTATCAATAACCTCCTACACCCTGGATGCTCAAGTACTCCCTCTCCCTCTGGCTCTGATCACAACAATCCCATCCAAATAGCTGACTCATTTAATACTTTTTTCACTGAAACCATACAATCCCTAGCCAACCAGCTATCCCCTAGCATCCCAGGCTCTGCCACAACCTTTACCAATAATTCTCATCAATTTCATTTTCAGCCAGTGCCCACTTCACTTATCTGTAACCTCATACAGAAACTTAAACCCACTAGTCTCTGCTGATAAATTACCTGCAGAATACCTGCAAAAAGCTGCTAAAGTCATAGCCTACCCCATATCCATCCTCATTAACAGAACTATTTCTGAAGGATCTATTCCCCTAATCTGGAAAGTCTCTCACATAATTCCCCTGCATAAGGGAGGTAACTCCAAAGAGTTGTCCAATTATAGGCCCATAGCTATTCTATCTCCTTTGGCAAAAATAATGGAGAAATGTATACACATACAACTGTTAACCTACCTACTCGATCACAATTTATTAGCACCCTGTCAACATGGTTTTAGACCATTTCATAGCACCACCTCTGCTCTCTTATCCTTCACTAACCATATTAACAGCAATCGTAATATTGATACTCTATCCTCAGCTGTTTTTATTGATCTGTCCAAAGCATTTGACATGGTGAATCACCACCTCCTTATAGACACACTCAAAAACCTGTCATTGGACAACCATACTATACAGTGGTTCCATTCATACCTACATAACAAACAACAGGCTGTACTATGGGAAAATACTTTATCTTCCCACGTCCCAGTCACTCTAGGGGTCCCACAAGGATCTATATTAGGCCCATTACTCTTCTCCATCTTTACAAATGACCTTCATTCTGTAATTCCTCAAGCTGACTGTATCCATGACGACTCCACACTCATATGCGCTGCTGCTTCTCAATCAGAACTTCAGTCACTAACCCAAATGACCTTTAATACAGTTGAAAACTGGCTCCTACAAAGACGTCTTATCCTTAACCCCAAAAACAAAATGCTACTATTTACCCCCACCCGCACATGAGAACCTCCCACTTAACTTTACTATTACTTCAAATGATGGAACTATAATATCTCGAACCAACCACCAAACTACTCGGTACTAATAGATAACAACTTGTCCTTTGAACCTCACATTAATAACACCATAAAAATAGTAAACAAGAAACTATGTTCCTCTATAGAATAAAACCCTTTCTTACACCTCCAGCCAGGGTTACTATTGCTCGTACCCACCTCATCTCTACCTTGCTCTATGCCTCCCCTATCTATACCAAAATATGTAGAAGTAATCTGAGTAAACTTACATCCTCCTACAACAATATTGCCAGATTTGCAGCTGGGTCCTCCTATAGAACTCATCACTGTATCAATCTGAATCAGTTAGGATGGTTAGAGCTGCCAAATTTAATACTTTTCAATCAATTAATAGTAGCCCATAAGATCCTGTATTTACCTCAAAATACACCCATACTTACATCCCTAGTCATCCCTATAATAACCTCAAGACCTTACGCTCAGCTAACAACCTACTTGTACAAATATCAAAATCCAACAACTTAGCTGGTGACACCTTGTTCTCCAATACAGTAGGTAAAGCCTGGAACATCCTCCCAAGCCAGCTAACCTCAATATCCTCTGTCAGCTTATTTAAAAGCAAGCTTAAACCCTACCTCAAATCACACTGGCTATGCCCCTGTGTTAACCCAGACTAAGTACCTAACTATTAACTAGACTCCCACAATTCTTAGCCTATCATGATCTTGTGTTGTCTCACTAATTTTTAGTGAGTTTAACCTTCCTTAGGATTTTTTCTCATGTAAATAAGTATATACTGTGGAATGATCAAACACCTTCATATAGTATCACAACCTATGTGTTAAATAACACTAGAAACCCATCCTTGTTTGCTGTTCTTCTATACTCTATCTATTGATCTCTAGTGTTTTTCTTTCTTAGGTTTTTGTGAGACCTTAGTATCTCATCATAAATTACTAGGTGTATCTAATTTTGTAATATGTTATAAAGATTTGTACTACACCATTTCTAATACAAATGTATTAGTCTTATTCATCTATTCTTAGATAAAATTTTCCTTTTTCCTACTGAAATATAAAATATATAATCTTAGGCTTGTACTATAATTGTTAAACTTATGTACCAAATTATACTGTTATTGTCTTTGTCTTGACCTTTTATGTTGTTGTAATTTGTGGAGCTTTTCTCCCCGGGCCTCCACTGAAAATGGACATATATCCAGCTGGACTAGCCCGGTCAACAAATGTAAAATAAAATAAATAAATAAATGAAAATGTTTAATATTCCTGGACCTTATAAAATGATTTTTGTTTTTAGTTAGGGGAGAAAAAAAACAAGGGTGATGATCACTTCAGCAGTCAGACATGATGCTTACTTACAGGTTCATAGGTGTATACTTGGCTAACAGCCACATGGACTTTTTTTAACCCTAATCATGCATCCCAAGTATATTTGACAAGTTTTAGGGAACATTAAGGTCATTCTAATGGGTATATGTGTGCTTAGTCTTGGGTGCTCAAGAATAAATTACAAGTTTCCTCGTCCATTAGGGACAAGGGTGCCCGACCAAGGGTGAAGTTTCGATTCCCTATACACTGGTCCAGTTTATGCTTCACATGGTTGGGAAGCCTGTTCCAGAGAAGCCGCTGAAACAGATACTTGTTCCTCTGATGTATCCTATTTAAGTCCCTTGATCATGTAACTCTGATGCTATTTGTTTTGCAGATATGAAGAAGATAATTTAGAATGAGATCCAAAGATGCCATGTATACCAGACATAGATCGCCCCTCTACAGTCTGTAGGAGACTGAGTACAGAGATAGGGCTTTGAGGCAATCCATACAGGACATGTTGTTTACATCCTGTGTCCTTTATTGGGGAACCTCTGTGGACGTCCTATTTGTTGATGTATCTGGTCACATACACCAAAGGGCACCTTGTATTTAATGACTGATCTGATGGGCACAATATAGCATGATTTTTTTACTAACATGGACAAATGATGGTCAAAGGCCATATTACTATCTACAAGCTTCCCTAAATTCTTTACTACTGAGTGTACTCTTAGGGGTATGTTTTCATTGAGGTAGATATCAGGAGTAGCCAACTTCCCAAAGGATACTCTTATGCATTTCTTGGCACTGAGTTTTAGACAGTGGGTCAGGCACCAGTTATTTGTCTGAGTCAGACCTTTTTGGAGGATACTATTTTCTTGGGGGATTCTATGACTGCACCTAGTTTGCAGTCATCTGCAAACATAGTCAGCTAGACACCCTGGGCATTGGCCTTGACTTCAGAGAAGTAGATGCCATAAAGGAGCAGACCCAGCACAGAGCCCTGAGGAACTCCTCACTTTGTGGAGGTAGATTCCCTTATCCTAACTTCTTGGGTCCTAGTGGAGAGCCAAGCAAGTTATCCTGCAGGTGACATAGGGATTTTGAAAAATCTGATAAAGCTTATGTGAAAACACATTTGTTATTTTATTAAAGTATATTGTGTTCTCTTAAGTGTTGTGCTGCAATTGTTTTTTTTTTAGATTAATCTAGGGTTTTGCACCTAATTCTATGAGTTTGTCTACAATGCTTAAGTAGGGTATTATATCAAATGCGTTGGTGAGGTCAAAGTAGGTAGTATGCACTGTTTTTCTTTTGTCCATTGCTTTGATAACCTTCTGAAGAAGTCCAACAGATTGAATAGGCATGATTTGCCCTTGATGAAACCAAATGGGTTGGTTCCAGTGTCTGAAGATTTCCTATGTCATCGCTAATTATGTCTGTGATAATTCTTTTCCTGGCTTTGCATGTGAGACTGATCAGACTTACAGGTCGGTAATTATTGAAGTCTGTAGATGGTCTGTCCTTGTGTAGAGGGATTATCGTTGCAGCTCTCCAGTTGCATGAGAAAATGCCTGTCTGGAGGCTCTGGTTAAATACTAAGTGTAGTAGTCCTGAGAGGTTGATGTCTTGCTTATTTAAGAGCTGTCCTGTGATATTATAAGGGGCTCATCAGGGAAGGCCTGTGCTATTGGACTGCAGGACTGCAGCCCCCCCACCCCAGCTGTAAAACAAAGAAGAAAGACCCCAGCTGTAGAAGAAAGAAGAAAAAATATTTAAAAAGAAGGACAAAAATTGCGGACTTTCGCGCATGTGCACTCGCAGCATTTCTGACATTTAGACTGCTGCTGAACCAGTCTGGAGCATGCGCAGAGCTCCCGACTGATTCAGCAGCAGTCCAGATTGCAAACACAGCAGTCAAGAGCATCCCAGAAGTCTATGCAGTTAGGTACAACTGCATAGACTGGAAAGGGATCGGACTGCAATGTCCACAGGCTGGCCTGCTCTCGCAGGAAGCAAGGACGTCACCACGGGATCGGTGACATCCACAGGAGCTAACGGAAGGCCCTAGGAGTGTACCAAGTGGAAATATGGAGCTATACAGCACAACGAAGGCCCTGGACCCAGGTAAATGTGTGTGTGTGTGTGTGTGTGTGTGTGTGTGTGTGTGTGTGTGTATTTATTTATATATTTTTTAATTAGAGTTAATATTATATAGAAGTTGGATAGTGCAGTTGTAGGATTCTAATATTTGTAAACTTGCTCCCAGTTTATAAGTTGTAGCTTTTATACCCATGTGGTTTTGCTTGCCTTAGTTATGGAGCATATTGGAATGATCCTGGGTGCTTACTTTTTTTTTCTCTCTAGAGTTGATTCAACAGTGATTGCTTAGTATGAAATGAAATATCACTAGCGCAGATAATTTATCTGCAAGCCTTGTGATGCCAGTTTCAAAGAGGGTACATTTACCTCTTGTGAGATATGATCTACTACCTTCTCAGAAACAGTTGTGTTAGGTTGATTAATATTTCTCCTGGTATGTTGCTATGTTAAATGACCTTTGCAGTCAAGGTTTAAGCCACCCGCAGTTACTGTTAAGCATTTTTTGGTATGTGATAGCACATGGTTTATGGTTTATTTCATTAGTCTGATTTTGTGGTGAGATATAGACTGATGCTATGAAAGGCTTTGTTTTATCCCCATGCATTGCCTGTAATAGGGTCCACTTTGGACTGGAGTTAGAGGAAGTATTTGTGGTTGTTAGGGTGGCATTGAGTTGGCTTTCTTTTCTACTGGCATTAAGATCCATTATTCTATTTTTTTCCCATGACAGTTGTCTGTGTATATGTAATATCTCTTTGTATGTCTGGTGACATCCAACTACCATTTTTTAGCCATAATTCTGCTAATGTAATTATTTTGTCATTGTTGATTCAGAGCCATAAATCCAGTTGTTCCCATTTGTTATTCAAGCTTATAGTATTCATTTGTGTATTGGTTTAGCCATTGTAGCCTCAAAGGGGGAGAGGTGACATATATGTAGTGGGAGGGGTTTAACCTGTTAATACTCTTTTGGGTTACATAATGTGGTCTATAGTTTAGTTGTATGTCCCCTGCTTGATAGGAGTAGTAGGCAAAGGTAAATTGGTATAATCTATCTTGTATGTATGTGTGTAAGTGTAATGCCCAAGTTGCTGTATACTGGTGGCTAGAGAGAACACATGGTGGTGGGTAGAGAATACCTCAGGCTTGAGCCCTGTACCTTGGTTGCAGGTGGCAAGGGCCTGAATTCCCTACCCACCACCATTTGTAAAAAAATTGCAGATTTTTGCCTCATACTTGTTCTGTTCTGTTCCTCATAAAATCTGTGGTTTCTGTATTTTTGTTATTTTATGCAGTCAGTAGTGCAGTGGTGCACTGGTAGCGTTGTTGCCTGACAGCTGCAAGTTATCTGGTTTGATTCTTGGCTGGGGTGCATTAGCTTTTGTTCCAAGTCAGACTTTCCTGGTTAACAAATGTTAAATAAATAAAAATAACAGGCATTTGAATTTCAGACTTCATATTCTTCAGAAAGTACACAGTAACACAAAATCTTTTATTCTAGCAATTTTCTAAGTTTATAACACAGGTATTTGAAATTTGTCCCTATTTTTGGGACTGTATTCCCCCATTATTGGCTTCGTCCAGGTTTTTTGTGCTAAGGTTGAGAGCTATGGTCAGAACTGAATTCACTGAATATGTTTGAGGGCTGTATTCCCCCATTACTGGCTTTGTCTATGTGTTTTTTGCTAAGAGGTTGAGAGCTATGGAACTGAATTCACTGAATATGTTTGGGGGCTGTTTTCCCCCATTATTGGCTTTGATTAGGTGCTTGTGCAAAGAGGTTGACAGCTATGGTGAGAACCAAATTCACTAAATTTAAGTTTAAGTCTTCCTCACTTTCACAAAACAGATTATTTGGCATAGTGGTATATTGCGCTGACTGTTTTGCACAGGGTCCTGGGTTCAATACTTGGCAGTGAAATGTATGGTGGTAACACAGTATTTTATTCTAGCAACTTTCCAACATTATACAAGCAATGTTTAAAATGTGTCCCTGTTTTTTTGGCTTTTGTCCCCCCCCCAATAAATTTTGGCTTTTTCCAGATTTCTTGTGCTACAAAGTTCAGAGATATAGCTGAGTGTCAAGCAGATTTTACAAGAAGCTGAGAGTTGCAGGGAACAAAAGTTTAGTGCTGCTTATGCTAAGTTTGCTTGCATTGTTAATAGCATAATAGGTAGGGTACTTGCTTTTGATGCAGAAGGCTGTGGGTTGTACTCCCACAGGAGGTAGATGTATTGCTGATGCTGTACTGTGTTATAAAGGGGGTGTATGCTGCAGTCCTTCTTGGCGAAGATACCTAGTAACTATGAACCTGTTATCAGTTTGCCGTCCATTCCCTATTGCAATATTACTAGCTTATCATTTTTTAATGCAACATAGGCAATTTATTCCTCAAGGGCAATGGGCACTTTATTTGTAGATGAAACAATGAAATATGAAGTTGCTTGATAGCAGCAACCTCTTCATTAGTTACAGATTTCTTTAATGTGAAATTATTTAGATGACTTTTACTTCTTCAGAGATTGTGCATATTTACTGATACTGGTGGATTGTAGAAGTTTGAGTAGGCTTTTATGATGGAAATGTTCTGAATTGGGCAGTTTTGTCATTATTTGTGCATGCATTTTGTTTCATTGTTTACTGGAAACATTTTCTGAATTGGGCAGTTTTGTCATTATTGGTGCATGCATATTGTTTCATCATTTACTGGAAAAATGTTCAAAACAATAAATTTAAAACGCCCTCTAACAACTGTACTGTATTGTACAAGGAATATAATTTAATACAATCAGGAAGGTGTATCAAAGAGCACATGTATGTTTCGTGTGCAAGAGGTCTATGATTTGAAAACAGCCCAAAGTTAATTATCTGCCACTGGCAAAATGTATTTTCTTTGAATGTGGGTTTCAATGCTGTTTCAATGAATGTGAGTTTCAAGGGCAGAGAAGTTTTAATGCTAAGTCTGTTTTCATTGTGAGACTGCATTGCTTTGTTTAGCAGATGTCTTAGTGTTTGTGCTGTAAAATGCAAAATAAAACTTTCAAATGAAGTCCAAATCATCGTAGAAGTAAAGCAGTATGCACATTAGTGTTTATGGTAAATGGGGTGAAATAGCCAAGTAATAGTTCATTGGAATGGCTGCAGGGGGGAGGCTCCATTCGACCATGATTTTGTGAGGGGGAAAGAAAGCAAACTCAAAGACAGCCCCGGCTGAACTATACATCTCAACTGTCCAGCTTTTCACAGAATTAATAGATTTTTGCTTCTTGTTTTTGGTTTGTTCCTCATAAAATTTGTGGTTTTCTGGCAAATCATTTAGGAATTAAGTCATTAAATAATGACAGACACTGAGTTTCAGACTTCATAACCTTCAGAAAATTGCATGCTAAAGCAAGACCTGTTATATTCTGTCAACTGTCTCAGTTTATACAAGAGCAATTTGTAGTACTGTTTATATGTTCCCCCAATATATTTGGCCTTGTCCAGATTTCCTGCATTAACAGGTTGAGAGGTACGTGCAAATAAATTGCTTTATAGCATAAGGCATATCCAAACCTCTCAACTGTCCCTGATTTTGGCACAAAATGTTGCTCTTCCCCTAATAATCCCTCCGCAAAATAGCAATTTTGGAAGAAAACGTGGAGGGTTTACAATTAATAAATACCTGTAATAATCAGAGTTATAGATTACCTTTATTTCAGAAATGCATGTAGATTCTTTTATTTTGTCAGCTGCTTAAGTTAGCAGTACTAATATTAAAAAAGTGTCCCTTCTTTGACAGGTTCCCAGCTGTATTGTGTGGCTATTTTATATTTTTGCATCACATTTTTGGTCCATTTTTCATAAAATTGTGGGTTTTTTGGCAAATTAGTGGCAAATCATTAAAGACTGAAGTTAGAAAATAATGACAGACATTTGAGTTACAGATTTTATACCCTTTAGAAAATTAATACTAATGCAAGACCTACTATTCTAGTATCTTTCTAAGCTTATAAGAGCAATATTTAAAAATTGTCCCTATTTTTGGGCCTTTGTCCCACTTCTGTGTATGGCTTTGTCCAGATGTCTTGCTCTGAGGTTGAGAGGTATGACAAATGTGTCAGGGCTATCACAGTCAGACAGAGATATTTCAAATTGTGACATGGGTTGGGAAGGTGGCCTAATTTGCCTTGCAAGCACAAGGTGCAGGGTTTGAGGCTCACAAAGGATAATTGGCTAGGCTTAAAATGTCTTGCAAGGGCAGTTAGCTTAGTACTAACCTATGAACCTGTACATGTTGCACCCCACTCACCCATGTAGTGACTCTGGATGTGTCCAAGCAAGGCAAGGAGCAGTTATGCAGTGTAAATGTGCAGAGTATCCCCCTATCCAGGGTCGACACAAGTACTGCAGTGGCTTTTCATCTGTCCTTGATTTTGCAGAATGTTCTGGTTTCTGTCATATTTTTATACTGTTGATTTATGCTTATTATTATTCAGAAAGTGCCTGTTGCTCTGTGTTTAAGTAGTAATGCTTTAATGACCATCTGGTAAGCTTGTCTGAGATTGTAAGATGCAAGCAAGCTTTAATAAGCATACTGTTAAAGAACTGCCAACATTGAAAGCCTTTCTGTTGTTGCCATGCAGAGAATACTTACATAACTAGATAACGTATACACCTTGGGTATTGAAATGCATATGACAGTATTTGTAATAAAGGACAGGATTACATTATTTTAAAAAGCTCATTACATTTGTTGGAGACTTGCAGTCATCTTTGCAGGCTTTAGCTGTAAACTAAACAGAATGCCAATCTATCATGTGTGGTCCATAACCTGTGCACTAATCCTTTAAGCAATGTATCTTGAGCTTGTTTCTTGTTTGCCTTTCATTTTTTACTTTGATTCATAGGTTCATAGGTTGGTACTAGGCTATCAGCCCTAGGGCCTATACAAGCCTAGCCATAACAATTCCCTGGCTATTTCTTCCCACACTGTTTACTTCCCTGGACCCCTGCCTAGCAGGGCGACTGACCTGATCCCTGGGGTGAATTTCCTTTCTCCCATCCAATCGTCAAGGTTCCTTTTGAAGAGGGCCAAAGAGGCACTCTGCTTGACATGTATGGGCAATCTATTCCAGAGTCTGGGGAGTCTCTGGGTCAGGAACCTATCCCTCCAGCATGGTTTGTTTATTGTGATGACAAGGTTTAGATCCCTGGAGCGTGTGGCTCTGAGGGATTGTGATTTCTTTAAATGTAGCATGTCCAGCAGCTCTGGGTTTGACATGGCCTTGTATGTTAAGCAGAGATCGCCTCTGAGTAGACGATATGTGACAGAGTATAGCTGGAGTTTTTTAAGGCGGTCAGTGTAGGGCATCTGCTTTAGGCCTGTGATTCTTTTAGTGAGGTATTTCTGTGGCCTTTCCAGTTGTTGCAGATGTCTTGAGAGGTACATACCAAACGGGGCATTGTATTCTATAATGGGTCTAATGAGGGATGAGTACAGTGGGACAATCGTGTTTTCCCCATGTAACAAGAAGGCAGTTGTTGTCAGGCAGCAGGTCTTTTTTGTGTAAGAAGCATTTTTACAAGTGGGGCTATCACAGAGATTGCTACTTTCATCATGTTATTTGGTACTTTAATAAAGCTGAATATTAATTATAATTAGAACTGCAGTGCAAGGAGAAGTGGTTTGAGATGAGTGCTGCTTGTTTTTCTTATACTTGAATTTGACTGGCATTACAGTAATGTATTTAAAAAGTAATTTATTTTTTCATGCCTCACACCCGTTTTGTTTCCATCTAGATATTATGGAAGCTGTCATGCAGCCAATGCATTGAAATATTTTTTTTATTCTACAGTTCATTTTGTCTTGATTGGACTCTCATAATGACGGTTTGGCACCCAGGGCAGTGTATTTAATTAAAGTTACAGTTTTTGTGGTTTTGAGCATAGCTCCTCCCCTTTCTAGTTGGCCACACCCCTTCCCATTGACCCCCACCCATTCAGATGTCTCCTGCAGCCCCCCTTTGATTTGAAGTCACCAGCCACCACTGGGGCTCATAGATGCAGTATTCTTGACCTTGGAGAATGCATTGAGGACCTGTCCTCTAGTGATAGACGCGAGGTTATGTTCAGTGGTATTGCCTAAGGAGTGGTTGAGGAAAGAGAGGGGTAAAACTGGAGCTGAATTTGCCATACAGTATATTTGCTGTATCTTCTGGCTCTGTGTAGGTGTATCCCTTTATAATTAGTTCTGCACATTGCTGTGTACTGTTTCTGAGATTGTAGAGATAGCTAAAGAAAGCCTTGTGGCTGTTCTTTTGCTTGGGGAGCTATTTTTCTCTCAGATTTGGCTTTTAGACTTGATTTGCACTCTGAGTAGCTTGTTTAGATTGGTGAGAGAGATTTTTATCCTGCTGAGCATTGCACTTTGCAATTTTTGCCATGAATTTCTTCCATTTGTTTTACAACCTGTTGATGGTGGGATTTCAGCTAGGTGGCTTGCATTTCTGAATTTGTTCTATGCTTATTCCTGGTAGTCAAAGCTGTCTCTATGCCTCTATTAACATGATTGTACATGGTCTCTGTGAACAATTCTGCATAGGAAGCAGTAATGTCTTGGTTTGTGAGAGCTTTATATTTTGCCAGGTTATCATTTATTTGTAGGCAGTTTGCCTTATAATAATTTCTAAATGTTCAAGAGTTAGCAGGAGTCCCAGGTTTTATTTTTATTTCAAAGGAGTCAGCTTTATGGCCCAACTTTACCTGTGTAGTCATTGCACTTGAGAGATAGGGATTTGCAACATTACCCCATGTTAGTGAGGACCAGATCCCGTATATTTGCTCCCCAGTGGAGGTATGGACTGGGATGTTTGTGTTGACAAAGTCCAGGAATCTCAAGGCCTTCAAGTCTGGGGTCATGATTTCCAGTTTATGGTAAGGTAGTTAAGGTCAAACATGAATATGGTATTGGTTTGAATGGTGAGAGACTCTAGTAAGTTTAAGCATGTGTTATAGTTTTTCTACATCATATATGGGGATCTTTAGCTTGCAAGGATATGTGTGGGACTTTGTCTATGGCAATTTTGGCATGGAGACTCTCAAGCATGTCATTCTGTTTGACCAGCCTTGAGGTATTTTTGCTTTTGATGTGAATTGAGACACATCCACTTTTAGTCCCTGCCTGTGCAGTAGCTGGTCTAAATGTGTGGAAGGCATCATAGCTCTGCCCTGTGACTTGGCAACTACATAAATGTCTGTATTCTCCAAGGTGAGGCGCTTAAAGAGAGTGGAGTTTATTGTTTTGACTCCTTGCATTAAACAGTAACAACTTTAGATTTTCTATGGTTGGTTTTGCTATGTCAGAAGATTTGTCAGATTTATAATATTGTTAGGGTTGGATGACAATGCCCATTAATAGATACTTCCTCTCCCAGATAACATGTTGGCTCTTGTTTTAATACTAAGTTGTTTGAGCCCAAATGATTGCACAGTGAAGTCAGAGTATACACGAACTGTGTCAAGAGTTCCTTAATACTGTCCATCATCAGTAAATTCTCTGAAGCGTTAATGCATTTTATGGCAAGACATTTATCATTCAGAATAGTTATGACAGCTGCTGAGATTACAGAAAGGTTAATCTAAATCTAACATGCAGACCACAAACATTAACTTAAAGTGTTGTTTTCATGTTTGTATGCCTTACCATTTGCACCACTGCATGTGGTGCATAAAGTGCTGATTAGGATCTTCATTCTAACAGAGGATGCTTTCAATGTGTGGTGAAAAGAAAAAAAAAGAACTCTGCAAAAAATATTTTTCCCATGTTCATGCCACTAAGTATTTATGGTGATCTTTAAACTCAGTGACATCAGCTCAGGGAAAATGAGGGTTGCATCCATAGGCTTTAATGGACATATGCTGCGCATGTGCAGCCCCATCCATTAAAGTCTATGGAACTATGCCTAAGATGATGTCACCAGGGAAAACATTACATTTATTTGGGACATGGTTTCAGTAAAATGTATATTGTTGGAAAAGCACTCCAAATAAATATGGACAGACTATGGGAAAATACATCATGGTACTTATCTCATCCGATGCTGCGATGCAGAGCTTCTTTGTAAGAAAACACTTTAAATACATGTAACAAGGTACTGGCCTCCTTACATGGCACCTTCTGGAATATTCTTTCCAGTCATAATTCACACTCTAAACTAACAGTAAAATAATGTAATCCTCATCTAACACCTGCTTATATTGTTAAACTTTGGAATGTTCTCATCTCTGAGCAAGTTTCTCATGATCTCACATATGCAGTAATTTTCCCTTTATGCAAGCAATGCAATGCTGTATTCATCACAGAGCTTGCAATAAAAGCAAAAACAATTTACAGGGGCATACTATTCATATTAACTGTATCTCCTAGGCAAGCAATGTTCCATAATATTCCATAATGTTTCATAATATTTCTTGTCTGTAACAAAACAGAGGTATATGTCATATCTAAACTTGTAACAGACAGCTGTAGTTAGTTCATCCTGGTTTGGCATGTATGTCTCCGATGCAAACAGGTAACCTGTAAATGGTTCATCTCCCATGCTTGCACTTATCAAGGGTATCAGAACTTGTCATAGATTTGGGATGCATGGCTAGGCTTAAAAAGGCCCTTGTGGTCGTTAGCCTAGTAAACACCTATGAACCTATTAACCTATAGTGTCTCGCAAGCATATCTTCTAGACTAGATTACCTAGAAATAAATATCTGAAATACAGAAATCCATTCTAACAGTTGCAATGTCTAAAATAATTCTACTAGAGAAAATCAATTCTGACAGTTATATTTTAGTATTTCAGTATATGTTTAACAAACTGCAGTTTTCCACATCATTTCTGTCAATCTCATACTTCACATAAATGTGTCCTGTATTACAGTTTACAGAATAAAATTGCATTTCCTTTTTATTCTCCTGCCAATAATCCAATACATGCAGCTTTGCAATGTTTCTTTTTATAGTGTCTGCTACACAATGAAATTGCTGAAAGCCACTTTCAACAAACCTTGAAGTAAATTTTTGTGGGGGACCTCTTGGATCCACTTTTGGAGGGAATAACCCACACACCCAAACATATATATTATATGAATAATAAGTGGCAAATGGTAATTCATTTCTCTACTGCAGGACATCATAGATTAAAAAATGAGTGTCATTGTGTTATTAAGTCCTTGTCCTTTCTAATATTGCCTATTATTAGCTGGTAAGTCAATTACTTAAAGAAGCCAGAAGCTAAAAAAAAGGTCTTGATGCCCTAAGGAGCTGTGAGTGTTAACTAGAAGTACACACAAAATGTGCTATAAGCTGTAATGAGTTAAGGTATATAAACCCATAGGTGAACAAAACCCATAGCAGGGCATGTAAAAGGTAGAAAGGAAACGTGAGACAGTGAAGAAGGAGCAAAATTAGAAGGCAAACAGAAATGCAAGAGTTTGAGGGCAACAAAGAAGCAATCTGAAAAGGAGCTGGCAGAATCGGTCAAAACTGGGTAAGAAAACTTTTTTATCTATGAAAAAAAGATGAAGACAGGGACAGACCTGGACATACGGAGCAAACATGAGGGGGTGATTACAGAAGACTGTGGAAAGATGTGTCCAATGAATGCTTTACTTCAGTATTTATGAAGAATGGTAATGGCTGGGTGTCATGCCAGAAGGGAGCAAATTTACAATGGGGAGTGCAGTGGAAACTTGCCAGGATAGAGAGGAAGAAAGCTAACAATAATCTGGCTTCCCACAGGGTGGAAAAAGTACAGGGACCCCATGGCAGCCTCTCCTCCTGGTCAGTGGGGTTAGTGTGCTCACAGATCTTCTGAAAGAGGTTTTCAGTAGACTACTTATCACTGCGATGGTGCCTGAAAACTGGAAGATTGTAAGTGAGGTACAAGGGGAAGCAGGAAAAATGCAGGGAACTGCAGATGTATTAACTTGACAACAATGGCATGAAAAAATCAGATAGGGAATTCTGAGAGAAAGACTGGTGGCTTTTCTGAAAGAAAACAAACTCCAGGACAAAAAGCATCCTAAATTTGTGGAGAGAATAAACTGTTTATCAAATCTGATCCAGTTTTATGAGCAGAGTATAGGATGCATTAACATGAAAATACCAGTAGAGATGGCAACCCTAGATTTCACCAGTGCCTTCTTTTCACTCTGCCTCCCACAAGTAACTGCTAGAAAACAACTGAATCCCTGCGTGTAACACCAAGATTAAAGAACTAGACTGCAGCATGGTTGAATGGTAGGAGACAGAGGGTTCTAGTGAGAGGTGTAATATCAGGATTTAGGAAAGTGATAAGTAAACCACTGCAGGGTGGGTACTCGATTCTGAACTCTTCAGTGCATACATTCTGGACGTATCTGAGGGAGTGGAGAAGAGGAAGAACCTCCTTAATGACGGTACAGATCAGCTGCAGCAGTGAAGGGTGGTGATGGGGTCTAAGCAATAATATGGAAAGTCTGTCCATGAAGGCTGGAAGGTGGCTGTTGAGGTTCAATACAGGCAAATGCAAAATACTGCATATAAGTCACATCAACCCAGGTAATAATGTATCATCTGGGGGAGTACATATGATGGCAAGAGATCAAGAAAAGGATCTGGGAGTGCTGATCATATGTGAACTACAGGAATCAGTGTGAGATGGCAGCGGCTGCAACAAACAGAATGATGCAATGAATCGTCAGGGACCAGATCCTAGAAGCAAAGAGGTAACCTCGTTTTGCTGGGCCACGGTCAGGGTATGCTTTAACAGCTGTGTGCATTTCCGGAGGGTATAGAAGGAAAGCTGGAAGGGGTCCAGAGGAAGGTTACCAGAAAAGTGTGTAAGATGTGCAGAGAAGCATATGACCAGAGAAAAGAACTCAAAAGAGACTAGAAGAGATTGGGCAAGGTTTGTATTTTATTTCATGTCATTTCATTTGTTTATTTTTGTTATTTTTGTTTTGATTATCAGGTTGGCTGTCTTTGTTCTGTCCCATTTTAAGTTGAGGCCTGGGGGAAAAGGTTCACAACTAAGGTACAAAATATAAACCATAAAAAATGCAGACATTTGTCAGTAATTAATGAAGCTTGGTACATAAGCACTTCAACAAAAAGTACAATATGAGTAATACAATTGAGATATCATGTAGCAGTTTCTGATATATTTTAAAATATTCATTGCGGATTTAGTGTTTTATACAGGTAAGTCCGAATGGAGAGATGATAAGTCAGCAAGTAAAGGAGAGTATTATTGTTGAAACTGAATTCATCCTCAAGTCTTGGTGATACCTTTGAGAGGTGGACCCCGTTTTTCACAAAATCGCACCAAGACGACACTGATATATAGACTGTTTTTATATAGCATATATCATAGACAGAAGTAGGTTAAAAATTAAAAAAGATAGGTCGGTGCACAAGACCCAGGATAAAAAGCTCCCCAATCCTGGTAGGCACACTGGTCCCAGGACTGGAAAAGATGACAGTGTAGAATCCTCAAAATACAGAAACATTCCTACAATGGGGCCAGGCCAGGCCCAGGGGGAGGATGGCCTCCCTGTTGTAGAAGGAAGTAGTAGTCCATAAAAATCACAAAAACTGATAGGCCAAAGAAGAGCCATAAAGAAGATAAAGTAAACAACTGAGAATAAGAAAGAAATTATGTATTGTTACTATTATGCAGAAAGCCCAGAATTTCCAGACACAAGATATACAAAATGGTTAAGAGAGAAATTAGAGGAAAGAAAAATACTTCCACAAGAAAAACTGTCAGAAGCTTCAAATAAAAATTTGTGTTTATTAATACAACAGATTTGTGAAAAAACAGTATATAGATCAAGATCTGTTTGGAAAAAGAAGCATCTTAGGAATTGCAAAAATATAAACAACAAAACCTAGATATTTTTGAAAAGTGTGAAAAAGAAATATGGACATGGGAAAGAAAGAGAGATTTGATATGGTTCAATATTTATGCAAAGGAGAAAGCCAAATTAATCAATATAAAGAAGGCAGCTTCAACGATATTTGAAGAGAAATACAGGCAAAGGCATCCAGATTTGGAAAATTTCACAATAAGAAAATATCACAAAGAGGAAATGTAGAAAAGCATATTAGTAAAGTAGAAGTTAAAAAAATAGAAGTTGAAGTTATGGAGTGTCTGTGAAGTGAAGGATTTGGTGTAGAAGGTCTAACACAGGTTATATCACAACATGATGGAACGATTCCCCAAAGTAAAGAGAAGTAGAAAGATCAGGAGATGTCTGAAGAAGAAATATGGACATGAGAAAAAAAAAGAGATGGCGTAATATTTAAGCAAAGGAGAAAGTAAAACTAACCAATACAAAAAGCACCAAAGATATTTGAAGAGAAATACAGGCTAAGGAATCCAGACAAGGAAAACTTTAAAACACAAAAGATAGGAAGACAAAGAGGAAAAGTAGAAAAGGAGATTAATAATGGAGAAGTTAAAGAAATAGAAATTGAGGTTATGGAACACCTGCAAAGTGAAGGATTCAGTGTAGAAAATCTAATTCAGAAAGCACCGCAACAGGATAGAGCAATGTATATCCAAATTAAGGGGAAATGAGTGGAATGGGAAGCAATTGCTCAGGTACCATATGAAGATATTTTAGAGCCTTCCACAAGAAACCAGTATAAATGTTCATTTGGAGCTGGACAGCAAGGGAAGGAACAGAAAACTGTAGAAACTCTGATGCAGTCAATGTTGAGGAGTGATAGGCCAGTGAGTTCCCATATGACAGAGCAACAGATGACACAGGGTGAAATTGAAGAGAATGTGCCACAGGAAGATGCTATAGAACTTTCTATAGGATGCCCGCAGTAAATGGAAAGCAAAAAAAATGCGCCCTCAATTTAGAAGAAAATTAGCTAATAGAAGAGTTGCTTGATTTAATAGACATGGATAGATATATTAAGTTCAATGAATGAAATATACTGCATAAGGTCAATAGAACCCAAAAAGTCAGCGGTTTGATAAAAACAAATGGACACAGTAATGAGGACTGTCCATAGAGATCCATGCGATATAACAGAAGTAACTCAGATATATTACTGTGCAACTAAATTAATAACTGATAAAATTCTACCACAAGAACACAGGGTAGTGAGGGAAAGGAATGGGAAAAATCGAATACGATCATGGAAGTATCGAATAGAGAAAACTATGAAGCAATTAAGACAAGAAATGTCACTGTTAGAAGAATATAGAAGAGGAAACAGATCAACAAAAATACTAAGTAAGATAGATGTGATAAAAGCAATGCGCAGTATTAGAACAGACCAGGATCTATCATGCACTATCGCAAATAAACTATAAATCTCAGCACAGGTGAAAAAACTTAGAAGATGCACAGATAAATATAAATGAAAAGTACAAAATAAGCAATTTAATGATGACCCAAAAAAGTTTTAAAGAGAACTGGGAAACAAGGTAAAAGGAATTGAAAACTGCCAAAAAAGAAGAAATAGACACATTTTGGAGAAGTATCTATGAAGATCATGTGGAACATAACAAAGATGCTAAATGGATAGAAGAAGTAAAACAAAGAATACGACTTTAAAAGTGCAGGATATGAAATGGGATGAAGTAACAGCCAGCGAGATTGAAACAATGTTAAGAAAAGCCTCTAACTGGAAACCCCCAGGCCCAGATGCAGTACCTAACTTTTGCGTAAGAGTATTAATATCTTTGCACGAAGATTTAACCATGATTAAGAACTATTTATATGTGCACCCTGAACAGACACCAACCTGGCTATCAACAGGAAAAACAATGCTCCTACTTACAAGTGAACCTGAAAGCTACCCTAAGAATTCTAGACCAATAACTTGCCTTCCAACAACCTATAAACTGTATAAAGGAATTGATGCTGACAAAGTTTATAGTCATTTAGAAGAAAACTCAATTATGGCACTGGAAAAAAGTACAATAAAAGACAGTCATACGAAACAAAGGATCATTTCTGTTAAATAAAGTCAGTGGAGAATTGTAAAAAGGGGAAGAATCTAAGTATGGTATGGATTGACTTCAAAAAAGCATTTGATAGTATCCCACATTCATGGATAAAAGAGTGCTTAAAAATGCATAAGATACACCCTGCACTGATTGACTACATTACAGTGACCATGAAACAGTGGCAGACCACTTTGCAATTAAGCCATGACAAAGGATAAATTATATTCCCAGGGATAAAAATTCAAAGGGGGATATTCCAGGGTGACTCTCTGTCACAGCTGCTATTCTGCCTTGACCTTAACCCATTGAGCTGTTTACTTAACAGCTTAGGCAATGGCTATAATTTGGCCTCTAGAAAACAACAACGTTTAAAGACATCTCATCTTCTCTTTGTCGATGGTTTAAAACTGTATAGCTCATCAAATGAGGAACTGAAAGTACAACTTTAAGTTGTCAAAACTTTTTCAGATGATATAAGAATGTCATTTGGTCTTGATAAATATGCAAAAGCAACCTTTAAACCAGGAAAACTGCAGCACCAGGAAAACATATGTTTAGAACAAGAATGTGATATAAAAGAACTTGAGCAAGAGAGTGTGGATAAATATGTAGGAATTGATGAAGGATCAACAATAAAACATGAACAAATGCAAATAAAACTTAGAAATGAATACTTTAGAAGACTTAAATTAATCCTGAAAACAGCATTGACATCTAGGACAAAATCCTAGCTATAAACCAATTTGCTGTTACTGTCCTAACTTACAGTTTTAGAGTGATTGACTGGCCCCCAAAACGTGTTAGATAAATTAGATAGGAAAACAAGAAAGATGCTTCATGCTCACCAAATGATTTATAAAAATCAGTGCATACCAAGAATATACATTTCCTATTCTGAAGGAGGGATGGGCCTCCTTCAAATTGATTACATGTATAGATCTGCAATTGTGGGACTCCACACATATCTGCTAACCTCACAAGAACACGTAGTGAAAGTTTTGAAACATGAGGAAATTAAATCTAAGATGACTTCTCTGTTTAATCTAGCAGAAGCATATCGGAGTCAAGCAGGAATGGAAATTAAACCAGAAGTAGATAAAAATCAAGCAGCAACTGAATGTGCCAAAAAACAAAAGAAAATATATAAGATGAAGGCCCAGATGAGAAGCCAAGAAATGTGGAAAATGCATAAATATAGTTGCAAATATAGAAAACTAATGGAAGTACCTCATGTTGATCAGGAACAAATGCAGGAATGGTTAAGAAGAGGTGAATTCAAACCAAGAGATGAACAGTTAATATTGGCGGCTCAAGATAGTGGGCTACATACATGGTTTACAAAATCCATTAAACACGTGGGAGAAACAGACAAATGTAGGTTTTGCAAAACCAAATTGGAAACAATCACACACCTTGTTGCTGGCTGTGACATACTAATGGCAGATAGACTGTCTACTGAAAGGCGTAATAATGTGGTGAGACTGTTGCAGTAGGGATTGTGCAAACATTATGGTATTGAAGTGGCTGAAAAACACTGGAAACATGAGCCACAAAGCGTCATAGAAAATGATGAAGTTTACATCACATGGGATCACCCATTACCAACAGTTCAAAAGATAGATGCTAGAAAACTGGATTAATGGTCCATGAAAAGAAGACTAAAGTAGCACTGATCATTGAAATCACCACACCCAATGATGACAGTGTCTTGCGTACAGAGAGACACAAAGTCATAACATATCAGGATTTGCATGCAGAAATTAGAGCAATGTGTAAGAAAGATACCCAGACAGTTCCAATAGTAGTAGGAGCAAAGGTTCTTATAAAAAAGAATCTACAATCATATTTAGATATGTTACCAATACATCTAACCCCATATGAATTGCAGAAGGAGTCATTGCTAGGCACATTGCAGGTGCTGTGAAGAGCACTTTCGGCAAACATCAAAGACTGAAACAATGCTAATTTCATGAACTTTAATCGTACTTTGACTTAGAAATGGGGTCCATTCCCTTCATAGTATTAGAAACCCAAAAGCCTTGGAGAAATTAGAAAAGGTAAGTACATAGCATAATATGATAAGCTCACTTTTTATATTAGAAAGTCTTGAAATTACCATTGTATAGGCATATTGTTGTTGTATGTAGTGTGATATTAGAAGTTCGGAAGAAAATTTTGAAGTGTGTGGTGTTAGGATAGAAAATTTAGGGAGATGGAATGCAAACATTAAGATATGGTGCTTTATAAAGGGCAATAAGAGATAGGAGAACAGAATTAAGGGGGGGCACTGATATTTGAAAACTAATACACTATGTACAGATGTACAACTAAAGTAGTTTAGAACTGACTTTAGTTTGTCAGGAACATAGTTTGGCTGTGACAGATTTTAGGAGAATGTCATAATCTGATGTTAATCTTCTTTCATTCTTTAGTGATGGGGTATCGGTTCTATCCTCGGAACTGAGCTGGCCTTATACCAAGCTTGCATCAGCCAAAAACTCTCGAGCCAAGATCCTACCCACAATGCTCTGCTCCCTGTTAACTCAGATCTCGTTTGCCGCGTTGCTGTACAGCCATATCAAGCCTTCTCTCTCAGCTAAGTGTTCAATTTTTGAAGTTTTTCTATTATTAGTGTACAGAAAGTTTTCAATTCCTCACTATCTCTATCTTCCTACCCTATTGCAACTTTGAGACTCTCTCCCTATAGTATATTCTGTTCTTTTTTCTTACCTTTGACGTAATTTTCCATTGCCATCATTGGTAATTCTTTCTCTTCCTTTTTCACCCTTCTGGCTACTTTTATAACGTTTTAGTAGTATCGTAATTTTTCCCTCGATATTGCAATGTTGGATAAGAAAACTACTGTTGATTTCAAACAATGTACAGAATGCGGCTATAAGTTACCGCTTTCTGATGGTCATGATTTGTGTGTCTATTGTCTGAATAACCACAAACCAAAGGAGGTTAGGTGCCAGAAAAGACCAGGTAACAGTTGCAAAAGCACAAAACAGACACCAATACCAGGAGGTTTAATTAAAATGATATCCACTACAAGCTCAACATAAACAGCCCTTTATTCACATAAACGCACCACTCACTGTAGCGTTTTCATCCAGAATGGACTTCATCAGATGTAACAAAGTGATAAGCTGTAAATTTCTTTTATATACCCCCCATGCCCTGTTTTAATTGGATAATAATACAAATTGAATAATCACATAATAATATGACAATCCAGGTCCAACCCCACAAGTACAATTATATTTTTATTTTTTATTTTTATTTTATTTTACATTTGTTGATCGGGCTAGTCTAGCTGGATATATGTCCATTTTCAGTAGAGGCCCGGGGAGATAAGCTCCAAAGTTTAAAATGAATTTACATTAAAGAAATACATGAAAATAGAGTAAAAGAAAGCATTATAACTGGAGACATAGCTTTAAAGTGTAAAAATGCAGTAATTATAACATAAATGGTAAAAATATTGTGACAAAAATATTGTTACAAGTGACATTCTGAGAGAATACTAGCATAATGTACAGTAACAGAGGATAAAGGAAATTAAGAGGAAAATAATATATAAAGATAGTAGGAAGGAGAAATAGGTCAGTGGATGTAAATAAGAAGTAGATTTGGGGTTTTAAGGTATAGCTTTTAGTCAGTTGTCAAGAGCTAGAGTTATTCAGGATTAGTACAGGGGCACAGCCATTGTGATTTGAGGTAGAGCTTAAGTCTCTTTTTAAAGAGAGATTTTGAGGGAATAGTAGAAAGCTCAGAGAGAAGCAGGGTCCAGTGTTTTTCAACAGTGTTAGAAAAAAGGGAATCTCCAGCCTTGTTGTTTGCTTTGTCAATATTTGCAAGAAGTTTGTGTGTGGATCTAAGGGATTTAGGTTATGGTAGGGGTAAATAAGAGTAGATGGTATAGGTGTTTTGTCAGGATGATAAAGAATTTGATGGGCTATGGCTAGTTGATTAATTTTTAGTTGCTGCTGAAATTCAAGTCAGCCTAGTTGCTTTAGATTAGTACAGTTACTTGTAGCAAATCTGGCTATGTTGTGGTAGGAGTTTTCTAATTTCAAAAGATTCTTTTTTGACAAGTTAGTAAATATGGGTGAGGCATCATAGAGAAGGGGAGAGATAAGGTGGGAGTGGGCAATAGTTATTCTAGATTCTGGCATGAGGAAAGGTTTGATTCTGTAAAGAGAGCCTATTTTTTATTAATAGTTTTCAAAGTGTTGCATATATGGGTATTGAAGTTAAGGTTGTTGTCAATGGTAATGCCTAGTAGTTTGGTAATAGGATCTTGCGATATAGGTGTGCCATTTTTAGATGTTATTGTAAAGTCTATATGGGGAGATTTACTGGAAGGTGTAAAGAGAAGTAGTTTAGTTTTTTTTGGGTTAAGTAGGAGACAGCGTTGCGAAAACCATTCTTCTACAGAATTAAATATGTGTTGTGTAAGGGAGTGAAGATCTGATACAGATGTGGCTGAGCAAATGAGTGTAGAGTTGTCTGCGTATTGTATGCATGTAGCTTGGGGAACTACTTGGTGGAGGTCATTGATAAATAAAGAAAACAGGAGGGGACCCAGTATGGACCCTTGGGGGACACCAATGTTAACAGGTAGCTGGGAAGATAGAGTGGAGTTCCAGAGTACTGCTTGATGTCTGTTATTTAAGTAGGATTTGAACCAGTTAATAGGTTGGATTTCAAGTGACAAAGATTGAAGAATGTGTATGAGTATTTGGTGGCTGACCATGTCAAAAACCTTGGACAGGTCTAAGAAAAGTGCAGAGGAAAGGGTGTTATGGTTACGATTTTTGTTGATTGTGTTTGTAAAGGACAGGAGGGCAGTGGTGGTACTGTGAGAAGGTCTAAAACCATGTTGGGTATTAGAGAGCAAGTTACTTTGGAGAAGATGGTCAAGCAGTTGCTTGTGTATACATCTTTCCATAATCTTAGATAAGGGAGAGAGTAGGGCTATCGGACGGTAGTTTGAGATTTCAGTAGAATTTCCACCCTTATGAAGTGGGATAATATGGGAGACTTTCCAAAGTTTAGGGACATATCCCTCAGTGATGGTTCTGTTGATCAGTATGGAAATTGGGTAGGCTATGGATTTGGCTGCTAATTGCAAGTATTTTGCGGGTAGTAGGTCAGCAGAGGGAGCACATGGTTTGAGTTTTTTGATAAGGGAGAGAATGTAAGTTGTTGGGACAGGTTGGAACAGAAATGGGGGAGGTGGGTTTAAGTTGCAGTTAGATATAGTTGTGTTTTTACTAGAGAGTTGACTGGCTAGAGTTTGAATTGTTTCAGTGAAAAAGGAATTAAAGTCATTAGCAATCTGGTTGGGATTGTTTATGTCAGAGCCTTGTGGGTTGGGTGTGATAGGTTTACTTGGCTGTAGTAACTGATTTATGTTTGCCCAGAACTTTTGTGGGTTATTTTGGCAAGTTTGCTGAGATTTCAGGTAATAGTTTTTTTATCAGTCATTATTGCTTTTTTGGTCTCATGTCTCAGTTGTTTGTAGTGTTGGTAATCTGTTGTGTTTTTAGTTAAGCGAGATTTGTTCCAGATTTTATTTCTGAAATGGATTTTTTGCTTAGTTTCTTTTGAGAGCCAAGGGGTAGATTTAGTTCTAATTCTAATAGAGCGAGTGGGGGCATGGTAGTTAAGTATGGCTAGAAACTTAGCATTAAAGAAATTTACAGCTTCATCAAGAGAAAGGTGTTTTAAGGGGGACCAGTTACATGCATTCAGTTCACTTTGAAATAGCTCCAAGTTAAAGTTTTTTTTGGTTCTGATTGTTCTAGTTATGTTTTGGGTAGGTGGGTTGGTTTTGAGCCTGATAATGTAGGTTAGTAAGTGATCACTTATATCATCAGTCAGGGTTCCCGTTTCATAAGTATGGGGTTGATTGTTGGTGAGTATCCAATGTAGGGCACTTTCTTTTTTGTTAGTCTTATTTTTTCTAGTGGGGGAGGTAATAGTTTGTGAAAACCCATAAAGATTAATATGGCTAGTAGGGTGTTTGTTGCTGCAAGATTGCCGATTAATGTTTAAGTCACCTAGGAAGATTGTTTCTTGGGGTAAGTTTAGAGATAGCCAACATAGGATGTTTTCGATGATAGAAATATTATTTCCTGGGGGGACATAGATGCAGATAATAAAGATAGATTTGACAGAGTTTAGTTTGAGTTTGGTAATAAGAATTTCAGCACTGGAGTCCTGAGGAGGTTTTTGGTGGAAAGTGGTTATTTGAAGGCTAGATTTAAATAAGATAGCTACTCGACCACCTTTTTTTGATACCCTGTCAAGACGCAAGATATTATAGCCAGGAGGGGTGACTTCAGTGTCTTTTGTTGAAGGTTTTAACCAGGTTTCTGTTAGACAAATAATATCAAAGGAATAGAGTTCTAAGAGAGCATGGAGTTGTGTTGTTTTGTTATTAATGCTACATATGTTGAGGTTAGCTATTGAGAGTGAGTTGTTATGTTTTTTAGGTAGGGGGCTAGCTGTGGGGTTTTGGTTAAAGGTCTGATTTATAGAGGAGCTAATTGGACCTGGGTTTGGGTGAATATCGCCATTGATTAGGGAGAGTAGTAGGGTTAGATATGCAGTGTTTGTATATTTACTTTGAGGAAGGGGTAGCCTTCTAAGATTTAGGTGAACATATTTTATGTGGGTCGTCCTATGATATTTAGGTAAAAGATAGCTAGGTGTGGAAGTAATGTTGATGTGATGGTTTTGGTAGGTAGGAATTGAAGAGGTAGAATGTTTAGTTGGGTTGGGAAGGTGTGATAGTAGTGGGTGTTCATAGGAGGTTATAAGGAGTGCTATTAAAAGGGGAAGAAGTGAGAGTATGAGTAAGGTATGTTTGAGTACTAGGGTGGGGAGTTTATACATTGCTAAGGTGGATATTTAGTTCTAGTTACTTGTATAAAATGTAGTGGGTGTGGTGCTGCAAGATAAAGGTAAAGGAGATGGTGAAAGGGAGTGGTTAAAAAATAAATATGGAGGGAAAAGAGAAGATTGGGTAATTGTGGTGAGGTTGTGATAAAAGGAAAAGGTGAGGGGGTGTGGCTAGGTAGGTAGAAATGTAGAGGTACTGGGGTAGGTGGGATTTGGGGGTAGGGGAGTGGAGTGAGCCTGCAGGGCGAACGGAGCGGGTAGAGACAAAGGAAGAGAAGTTACAGAGGAAACAATCAGTAATGTAGGTAGCTACAGGTTGGAAGGCAGGACATGAGTGGAGAGGTTTAAGATAGAGGGGGAGTCTAGGGAAAAAGACTGCTAGAGGAGTACAAGCTGAAAGGCACCATGTAAGTATGAATAGGAACAGGCAAGAAGCTTAGTAAAATAGATTGAGTTTACAAATGTAGCACAGGGAGAGAGGGAGTGATAGATGGATGGGAGAGGGGTGCCCCTAGTGGGCAGTTCTGGTATTGTAGGTGAGTTTGTAAGGGAGCTGAGTAGTGTAGGAGAGTGGAGAAAAAGAAAACTATAGTGAGAGGGGGTGAAGGTAAGTGGAAGAGGTGTGTAGGCTGTTAGGTAGATACAGAATAGGGGTAAGGCAGCTGGCTGCTCAGGCTCCCAGCGAACTTTGGAGCCCTGAAACAGGTCATGGATAGGGGTCTGCTTTACCAGGTAGATTTAGTCCATAACATACTTATTTCTTTCCTTGATAGAGGGTTCAGGAAACTGGAGGTTGAGGCCACTGGATTTGGATAGGGTTCTTAACACACCAGGTAGGCTGTGGTTATATCAGGAGCAGGACAAGGTAGAGCTGGGTACTTTGGGGAGAAAGGGAGATAAAATGTAGAGGAGAGAAACAGAGTTAGCAATTCAGCATTTATATTCAAATAGGCAGTAATAGCTAGCAGTAACACGAATAACATTGCAAATATTGACTGTTAAATAAGAGGTAAGATACATACATTTAGTCAGTCTAAGCAGTTCTCAAGCACTTCTAGGCAACAGCATTCAAGGGGTACAAGCAACAAATATCACAATGCAATGGAACAAAAAGCAGGTAAATATGGTCAGCAGTAAAAAGAATATCATCAAGATAGGGTACCTGACAAATGATTAATAGTCTATAGGTGCATGTTAAGAAATTAAATGTGGAGGTCCATACTCCCTAGGGAAATATGTGAGGCAATTAATTTATGAGAAATTACTGAGGGCAGCACAGACAGGGAGCTGTTAATATACAGCAGGTTTGCCGCATATGAGGTCAAAAGACCTTCCCAGATATAGAGGGAGCAGGGCTGACTGCGGTTTAGTAGAATGAACAAGATAAAGGGGAATTAGAGATTAATTCCTTCCAGCAGGAGCTGCAAAGGGGTACTACAACCTACAACTAGTGCATATACATACAAACATGAATATTTTAAAAATCTGTCCAAAGAACTGAATAAAATGTGTGTATATAAGTAGAAAAGAATGAAATATGTATATAAATAACATAAAAATAAAATAAAATTAAATAAATCTGTAATCAAACTGATTCCTAAAATGTACCAGTTCAGTACAGTCCATATATAGTACAACACCACCACCCCATGGTGGAAGACCTCAACTGCAGGCTATAATTTTGCAGCTCTCATTCTAAGAATAGGCGTAATAGGTAAATATTCTTTTAACCCAGGGGCTTATTAGCCACCAAAATTAGTTACCAAAAAAGTTCCCTAACCTCAATTTTGGTCGCCCAGGGCCCTTTCCTAGGGTCATGTTCAACCTTCTCTAACATGAAGAAACCCCACCTTGCATGAGTGCACACTAGGGAATGTTTGTAAAGAGCATTATTGTGGTCCTGAGTTCTTATGGCATTTAGGTGTTTGTAAATCCTTCTTTTTAATCTACAGGTGGTCTTTCCGACATAAAATGCTTCACAATGTTTACATGTAGCCAGGTATATCAGCCCTTCACTACAGCAATTGGAAAAACTATTAGCTCTAATAACTCTATACCTATCCAAAATGTACACACTGGCCTGATTTTGTATGTAAGGACATTGTGCACATGCACCACACTTGCAGGTACCTAGTCTTTTTTGGTTAGCTGATTTCCTGTTCCTTCAAATTTCTACCCTTTTTGTAGGTAAACCATAATGGGGTCTTAAATAATACCTCTAGTTCAGAATAACAACTAAATTTGTCCTAGTATGCAGGAAATAAAACCACCAGAACTACAGAGCAATGACCCAGCAATAGCAATGGAGAAACAAATAAAAATAAAGCAAACAAAACGCAACACCATGCGCTGGGTCTGATGGCTTACTTAAAGTAAATGTCCCTTCTTCAAGGCAATGTTCAGTCAACAGAAAAAGTCACAAAATTATGTAGAAACGCCACGAAACTGGAGAATGATAAAACCAAGTAATTTAATTCAAAATCTGTTAGCGCTTTCACCCTGAGGCTTCGTCAGACAGTACAAAAATACACAAGAGATATCAAGTTTAAATATATGGGTGTCGCTACTGATAGGATAAAAATATATCACATGCTTAGCATAGACATGAACCATATAAAATT
Source organism: Protopterus annectens (assembly GCF_019279795.1). Classification (NCBI taxonomy): domain Eukaryota; kingdom Metazoa; phylum Chordata; order Ceratodontiformes; family Protopteridae; genus Protopterus; species Protopterus annectens. The sequence continues at coordinate 1,855,080,839 of NC_056731.1, forward strand.
CATTATACTGTTCAAAATTGTGAATACATTAAGTGCCTAATCATATAAGAACTAGTATTATTATTATAAAAATACAAAACTAGTCTAAAATATCTAAACATTTTAAACATTTTAAACATTTTAAAAGCAAGTAAGATAACCTGTAAAAATGATCATATATGCTGGGGTCTATAGCATCTCTTTCTCTTCAAAACTGGTGCTATATGTATTTTCTCATTCAACCCTGGGATCTTATCAGCCCTACACCTTATTATCCAAGACATCTCTCTTTCTAAAGTATAATTAATGAAATCACCTCCCCTTCTACTGGAATAAACCTCTTGTAAAACACAGAATGAGAAGGTGTGCTGCGGACCAGTGGATTTCACATGCCTAGCTAAAGCATTAGTATCATTGCCCATCCTAATCTGATACATGTGCTCCCTGATTCTCTCTCTAAGCATTCTGTTCGTTTTACCAATATAAAAAGAGGTACAGGCTGAACACCTGGCCAGATAAATCACATTAGAGCTAATACAAGTAGTGTTTGTGTTTAATTTGAACTCATAATGGGAAACGGGGTGTACAAAGGAGTTCCTAGTGTCTATAAAACACTGCTTACAATATCCACAAGGGTTTGTATTCTGAGCCTGAGAGATATTAAGACTAATAGTGGGAGATGATGTCTTGTTACATAACATGTATCTCATGTTGGGTTTGTTCTTGTAACTAATAAGAGGTTTCAGACCCACTATTTCCCTGACAGTAGAATCAAGGGTTAAAATTTCCCATCTATTTTCTATAAAATTTCTTATGGCTCCAGCATCTTGTGTATAAAAAAGGGGGGCCCTGAGAGAACAAAAAGGTGGTTCAGGACTAGATGCCACTGAACTACTATTCAAAACAGGTTCCGAATAATATGGTCTAGCTACATTACATCGAAGCTTACTGACTTCAGACTCCATTCTGTCAAATATATGTACATCATATCCTCTATTTATAAACATCCCCCTCATTTTATCAACTTCTTCTATGTAACCAATCTCACTAGGATTCAACCTAGCTGCCCTCATGATTTGGCCCTTCATAACGTTGTTAAAAACATAAGTAGGATGCATACTTTGACGATGGAGTAGGGCATTCCTATGACATGGCTTCCGATGTATGGATGTATTAATTAATCCATTTGGAAGTCTCTGCAAAAAAACATCTAAAAAAGAAATAGTTTCTCTAGAATAGTTCAGGGTGAACTTTAAAAAATCTGTAGAATGGTTGACAACCTGAAAAAACGATAGTAATTCTTCCTCAGTTCCAAACCATAAGAAAAAAAGATCATCTACAAATCTTTTATAAAACCCTATATATTCTTCATAGTATCTTAATTGAAAAAGATGCTGTTCTTCCCATTGGGCCATAACTATATTGGCGTAGCTATTGGCACATGATGTGCCCATAGCTACGCCATCATTTTGTAGATATAGTTCATCCCCAAACATGAAAATATTATTAACTAGTACAGTTTCCAAAAATAATGCTAACAAATCTATAAACTTACTGGTGTAGTCTGATTTACTACGTAAAAAATTAATAAAAAACTGCACACCTAATTCATTAGGTATAATGGTGAACAGACTAACAACGTCAAAACTAACAAGAAAAAAATCAGTCAATGGATCTGCATTCTTCATGTATTCATAAAGCTCTATCAAAAACTGTTTACTGTCCCGTAAAATATGAGGGCTCCTATCAATCAATGGTCTAGAGAAATATTCCAAGTAAATGGATAGGGGTTCAGTTAACCACCCCTGTCCAGATACAATAGGCCTCATAGGGGGATGATGTAAAGACTTGTGTATTTTAGGAAGGCCCTGTATTATTGGAATTCGTGGGTTCTTTACCTTCAAATAATGATATAGTTCCTCGCTAATATCATGTGTCATCACTAATTCATCTAACATATCAAAAACATTAAAGACTTTCTCTGTAACGATTTGCATGTCAATATGTTTATAAAAAGTCCCTTCATTTAACAAAGACCTCATGCTTTCTATATATTCAACAGTGTCCATTAAAACAATAGGGCCACCTTTGTCAGCTGGTCTAATGATAATATTGGGATCCATTTTCAAGTCATTTAATGCCTGTCTTTGATGAAAATTAAGATTTTGCTTATGCCTATGTTTCCTATTCTTATCAAAATATTCATAGATGTCATTTTCTACTAAGCGTGAATAGGTATCCAATAAGGGATGTAACTGAGGTATATAGGTACTATTGGGTCTGAATCTCAGTTCTCTAACACCATTATCAGTAGAGTTAAAGTCCAATCTGAGCTGTATATTCCTCACAAAACATTTCAAATCGACTATTGTTTCCACTAAATCACCACGTGCAGTGGGTATGAAGCTCAAGCCTCTATTCAAAATATCATACTCATAAGGTGTTAAAACCCTATTAGTTAGGTTAATTACTAACGAGGTGCGGTCCTCTCCCACATTTTCTTGAGTGTAGGACCTACTACCTCGTTGCCTGACCCCTTCCTTTTGTGTCTCCCTCTGCTCATGGACCTCCCTCTCCCTAATCGTTGATTCTGTGCTATAGGGAAAGGGTGGAATGCTGTCTCATTAGTATTGTCTAAACTCAAAGTATTATCCGTTATAGGAACCTTTTTCCTCACTACAACATCAGCTGTATTCGCTTGAGCCCCTACACAAAAGTAGAGGTCTTGGTGTTAACAAAACTAACTGTTGAAGGAGGAGCTAAGGCTGCTGTGGAGTCTTCAGTTATAGTAACTGTTTCAGTGTTATTTTTATTATTATTAGCATTCATAGCAGAAACAGTTGTAGGACCCAAATTCAAACTGGTATTGTTAATTCTACCATTCACTAATATTAACTCACTATCCATATTAACTGCATTAACAGTTCTATTAGGTTGAACAGAACCATTACTCATATTTGCTTGCTGTACATGCCCTGTAGGTCTGGGCCAAGTGAACACATGATTATTATTAAAGTCTTTCAAGTCTCTGAGAATTTTGCCCTTCTTTTGTTCGAGCAAGCGTTTTTCAAAAAGACTCACATTATCAATTACATTGTCCAGTAACATGTCTACAGTTCCATCAACATTTTTGCCCTTAATAGTATTATATAATTCATTCACAGTTCTTTTCAAAGTCTCTTCTTCAGCTTGGTGAAAATCTATCAAAAGTCTCATGTAGTTGTTACTCAATTCAATATTGAGCTGTTGCCATTTGTACAACAGCTCAGGAAAAGCATTACCTGAAGTAGACATTTTTAAAATCCGTGACCCTCGTGGAATAATCTGCTTCGCCAAACAGGCTTCAAAATGTTGTCGTTGAAGCTGTAGCCGTTTTAACTTCATAAACTCCCTTTCGAATTTTTGTAAATCTTCTGTAATAGAATGTATAATACTGGCATCGGTTCTTTCGTTAATGTCTCCTAGTTGCGGTTTGTACAACAGCAACATGTTGGTTGTACCTCTCACACAATCTTGGAATCTCGACAAATTCCGATTGGTCAGTTCGCCACCCAATCGAAACGTATGGTAGTTCTACATTCGTTTCAACTAACTCTGCCATCCTCCTCGTTCGGTGTATGGAGCCAAAGTAAATGTATAGTATGCAGGAAATAAAACCACCAGAACTACGGAGCAATGACCCAGCAATAGCAATGGAGAAACAAATAAAAATAAAGCAAACAAAACGCAACACCATGCGCTGGGTCTGATGGCTTACTTAAAGTAAATGTCCCTTCTTCAAGGCAATGTTCAGTCAACAGAAAAAGTCACAGAATTATGTAGAAACGCCACGAAACTGGAGAATGATAAAACCAAGTAATTTCATTCAAAATCTGTTAGCGCTTTCACCCTGAGGCTTCGTCAGACAGTACAAAAATACACAAGAGATATCAAGTTTAAATATATGGGTGTCGCTACTGACAGGATAAAAATATATCACATGCTTAGCATAGACATGAACCATATAAAATTCATTATACTGTTCAAAATTGTGAATACATTAAGTGCCTAATCATATAATAACTAGTATTATTATTATAAAAATACAAAACTAGTCTAAAATATCTAAACATTTTAAACATTTTAAACATTTTAAAAGCAAGTAAGATAACCTTTAAAAATTATCATATATGCTGGGGTCTATAGCATCTCTTTCTCTTCAAAACTGGTGCTGTATGTATTTTCTCATTCAACCCTGGGATCTTATCAGCCCTACACCTTATTATCCAAGACATCTCTCTTTCTAAAGTATAATTAATGAAATCACCTCCCCTTCTACTGGAATAAACCTCTTGTAAAACACAGAATGAAAATGTGTGCTGCGGACCAGTGGATTTCACATGCCTAGCTAAAGCATTGTTATCATTGCCCATCCTAATCTGATACATGTGCTCCCTGATTCTCTCTCTGAGCATTCTGTTCGTTTTACCAATATAAAAGGAGGTACAGGCAAAACACCTGGCCAGATAGATCACATTCGAGCTAATGCAAGTAGTGTTTGTATTTAATTTAAATTCATAATGGGAAACAGGGTGTACAAAGGAATTCCTAGTGTCTATAAAAACACACTGCTTACAATGTCCACAAGGATTTGTATTCTGAACCTGAGAGATATTAAGACTAATAGTGGGAGATGATGTCTTGTTACATAACATGTATCTCATGTTGGGTTTGTTCTTGTAACTAATAAGAGGTTTCAGACCCACTATTTCCCTGACAGTAGAATCAAGGGTTAAAATTTCCCATCTATTTTCTATAAAATTTCTTATGGCTCCAGCATCTTGTGTATAAAAAAGGGGGGCCCTGAGAGAACAAAAAGGTGGTTCAGGACTAGATGCCACTGAACTACTATTGAGGGGGATGTTTATAAATAGAGGATATGATGTCCATATATTTGACAGAATGGAGTCTGAAGTCAGTAAGCTTTGATGTAATGTAGCTAGACCATATTATTCGGAACCTGTTTTGAATAGTAGTTCAGTGGCATCTAGTCCTGAACCACCTTTTTGTTCTCTCAGGGCCCCCTTTTTTATACACAAGATGCTGGAGCCATAAGAAATTTTATAGAAAATAGATGGGAAATTTTAACCCTTGATTCTACTGTCAGGGAAATAGTGGGTCTGAAACCTCTTATTAGTTACAAGAACAAACCCAACATGAGATACATGTTATGTAACAAGACATCATCTCCCACTATTAGTCTTAATATCTCTCAGGCTCAGAATACAAACCCTTGTGGATATTGTAAGCAGTGTGTTTTTATAGACACTAGGAACTCCTTTGTACACCCCGTTTCCCATTATGAGTTCAAATTAAACACAAACACTACTTGTATTAGCTCTAATGTGATTTATCTGGCCAGGTGTTCGGCCTGTACCTCTTTTTATATTGGTAAAACGAACAGAATGCTTAGAGAGAGAATCAGGGAGCACATGTATCAGATTAGGATGGGCAATGATACTAATGCTTTAGCTAGGCATGTGAAATCCACTGGTCCAAGAGCACACCTTCTCATTCTGTGTTTTACAAGAGGTTTATTCCAGTAGAAGGAGGTGATTTCATTAATTATACTTTAGAAAGAGAGATGTCTTGGATAATAAGGTGTAGGGCTGATAAGATCCCAGGGTTGAATGAGAAAATACATATAGCACCAGTTTTGAAGAGAAAGAGATGCTATAGACCCCAGCATATATGATCATTTTAAAGGTTATCTTACTTGCTTTTAAAATGTTTAAAATGTTTAAAATGTTTAGATATTTTAGACTAGTTTTGTATTTTTATAATAATAATACTAGTTCTTATATGATTAGGCACTTAATGTATTCACAATTTTGAACAGTATAATGAATTTTATATGGCTTATGTTTATGCTAAGCATGTGATATATTTTATCCTATCAGTAGACACCCATATATTTAAACTTGATATCTCTTGTGTATTTTTGTACTGTCTGCCGAAGCCTCAGGGTGAAAGCGCTAACAGATTTTGAATTAAATTACTTGGTTTTATCATTCTCCAGTTTCGTGGCGTTTCTACATAATTCTGTGACTTTTTCTGTTGACTGAACATTGCCTTGAAGAAGGGACATTTACTTTAAGTAAGCCATCAGACCCAGCGCATGGTGTTGCGTTTTGCTTGCTTTATTTTTATTTGTTTCTCCATTGCTATTGCTGGGTCACTGCTCCGTAGTTCTGGTGGTTTTATTTCCTGCATACTATACATTTACTTTGGCTCCATACACCGAACGAGGAGGATGGCAGAGTTAGTTGAAACTAATGTAGAACTACCATACGTTCCGATGGGTGGCGAACTGACCAATCGGAATTCGTCGAGATTCCAAGATTGTGTGAGAGGTACAACCAACATGTTGCTGTTGTACGAACCGCAACTAGGAGACATTAACGAAAGAACTGATGCCAGTATTATACATTCTATTACAGAAGATTTACAAAAATTCGAAAGGGAGTTTATGAAGTTAAAACGGCTACAGCTTCAACGACAACATTTTGAAGCCTGTTTGGCGAAGCGGATTATTCCACGAGGGTTACGGATTTTAAAAATGCCTACTTCAGGTAATGCTTTTTCTGAGCTGTTGTACAAATGGCAACAGCTCAATATTGAATTGAGTAACAACTACATGAGACTTTTGATAGATTTTCACCAAGCTGAAGAAGAGACTTTGAAAAGAACTGTGAATGAATTATATAATACTATTAAGGGCAAAAATGTTGATGGAACTGTAGACATGTTACTGGACAATGTAATTGATAATGTGAGTCTTTTTGAAAAACGCTTGCTCGAACAAAAGAAGGGCAAAATTCTCAGAGACTTGAAAGACTTTAATAATAATCATGTGTTCACTTGGCCCAGACCTACAGGGCATGTACAGCAAACAAATATGAGTAATGGTTCTGTTCAACCTAATAGAACTGTTAATGCAGTTAATATGGATAGTGAGTTAATATTAGTGAATGGTAGAATTAACAATACCAGTTTGAATTTGGGTCCTACAACTGTTTCTGCTATGAATGCTAATAATAATAAAAATAACACTGAAACAGTTACTATAACTGAAGACTCCACAGCAGCCTTAGCTCCTCCTTCAACAGTTAGTTTTGTTAACACCAAGACCTCTACTTTTTGTGTAGGGGCTCAAGCGAATACAGCTGATGTTGTAGTGAGGAAAAAGGTTCCTATAACGGATAATACTTTGAGTTTAGACAATACTAATGAGACAGCATTCCACCCTTTCCCTATAGCACAGAATCAACGATTAGGGAGAGGGAGGTCCATGAGCAGAGGGAGACACAAAAGGAAGGGGTCAGGCAACGAGGTAGTAGGTCCTACACTCAAGAAAATGTGGGAGAGGACCGCACCTCGTTAGTAATTAACCTAACTAATAAGGTTTTAACACCTTATGAGTATGATATTTTGAATAGAGGCTTGAGCTTCATACCCACTGCGTGGTGATTTAGTGGAAACAATAGTCGATTTGAAATGTTTTGTGAGGAATATACAGCTCAGATTGGACTTTAACTCTACTGATAATGGTGTTAGAGAAGTGAGATTCAGACCCAATAGTACCTATATACCTCAGTTACATCCCTTATTGGATACCTATTCACGCTTAGTAGAAAATGACATCTATGAATATTTTGATAAGAATAGGAAACATAGGCATAAGCAAAATCTTAATTTTCATCAAAGACAGGTATTAAATGACTTGAAAATGGATCCCAATATTATCATTAGACCAGCTGACAAAGGTGGCCCTATTGTTTTAATGGACACTGTTGAATATATAGAAAGCATGAGGTCTTTGTTAAATGAAGGGACTTTTTATAAACATATTGACATGCAAATTGTTACAGAGAAAGTCTTTAATGTTTTTGATATGTTAGATGAATTAGTGATGACACATGATATTAGCGAGGAACTATATCATTATTTGAAGGTAAAGAACCCACGAATTCCAATAATACAGGGCCTTCCTAAAGTACACAAGTCTTTACATCATCCCCCTATGAGGCCTATTGTATCTGGACAGGGGTGGTTAACTGAACCCTATCCATTTACTTGGAATATTTCTCTAGACCATTGATTGATAGGAGCCCTCATATTTTACGGGACAGTAAACAGTTTTTGATAGAGCTTTATGAATACATGAAGAATGTAGATCCATTGACTGATTTTTTTCTTGTTAGTTTTGACGTTGTTAGTCTGTTCACCATTATACCTAATGAATTAGGTGTGCAGTTTTTTATTAATTTTTTACGTAGTAAATCAGACTACACCAGTAAGTTTATAGATTTGTTGGCATTATTTTTGGAAACTGTACTAGTTAATAATATTTTCATGTTTGGGGATGAACTATATCTAAGCTATGGGCACATCATGTGCCAATAGCTAATGGGAAGAACAGCATCTCTTTAGATTAAGTTACTATGAGGAATATATAGGGTTTTATAAAAGATTTGTAGGTGATCTTTTTTTCTTATGGTTTGGGACTGAGGAAGATTTATTACAGGTTGTCAACCATTCTACAGATTTTTTAAAGTTCACCCTGAACTATTCTAGAGAAACTATTTCTTTTTTAGATGTTTTTTTGCAGAGACTTCCAAATGGATTAATTAATACATCCATACATCGGAAGCCATGTCATAGGAATGCCCTACTCCATCGTCAAAGTATGCATCCTACTTATGTTTTTAACAACGTTATGAAGGGCCAAATCATGAGGGCAGCTAGGTTGAATCCTAGTGAGATTGGTTACATAGAAGAAGTTGATAAAATGAGGGGGATGTTTATAAATAGAGGATATGATGTACATATATTTGACAGAATGGAGTCTGAAGTCAGTAAGCTTCGATGTAATGTAGCTAGACCATATTATTCGGAACCTGTTTTGAATAGTAGTTCAGTGGCATCTAGTCCTGAACCACCTTTTTGTTCTCTCAGGGCCCCCCTTTTTTATACACAAGATGCTGGAGCCATAAGAAATTTTATAGAAAATAGATGGGAAATTTTAACCCTTGATTCTACTGTCAGGGAAATAGTGGGTCTGAAACCTCTTATTAGTTACAAGAACAAACCCAACATGAGATACATGTTATGTAACAATACATCATCTCCCACTATTAGTCTTAATATCTCTCAGGCTCAGAATACAAACCCTTGTGGATATTGTAAGCAGTGTGTTTTTATAGACACTAGGAACTCCTTTCCCATTATGAGTTCAAATTAAACACAAACACTACTTGTATTAGCTCTAATGTGATTTATCTGGCCAGGTGTTCAGCCTGTACCTCTTTTTATATTGGTAAAACGAACAGAATGCTTAGAGAGAGAATCAGGGAGCACATGTATCAGATTAGGATGGGCAATGATACTAATGCTTTAGCTAGGCATGTGAAATCCACTGGTCCAAAAGCACACCTTCTCATTCTGTGTTTTACAAGAGGTTTATTCCAGTAGAAGGGAGGTGATTTCATTAATTATACTTTAGAAAGAGAGATGTCTTGGATAATAAGGTGTAGGGCTGATAAGATCCCAGGGTTGAATGAGAAAATACATATAGCACCAGTTTTGAAGAGAAAGAGATGCTATAGACCCCAGCATATATGATCATTTTTACAGGTTATCTTACTTGCTTTTAAAATGTTTAAAATGTTTAAAATGTTTAGATATTTTAGACTAGTTTTGTATTTTTATAATAATAATACTAGTTCTTATATGATTAGGCACTTAATGTATTCACAATTTTGAACAGTATAATGAATTTTATATGGTTCATGTCTATGCTAAGCATGTGATATATTTTTATCCTATCAGTAGCGACACCCATATATTTAAACTTGATATCTCTTGTGTATTAACAGATTTTGAATTAAATTACTTGGTTTTATCATTCTCCAGTTTCGTGGCGTTTCTACATAATTTTGTGACTTTTTCTGTTGACTGAACATTGCCTTGAAGAAGGGACATTTACTTTAAGTTGTTTAAATTTGTCCTAGTGTTTAGTTATAATGTCCCTAATATTAGGAGTATCAACACTGTAGTACATAACAAAATTACCTCTCGGTGACCATTCCTCCTATGGCTCATACTTTGAAGATTAATATCGTTCCCACCTCAACCCAAAATAGGACCAAATCTACCAGTTCTTTCTTGCTTTACCTCAACCATAACATCTTCCACTAAATCTATAGGATATTTTCTAGCAATAAACATGTCTCTCAGATTTGTACTTTCCAGCTCATAATCCAGGTCCTTTGAGGTCATTCTAGAACTATGAATAAATTGACCCTTAAGAATACTTCTTTTCTGTTTTAATGGGTGTGAGCTGGTAAAGTACAAATGATATTTGGGAAAAGGAGTCCTTCCTATATACCACAGATTCAAACTAATGCTTTTTTCAAGGTGACATCCAAGAAATTCATCTCATTTTGGGAAATATGATGTGTGAATCTTAAGAATTTAGTAGTTTGATTACGATACTGGATAAATTCCATAAGTTTGGTCTCAGTTCCTATCCAAAATATACAAATATCATCAAGGTAGCATTTGTAATAGTTCCAATATCTAGCATACTCAGAGGGGAAAACAAATTTCTCCTCCCAGACCATTAAGACATTGTCTGAATGTTTATTTGCAAAAATTTCTCGACTAGGATTCTGAATGAAGGGAAGAATAAACTTATACTAAAAGGCCTCCTTAAAACTCCTTTCTGCAAGGCTATCTTTGGGTCAGAGGGCTCACCCCCTCCTTCTAAACCCCATAAGAGGCATTCTTCTTCTTCCTCCTTGAGGTTGCTCACTTCATCTCCCGCTGGAGATCACAAAGAGTTGACTCACAAAAGGTGGCAGCCTTTTTCGGCACAGCTGACATCAGTGCAGACTCTTTTGGCACCGTCTCTACAGGTACAGTCTCCTTCGGCACCGTTGGTGCTGACTTCTTTGGCTATAATATCCAGAGGTTACCACATTCCCTTCCATCTCTATCCCACTTCACTCAGAAATTTACCTGACGTTCCACCCAGTCAGGGGGAAGCAGCAACACATGAAATCCGAAATCTGCTACAAAAAAGAGTCATCCAAACGGTCCCCCCAGACCAGATAGGATCCGATGCTTACTCAAGATTCTTTTTAGTGCCAAAAAAGACAGGGGACTGGAGACCAATTCTGGATCTCAGCACACTAAACAAATTTGTAAAAACAGAGAAATTCCGGATGGTCACGGTTCAGTCTATCCTTCCTCTTTTGGAAGAAAATGATTGGATGTGCTCTACAGATCTTCAAGATGTGTATTACCATATAAAAATGGACAAACGCTCAAGAAGATACCTCTGCTTCCACATAGTAACCAGTCACTATTAATTTCGAGCACTGCTCTTCGGTCTCTCTACAGCCCCCAGAGTGTTCACCAAATGCATGGCAGTGGTTATCGCTCACCTGAGTCTTCAAGGATTCCAGACATTTCCATACCCAGGTGACTGTCTCCTTACCACCTCCACTAAGAGTCTACTGGAGGAAGCTCTGGATTACACTCTTCTCACACCTCAGTGCCTGGGAATCACTATAAACTTGGAGAAGTCCAACACGAACCCGGCACAATCTTTAGAATTCATTGGAGTTCTGTTGGACACAAAAATTGCACAGCATCTCTTCCGGATCACAGACTTCAAAAAATAAGACAACAGGTTCAGCCACTAATCTGTCACCACAAATCTTCTGCTCGGTCCATACTCCAACTCTTAGGGTCGATGGCAGCCTCTATCACCATTGTCCCTCTGGCCAGATTCCACATGAGACTACTTCTCACTCAGTGATACCCTCTACAACATCTTTTGTCTTTTCAGATAAGTGTAACTCAGAAATGCAAGCAAGACTTGCTCTGGTGGATGTCTCAGAATCCCCAACAATGGTCTCTCCCCTTCAGCAACCATCAACCAAAAGCCACGGTGACTACGGACACCTCCCTGATGGGGTGGGGGGGCTATGTCAGGGAAACTCAGTCCAAGGCACCTGGTCGGAGACAGAGGCTCATTTGCATATCAATGTCCTGGAACTGAGAGTGGTGCTACTAGCGTAGCAAGCATTTCACTCAAACCTTCCATCAAGGACTATTGCAATCAAATCAGACAACATGTCAGTATTCTGGTACATCAACAAGCAAGGGGGCACCAGATCTTACACGTTATGCTGAGAGGCCTTGAGAATATGGCAATGGGTAATAGCTTCCAACTGCTTTCTAATTGCAATGTGCATTCCCGGGAGCTCCAACGTGATAGCAGACAAATTGAGCAGGTGCATTCTACAACCTCACGAGTGGTCCCTTAATCCTGTGATAGTTGCCCAAATTTTCAACTGCTAGGGCCAGTCTTGCTGCAAACTGTTCTCCTCCCAAATCAACTACAAGTGCAGCAACTACTTTGCCCTGATCCCCCCTCAGGGACAGTCACCAAGAGATGCTGTAGCCCATGTTTAGCCCTCGGGTCTGCTTTATGCTTACCCCCCTCTACCCCTCATTCCCCAATTTTTGAAGGAAGCACGGCAGTTGAAAAGCAAAGTAATCCTCATTGCACGTTATTGGCCCCGACAAGTTTGGTTCCCCTTCCTTTGGCCTCACCTGCTAGATCAACCATGGATTCTCAATCCAACTCCGGGGTTGATCTCCCATCTGCAGGGTCTGACCCATCCCAGTCTAACAAACCTGAACCCGACAGCTTGGTCCCTCCACTTCCAATGATTGTCAGGCAGGATAACCTCTCCTCCCCGGTGCACAATATTCTTATTGCATCTCATAAATCATCCACCAGGCTAATCTATCTCAGCAAATGGAAAAGATTTACCTTATGGGCATCGAACAAACAATTGGACCCCTTTTCAGCCCCAGTTTTGGTGGTATTAAACTATTTATCAGATCTCGTTCAATCTGGGATATCAGCCTCTACTGTTCATGTTCATTTAGCTACCATTTCTAATTTCTACATTGGCTTCCAGGACTCATCACTCATGTCACTCTGTAAGACTTTCTTGAAGGGTGTTTTTCACCTAAAACCTCCCTTTAGAGAACCAGTACAACCTTGGGACCTGGCTTTGGTTCTGCAAGCCCTAACGGCACTCCCCTTTGAACCTGCATCTTCATGTGACTTAAAGTACCTCTCTTGGAAAACCTTCTTTCTGGTAGCTATCACATCGGCCAGACATCTGTCAGAACTTCAAGCCTTATGTATCAAATGTCCCTACTTTATTTTCCATAAGGATAGAGTCACACTAAGAACTAATTCCTCCTTCTTCTCAAAAGTGGTGTCAGAGCGGTCTATCAACCAGTGTATTGACCTCCCAGTGTTTTTTTCCTAATCATTATATCAAGGGAGCGTATTGCCTGCACTCCCTAGATGTTCACAGGCAAATCCATTTTTATATGGACAGATAAATCAGACCAATTATTTCTGGCTTTTCTGGACCAAGACTAGGTCATCCTGTTTCTAAAGTTACATTAGCGTCATGGTTGAGAAATTGCATTACCTTCATCTATAAAATGAACAACATCACCTTGCCTCACCAAGTGAAAGCACATTCTACAAGGTCAATGGCAACTTCAGCAGCTTTCCATGCTAAGGCTTCCCTCAATGACATTTGCTCAGCTGTGACTTGGGCCAACCACCATACCTTTATTCCTCATTACAAATTGGATTTGGCCTCCAGAGGAAGAGCTTGTTTTGGTTCCCTGGTGCTCAGGAATATCCTTCCATGAGGGCCGCCCAGGGATATAGGTAGCTGGGGACTCTGTCCCATCAGTAAGGAATGAATGAAGATTAACAACATCAGATAAAGAAGTTATGTCTTACCATAACGTTTCATCTGTGTTGTTGATCTTCATTTATTCATAAATCCCCACCCTCCGTCCCCTTCCGGAGGTTCCTGATGGATTTCATATGGTCCTTCTTCCATTCTTGTAGGTCTGTTATGACTAGAGGTAGCCTCTACTTTTGTCTGTCAACTTGCAAACTCGATCTGAGGTAACAGGGACCAGAGCACTGTGGGTAGGTTGACGTGAGCTTGGTATAAGGCCGGCTTGGTTCCGAGGACAGAACCAATAACCCATCAGTAATGAATGAATGAAGATCAACAACACAGATGGAACATCATGGTAAGACATAACTTCTTTTTATTATCAGATCTATACGCTCAGTTTTCTAAAATGCATTTCTTTTTTTTAAAGAATGTGTGGCTATTAAATTAGTCATTAATTGGGGAATTTATTCCAGATGCCACACATGTAATTACTGAAGAGGACATCTCTGTATGCATTGTTAGATATACCTATTTCTATTAGGACTTCGATAGTTGAGCTCAGTCTTCAGGTGAGGTGGCAGGTGTCAATCTGTGTTATGGCTGCACATCCTGAATTTTGATGTACAAATACATAAGCATTACTTAGCAGGATGAACCCCATTTTATTTTTCAATGATAGGATAATTTTGTGAGGTGGGCTCTAACTTGACAGCCAAGGATGAGCTTAGTACTTCTGTGATAAGATTGTTCTAATTTTCAGACAGGGGTTTTTGATAAATCTGTGTAAGTCATGCAGGTATAGTAAAGTTTTGGAATGTGCTAGAGTGAACACTTCCTGTTTGTTGGCTGTAGGAGTTCAATAACACCTTATTCTGTATAAGATGCCAGGAGCTGTATCGCATTCTTATAGCTGTGGGGATATGGGTGAGCAAGATTAAGTCAAAGAGTTATAAATGGGTCATTTTGAAGAGGAAGAGCAGAAAAAGGAGAAAGAGGAGCTGCATACAACAGATTGTAGGGTCCATCTACTAACTGGTTAGTACAATTACTTTTTACAGGGTGGGGTCCACTGGGGAATTAAAAAGGACAAGGGGCAAGTAAAGAATGCATGAGGAAGAAGAGACGTTTTGGCAGAATGCATAAGGTGCAACAACGAATGGACTTAATGGCAGACTAAACACGCTTAACAACTCCTTCTACAGTCAGGCAGATACAATGTAAGCTGGTAGACTGTCCTGTAACATTTGTAACATTTTTGGAATATGCAGTTTAGCTAATTCATGCCTGGCAGTGCTCACAGTACTGAGATGTAAAATAGCTGTATGGTGGCAGGCTGAACAGGGATTGTTTATACAAAAATAATTCGAGCAGCTAGAGCACTGTTTTTTGTTTTAGTTGATCAGTTAAATGCTGTTCTTTTACATTGACTGTTTAATTGCACTAA
>NC_056731.1:1855101099-1855158599 GCF_019279795.1 Protopterus annectens
CATTTCCTGTCATTGGTGGAGTACTTAGAATATAGAAACAATATTAGGCAAGTGATCATTAAAAACATAACATACCTAGCCATATACTCCTTTAATTAGACATACTTTCCTGCCTCCCTTTTTATGTAGTTAACAGTTATTATCCCCTATAAGCAGAACTGTGCTGATAAATAGAGAATATTCTTTTATTTGATGGCCATTTCCTGTTTTTTCCAGCCCCCTGCTATAAAGCGCGCTTTAGCGCGGAGTTGCCACCGTTGCACACTAGGGCAGCGGCGGTTAATCAGGTTTAAACTATTCAGGCTACCTAAAGTCCACTCTTCAAATTTTCCCTTAAAACTACCTTCCTCGAACTATACTACTGATCAAATCAGCGTATCCTATAACTAAAAAGATCATCTCTACTTGACTCCAAAGTAGACTATTCTCTATCTGTAAAGCCTAGCACTTGCTCCTACAGTACTTATCACCTTGATACAGCACTCTTGTTATAGATAGTACCCCAAAGGCTAACCCCATTTCTCGTCACCCACATCCCCGAAATCTTTTTAAGTTTTCTCGTCTATTCCTTCTAGCATGTCGAGGGATCAGTTGCTAGTGTCCTCTCCTGCTCAGCTGGTGAACCTGGGAATATTGAGGCAATGTTACAATTGCCTCATGTACACAGACAACCCTCTCCTCCTTCCTCAAAACACAAATACATGCAAGAGATGCAATTATACGGCCAAACTGGAGGCTGAGCTCTCTCAACATAGGACTGGCAAGACCAGACAGGAGGAGAAGGTAACCACACACACTATAGACCCAGTCTCACATAGTACCATCACAACCTCAAATCATACACATAAACACACAAAGACATACTCGGAGGCTCTGATCAAAAATCTACCAAAACAGCAGAGGCCACCAAAGCAGACACTCAAACAACTACCACCTCAGAACACAACACCTGCAACACATAGACCACACAGTCAGAGTGTCAAACAGTCACAGCCCTTAAGGCCAAACACAATGCCAGACACACTCATCATTGGTGACTCCATAGTCAGACACACTGACGTCCCGCTCACCAGACTGAGTAAGGTCACAGTAATCTGCCTGTCGGGTGTTAGAATCCACCACATAACGCAAGCACTCAGGTCTCTCAACAGCAGGTACAAGTACGACTCAGTCATTGTCCACTGGGTGTAAACGACCTGAGATGTACCTCCTTGGACTACATGAAAAGAGACATTGAGGAGCTCTCTGATTATGTAGCCCAGGCAGGTATGACCCTGACCTTGAGCAGTATCCTACCTTCACCAAGAATTATGCCACAATACAGAGATAAGATGATCAGCTTTAACAATTGGCTTAAACTCTGGTGTCATTCAAAGGGGATCCAATGTCTGTCTGCCTGGGATGACATGCTGGACAAGCCACGCTGCCAGCAAGGGGACGGCTTGCACCTGTCACCCTGGGATTCCGGATATTGGCAAAGGCTCTTGCCACCCCATAGTGCCTTTTTAGGCAAGGCTCAAATTCTAAACCTACCACCCTAGAACACAATAAAGGAAAAACTAAGGTAATGCTGCTCAATGCCAGAAATCTCAATCTCAAAATGCACGCACTCGAGGCCCCTTCTCAGTATGGAGAACATCGATGTCTGTGCTGTGACAGAAACCTGGTTCAAGGCTCCTGAGAGCACCCCAGCACTATCAGGTTTTACCTCATATCATGCCCGCCCCAAAATCCGGACAATACCAAGAAAGGAGGGGGTATCCATATTCATCAAGGACACCCACACCTCAAGATTGGTGGCAACGCACGATGCATCAGAGACCATCCAGGTGCAATTAACCATAGGCAAGACTGCTCTGCAATTTGTAGCATGTTACAGGCCACCCTCGCAAACTCAGGAACCTCACATGGCTTTCCTGAAAACACTGGAGGGGATAAATGTATCTCCGAACACCATCATACTAGGTGACTTCAATTACCCTAATATAGACTGGGAACACTACTCAAGCCCAAACACCCTAGCCCAAAAGTTCCTGGAATTCATAAACTCAAATGCCATGGAACAACTAGTCATCATCCCCACAAGAGGAGAAAACATACTTGATCTCATCATCACGAACATGGGAGCACAATGTTCAACACCGGAAGTATACCCCTCACTGGTGAGATCAGATCATAAACTAATCTCGCTGGAGGTCCTCATCCCTCCCCCACCTGAAATAAAAAAGACCACAGTAAAGAACTTCTCGAAAGCCGACTTCACACTTCTAAAGACTAGTGTGGTCTCCTTTAAGGCCCCGAGCCGGGCGGTAAACATTACTCAAGCCGCTGAATCACTTACAAATGCCTTCTACCAGCACCTGCAGGACTGCATGGATCAGGCAATCCCAAGCAAAACAAAGACTCTTTGTACCAAAGGCAAGTGTCCAGTCTGGTGGACCCCAGCCATAAACAAACTCTACAACAAAAGGAGGAAGCTACTACAAGATAGAGCAAAATCCTTAAAAGGTAAGACACCTTTGATCACTATAAGTAAAAAGCTAAGAGCTCTCCTAAAATCATCCAAAGCAAATTTTGAGAGAAAAATAGCTAAGGATTCAAAAGACAATCATAAGGCCTTCTTTAGCTATGTTAGAAACCTGGGAGGAAGCTCCCAGATATGCTCAGAATTAGTTCAAAATGATGTGAAGATTACTGATCCTACAGACATTGCCAACATACTGGCTGACAGGTTCAGTGCAAACTTCTCCCCCCCCCTCTCCCCCAAAAGGAGAGATATCTATACCAAATGATTGTAGCCCCCCAAACATCTCTAACGCCCAGGTGAGAACTGCTCTCTCCAAGGCAAAAAACACAGCATCCATGGGACCTGATGGTGTCCCCAGCTGTGTGCTCCACGAACTCAACGAGGAATTAAACCCGCAGTTAGGACAGCTGTTTAATCTTAGTCTCACCTCTGGATACGCACTCAGGAGTGGGCGCACAGCGACTGTGGTCCCACTTCACAAAGGCGGTACCTCCACTGACCCTGGAAATTACCGTCCCATTAGCTTGACAAGCCTTATCTGCAAAGCCATGGAGAGGATCATAATGGATCTCATAAATAAAGACATAGGGAATTTGCAGACTCTGGATCCAACCCAGTTTGGCTTTGTCAAAGGCAGATCATGCCTTTTAAACTTGGTTGACTTTTTCGAAACAGTCACCAAGGCCATTGATGAGGGAAAGGCAGTCCATACAGCCTACCTCGACCTAGCAAAGGCCTTCGATACAATACCCCACTCGGGTATCATTGAAAAACTCATCAGCTTAAATGTAAACCCATACATCACAAGATGGGTTGCAAACTGGCTGAGTGACAGAACCCACAGGGTCAGAGTTGCTGGCGCCATGTCAGACTCAAAGCCTGTCACAAGTGGTGTCCCACAGGGCTCAGTCCTGGGCCCACTCTTGTTTGGCATCTACTTTTCCAAAGTACAAGCAAACACAGGAGGGTTATGGCTGACAAAGTTTGCAGATGACTGCAAACTGGGCGCCATAGTCGAAAACACATCTGACACAGATATCCTTCAGAAGGGTCTCACAGAAACGGATAACTGGTGTCAGAGCCATGGCCTAAAGTTAAATGCCAAGAAATGCATAGTCATACCCTTCAGGAAAAACAAGGTTACCTCTAGCTACCATATAGGTGGCAATCCACTGAGCACAGAAGAAGTTATCAGGGACCTGGGGACCCAGGTTGACACTAGCCTTTCATTCGACACTCATATTGCTAAAGTAGTTAGGAAGACCTTCTACATTGCCCACCTGATCATGAAGGGATTCACATCTAGATCAAGGGAGGTCATAGTCTCCCTATACTCATCACTCATCAGACCAATGATTGAGTACAATGCCCCATTCGGAATGTATCTGACCCGACACTTGCAGCAGCTGGAGAGGCCACAAAAGTTCCTCACCAAAAAGATAAAGGGTCTCAAAAATCTGTCTTATGCTGCCTGACTGAAAGAACTCCAGCTCTATTCAGTCGCTTACCACTTGCTCAGAGGTGACCTGTGCCTGACATACAAGGCCATGTCAAACCCAGATTTGATGAACATGCTTCACCTCAAAAAATCTAGATCCCTCAGAGCCACAAGGGCGGGAGACTTAAACCTCGACATGGTTATTAATAGGACGTGCTGGAGGGATAGATTCATCACCCAAAGACTCCCTACGCTGTGGAACAAAATCCCGGTATATGTGAGGCAGAGCACCTCGCTGGCCTTGTTCAAGAGGAATCTTGACCAATGGATGGGAGATTGGAGATTTACCCCAGGGATTACCTCAGTGTCACTGCTCGACAGAGGCACAGCAAAATAATGGGCATAGTTTCTCCAAACTAAAGGGGTGGCATAAGCCACAAAACTATGGGCTAGGCTTGTAAATGCCCTTGGGCAGATAGCCTAGTATGAACCTATGAACCTATGAACCTATGAACCATGATGGTGCCCAGAACCAGCTCATAATCATACAGTAAGTGAATAAAGACAGAAGGAATCAAATGCTGTATGCAGGACACTGGAAGTAGGTGAATACAGACAGAAGGAATCAAATGCTGCATGCAGGACACAGGAAGTAGGTGAATAAAGACAGAAGGAATCAAATGCTGCATGCAGGACACTGGAAGTAGGTGAATAAAGACAGAAGGAATCAAATGCTGCATGCAGGACACTGGAAGTAGGTGAATACAGACGTAAGGAATCAAATGCTGCATGCAGGACACTGGAAGTAGGTGAATAAAGACAGAAGGAATCAAATGCTGTATGCAGGACACTGGAAGTAGGTGAATACAGACAGAAGGAATCAAATGCTGCATGCAGGACACTGGAAGTAGGTGAATAAAGACAGAAGGAATCAAATGCTGCATGCAGGACACAGGAAGTAGGTGAATAAAGACAGAAGGAATCAAATGCTGCATGCAGGACACAGGAAGTAGGTGAATAAAGACAGAAGGAATCAAATGCTGCATGCAGGACACTGGAAGTAGGTGAATAAAGACAGAAGGAATCAAATGCTGCATGCAGGACACTGGAAGTAGGTGAATACAGACGTAAGGAATCAAATGCTGCATGCAGGACACTGGAAGTAGGTGAATAAAGACAGAAGGAATCAAATGCTGCATGCAGGACACTGGAAGTAGGTGAATAAAGACAGAAGGAATCAAATGCTGCATGCAGGACACTGGAAGTAGGTGAATACAGACAGAAGGAATCAAATGCTGTATGCAGGACACTGGAAGTAGGTGAATAAAGACAGAAGGAATCAAATGCTGCATGCAGGACACTGGAAGTAGGTGAATAAAGACAGAAGGAATCAAATGCTGCATGCAGGACACTGGAAGTAGGTGAATACAGACAGAAGGAATCAAATGCTGTATGCAGGACACTGGAAGTAGGTGAATAAAGACAGAAGGAATCAAATGCTGCATGCAGGACACTGGAAGTAGGTGAATAAAGACAGAAGGAATCAAATGCTGCATGCAGGACACTGGAAGTAGGTGAATACAGACAGAAGGAATCAAATGCTGTATGCAGGACACTGGAAGTAGGTGAATAAAGACAGAAGGAATCAAATGCTGCATGCAGGACACTGGAAGTAGGTGAATACAGACAGAAGGAATCAAATGCTGCATGCAGGACACTGGAAGTAGGTGAATACAGACGTAAGGAATCAAATGCTGTATGCAGGACACTGGAAGTAGGTGAATAAAGACAGAAGGAATCAAATGCTGCATGCAGGACACTGGAAGTAGGTGAATAAAGACAGAAGGAATCAAATGCTGCATGCAGGACACTGGAAGTAGGTGAATACAGACAGAAGGAATCAAATGCTGTATGCAGGACACTGGAAGTAGGTGAATACAGACGTAAGGAATCAAATGCTGCATGCAGGACACTGGAAGTAGGTGAATAAAGACAGAAGGAATCAAATGCTGTATGCAGGACACTGGAAGTAGGTGAATACAGACGTAAGGAATCAAATGCTGCATGCAGGACACTGGAAGTAGGTGAATAAAGACAGAAGGAATCAAATGCTGTATGCAGGACACTGGAAGTAGGTGAATAAAGACAGAAGGAATCAAATGCTGCATGCAGGACACTGGAAGTAGGTGAATAAAGACAGAAGGAATCAAATGCTGTATGCAGGACACTGGAAGTAGGTGAATAAAGACAGAAGGAATCAAATGCTGCATGCAGGACACTGGAAGTAGGTGAATAAAGACAGAAGGAATCAAATGCTGCATGCAGGACACTGGAAGTAGGTGAATAAAGACAGAAGGAATCAAATGCTGTATGCAGGACACAGGAAGTAGGTGAATACAGACAGAAGGAATCAAATGCTGCATGCAGGACACTGGAAGTAGGTGAATACAGACGCAAGGAATCAAATGCTGCATGCAGGACACTGGAAGTAGGTGAATACAGACAGAAGGAATCAAATGCTGTATGCAGGACACTGGAAGTAGGTGAATAAAGACAGAAGGAATCAAATGCTGCATGCAGGACACTGGAAGTAGGTGAATACAGACAGAAGGAATCAAATGCTGTATGCAGGACACTGGAAGTAGGTGAATACAGACAGAAGGAATCAAATGCTGTATGCAGGACACTGGAAGTAGGTGAATACAGACAGAAGGAATCAAATGCTGTATGCAGGACACTGGAAGTAGGTGAATAAAGACAGAAGGAATCAAATGCTGCATGCAGGACACTGGAAGTAGGTGAATAAAGACAGAAGGAATCAAATGCTGCATGCAGGACACTGGAAGTAGGTGAATAAAGACAGAAGGAATCAAATGCTGTATGCAGGACACTGGAAGTAGGTGAATACAGACAGAAGGAATCAAATGCTGTATGCAGGACACTGGAAGTAGGTGAATAAAGACAGAAGGAATCAAATGCTGCATGCAGGACACTGGAAGTAGGTGAATAAAGACAGAAGGAATCAAATGCTGCATGCAGGACACTGGAAGTAGGTGAATAAAGACAGAAGGAATCAAGTGCTGTATGCAGGACACAGGAAGTAGGTGAATACAGACAGAAGGAATCAAATGCTGCATGCAGGACACTGGAAGTAGGTGAATACAGACGAAGGAATCAAATGCTGCATGCAGGACACTGGAAGTAGGTGAATACAGACAGAAGGAATCAAATGCTGTATGCAGGACACTGGAAGTAGGTGAATAAAGACAGAAGGAATCAAATGCTGCATGCAGGACACTGGAAGTAGGTGAATACAGACAGAAGGAATCAAATGCTGTATGCAGGACACTGGAAGTAGGTGAATACAGACAGAAGGAATCAAATGCTGTATGCAGGACACTGGAAGTAGGTGAATAAAGACAGAAGGAATCAAATGCTGCATGCAGGACACTGGAAGTAGGTGAATAAAGACAGAAGGAATCAAATGCTGCATGCAGGACACTGGAAGTAGGTGAATAAAGACAGAAGGAATCAAATGCTGTATGCAGGACACTGGAAGTAGGTGAATACAGACAGAAGGAATCAAATGCTGTATGCAGGACACTGGAAGTAGGTGAATAAAGACAGAAGGAATCAAATGCTGCATGCAGGACACTGGAAGTAGGTGAATAAAGACAGAAGGAATCAAATGCTGCATGCAGGACACTGGAAGTAGGTGAATAAAGACAGAAGGAATCAAATGCTGCATGCAGGACACTGGAAGTAGGTGAATAAAGACAGAAGGAATCAAATGCTGTATGCAGGACACTGGAAGTAGGTGAATAAAGACAGAAGGAATCAAATGCTGCATGCAGGACACTGGAAGTAGGTGAATACAGACAGAAGGAATCAAATGCTGTATGCAGGACACTGGAAGTAGGTGAATAAAGACAGAAGGAATCAAATGCTGCATGCAGGACACTGGAAGTAGGTGAATAAAGACAGAAGGAATCAAATGCTGTATGCAGGACACTGGAAGTAGGTGAATACAGACGTAAGGAATCAAATGCTGCATGCAGGACACTGGAAGTAGGTGAATACAGACAGAAGGAATCAAATGCTGCATGCAGGACACTGGAAGTAGGTGAATACAGACAGAAGGAATCAAATGCTATATGCAGGACACTGGAAGTAGGTGAATACAGACAGAAGGAATCAAATGCTGTATGCAGGACACTGGAAGTAGGTGAATACAGACGTAAGGAATCAAATGCTGCATGCAGGACACTGGAAGTAGGTGAATACAGACAGAAGGAATCAAATGCTGTATGCTGGACACAGGAAGTAGGTGAATACAGACAGAAGGAATCAAATGCTGTATGCAGGACACTGGAAGTAGGTGAATACAGACGTAAGGAATCAAATGCTGTATGCAGGACACTGGAAGTAGGTGAATACAGACGTAAGGAATCAAATACTGTATGCAGGACACTGGAAGTAGGTGAATACAGACGTAAGGAATCAAATGCTGTATGCAGGACACTGGAAGTAGGTGAATACAGACGTAAGGAATCAAATGCTGTATGCAGGACACTGGAAGTAGGTGAATACAGACGTAAGGAATCAAATGCTGTATGCAGGACACTGGAAGTAGGTGAATACAGACGTAAGGAATCAAATGCTGTATGCAGGACACTGGAAGTAGGTGAATACAGACGTAAGGAATCAAATGCTGTATGCAGGACACTGGAAGTAGATGAATACAGACAGAAGGAATCAAATGCTGCATGCAGGACACTGGAAGTAGGTGAATACAGACAGAAGGAATCAAATGCTGCATGCAGGACACTGGAAGTAGGTGAATACAGACAGAAGGAATCAAATGCTGCATGCAGGACACTGGAAGTAGGTGAATACAGACGTAAGGAATCAAATGCTGTATGCTGGACACTGGAAGTAGGTGAATACAGACGTAAGGAATCAAATGCTGTATGCAGGACACTGGAAGTAGGTGAATACAGACGTAAGGAATCAAATGCTGTATGCTGGACACTGGAAGTAGCTCAGTAACAGTAATGAATATTAGTCCTCCATGCTAACTGACAGACGTAAACATTTAACAGAAGCTGTGGGAATTGCACACCAAATTGGAGAGCATAACATTCTGTAATAATACACAAATATACTGCAGTACGAGCACTTCAGGATAGATTTTGGTTATGCTTAGTTTACTTCACAAGATGCATAGAGAAGGCTCTTCTCCATTAAAGGTCTATGACAGCACTCTCCAGGCCTGCCTTGGATGCAGCAGTGTAAATTATAAATGGTCTGTTGAAATTTGGAGATGGTAAGACAGATGCAAGGATTCATTAACGTTGTGTTCATGCCACACCCAGGTTAACACTTTCAATCATGTTAATGAAGAGCAACATTGCTAATCAAATATTACAAGAAGCCAAGGCACATAGCACAATAAGGAGCATCAGTATCAGCCTACAACACAGTCTTGTGGCCATGTCATGTTAAGCAAGTGTGGAATGTAAACAAAAGAGTGTGCATGACAAAGCAGGGAATCAGAAGAGGGTATGCTTCTGCTCAACTGCATAAGTAAATGAGGGAAAATGAGTCCAAGGGAAAGCCTAACAATAAATGGACAATGTGTAACAGTTATGTGAGTGAAATCATGGCAGTGGTGAACATTACTAATAATGTTATCTGCATTAGAAAACAGTCATTAAATGTTCAGCATGAAAAGCTGTTGTAGGACATGCATCCATTTAACACTTTTTTAATTATACACTGCACATTTCTCAACCTCCCAATGCAGAAATACTGGAAAAATACACAAAACATTTCGGGGCAAATGGACAAAGTCAGGGGAAAAGTTGTACATAGTGATCTTATACATTGTGAAAGTGGATGCAATAACAGGTGTGGCAGTGCCATGCATTTTCTAAAGACTATGAAGTGAGACACAGAAAAGATCAATTATTAGTGGCTGCAATCCACAAGGATATGACAGACAACCACAAATGTCAGGTGGAACAACATATAACTTATTATGATGCATAAACTGAACAAGCCATGAAAATCATAACAGGTGAGAATTATGTACACGTGAGATGTGAGATATGCCATTATACCTGCATTGTGATGGAACATCATGTGCAGAAGTAAGAACAACGGAGTGTGAGCTGTACCCCCATAATATATCATAAATATAGGTAAAAATGGAAGATGTTTTTGTTGAAGTGTGTCAATGCAACACTGTAGTCCACATTCCAGTACATCCACATTGTAATGTTGATGCAAGGCACTGCATATGCCATAGTGCAAGGGGTCATACAACCACAATGAGTGACATTTCTCACATGTGCAGGCTGACTACAATAAAACAGAGCAGGTAACAGACCTCAAGGGAAGCCATACAAGAACTACCACAAGACAAATGTACCACACTTACAGCTTAATAAGGGTAGTCAGTGAAACACTCATGATGTAAGTTCTCCAGGCCACAGCACACATCCTTATAGATATACATGGGGCATTTACATATCCATTATTGACACATATCCACAATGTGGCCATCACAACACTGGCAAAACATCCCAGATAAATAAATTATGTTAAGTCAATACAGGATAGACAACAATGTGGGGAATGTAAAATGACCTGCTGCCGATGTCACCAACAGTTTACAGACCACTGGAGTAGCACAGCTACAGAAGCACTGGGAGCAGAGATGAGTGTAATGATACATTGCTGTGGTATGTTACAGTTAGTATAAGGCAAACAAAATGCATGTACATGTGTTTGAACCAATGATTCTGTTAAATTATCTATTCTCATGTATAGTACATTATCAAGACATGCTAACAGACTATGCAAGAGAGAGCTGGCTGCCAAATCCATTTCAGGCGAATAGACAACCTGAAATCAAGCAAACAAAATGTAACTAACTGGGTTTGAACTCATGACTTTGTGCAAGTATACATTCCGAAGGACTTGATATAATCCAGGCATACTAACAGACTATATAGGAAAGTGATGCCCGCCAAACACATTTCAAGTGAATAGACAACCTGTTATTAGGCAAACAAAATGTAACTAGCTGGATTTGAACTCATGACTTTGTGCAAAGATACATTCACAAGGATTGAATATTAGGGTCTATATTATATCATTGAACGTTTAAAAAAGTGAACGCTGATTGATCAACTTAATTTAAGCGAAAGCTTACAATCTCGAACTGTCAGATCAGCAATTTTTTTCCCAGGGGAAAAAATCGCTGATCCAAAACACATACACACAACACAAGTACACCAAACAAACAGAAATCCACACACATACACCTAAAATCTGATACCTAACCCTACACTAAACTATGCACACACCACTAACTACCCACTTATCTTAACCCGCTCCCTAACCCTAAGGTCCGTCACTATCGCACACTCACCTCACCCGCTCCCTAACCCTAACTCACTTAAATCTGCCTTAACCCTCATGTCCACTCAATCGCACACACACCTAACCCGAGCCCTAACCCTAACTCACCTAAATCACCCTAACACTCACATCCACGCAATCGCACACTTACTTGAATCCGACCGGTAACTTTCCACCATAACACTGAAAATATCAAAGCAATAGAAACGGACAGCCAAATTCTTTCCCTAGGAAAAAATTTGAGTTTCTGCTGCTTTGATATTTTGCAGTTTCACGAAAATAAGTTCGATCAATCAGCGTTCGCTTTTTTAAGCATTCGAGGATATAATATAGACCCCAATATTATCAAGGCATGCTCACAGACTATATAAGAAAGAGTTGTCTGCCAAATACCTAGACAACCTGATAAATGCATTACCTTGGACACTGATAATGGAAATTCATGGGCATTAATAGAATACACTACAACAGAAGGTGTTCATAGCAGGTGTGGTTACACAATACATGTGCATTTAGAATTAATGCAGTGGAATGTAAAATGCAAAAGGAAAATATGTATAAGACAGATGGGGAATGAAAGCCAACAAACAATGTATGAGTCAGTACAAGATGTCAGTGAGGTGTGGAATCTATCAGATGGACATAGCACACTAACACAATTTTATGCTTACATGGTGTATACATCTTAAAATGTCCTTTGACTTCTGGCACTGACTGCTGGATTATAAAGTGTAACAGAGGTTTTTGATGTACACCTTTGTCTTCTTATACGTGCATTTCCTACCCAATAATTTCTCTTGTGATGAGCTTCCTGACCATCTTCCGCAATTGTGGTATGCTGATGTACTACTTCCTCATTGCACTTTATTAACATATTACATGGCTTCCCACAAGTTTTGTGCTGTCCGCAAATCTTTTGGAATGTGGCAAAATGGCAGCACTATAGATAACTAATTAAGAGTCAATAACAGGACCAACCAAAGCAATAAAACTTGATGAAACAAGATAAAGCATATATATATATATATATATATATATATATATGTGTGTGTGTGTGTGTGTGTGTGTGTGTGTGTGTGTGTGTGTGTGTGTGTGTGTGTGTGTGTGTGTATGTAGATTCTACACTCAGCAAGAGGCCTTCTAGTTCAGTTTTCTACTGGAGCGCCTTCTCTGCTGAATTGCTATTCTTCCTGTGTTTGCATCAGTTTTCTTCAGGTGCTGCATTTTCCTTCCACATTCCAAAGACATGCAGTAGATAAATTGGGCACTCTAAACTGGCCATAGGTATGAGTGTGTGTGTGTGTGTGTGTGTGTGTGTGTGTGTGTGTGTGTGTGTGTGTGTGTGTGTGTGTGTGTGTGTGTGTGTCTGTGTATTGTTGGTATGGAAGAACAGCCAAGGAAGGGCTGGATACCCAGTGGTGTTAACACTGATTCTAGATGATAGTTACTGTTGAAGTGACCTCCCAACCCCATTTGTAAAAATGAGAAAAAGAGGATGATGAATGGCTGGACACACACACACACACACCTCTCTCTCTATTTATCTATCTCTCCAAATATTAACTGCAAAATTGTCACATCTTGTGTTTAGGGGAATAGTTTTCTTAATTTTGAAATTGCAGAATCAGAACTCATTTACAGATCTTGCACTTCTGCCTTTCTGTCACATATATATAAATATATATTATATAAATTGATATATACAGATGCGCGTGCGCACACACACACACACACACACACACACACACACACACACACACACACACACACACACACACACACACACACACACACACACACACACTTTATGTTGTGCTTTTTTTTTCACGGGAATTAATTTTGTTCTGTTATGTGATTTATGTTTTGTGTTCCACAGTTTTTTGAATTTGACTGCTGTCTGTTGCCTTTTCTGTATCACTGTACTTATCTTAAGTGGTAATTAAAATAAAACATTGCATTTTCCATCAGCATTATTTTGGTCATTAATGGCTTGCCAAATCACATTCTTAATTGCTTGCTTTAGATCATCTGAGCAGTTTTACTCAGTAACAGAACTCAATATGCCATAAAACCCTTTTGATAGAAAGTTCTGAATGTGACAGTACAAACTTGATGACTTATAGATAGCAGAGTTCCATTATGATATTATTTATTATGTTACAAGGTTGCTAAAAACAACATTCATCGTATTATTCTTCTTTAATAGGAAGATTTAGAATCTAAAACATGTCGCTGTATGAATGCTGTAGTAGTAGAATGCACAGCCTCTCTTTGTTTTGTATCAAGTCAGTTATTATCTCTACAGACAAAGACACTCTGATCAGGTATGGTAATGCTTACTCTTATGACAGAGATGGCTAGGAAGTTGTTTTATGGTCTGTAGAAAACCATCACAGGTAATTCTGAACCCTTCCACCTTAAGCCAAATGTATTCTGCTTCTGGCTTTCTGCTGCAAGAGCGACACAATACAGATTTTATTTTCAGAGTATTCCTGCAGTTCTAGACACAGAATTTCATCATGTCTGGTAGGTCTGTATTGTTTAAATGTTAACTCTCCCAGGATATAGTAATTAGATGTAAACTAGTTACAGATAAACAAAGTTTCACTTTCAGCTCATTCATTATTTTTAACTTCTGGAATTTACTGTTTTTAATACCTTTATTGAATTATCACTCGAGACATAATTGTTGTTTTTGTTAGCCACAGAATTAAACTTAACAGGGCCTTACTATGTCTAAGTAATTCAGATCCTGTGCTCCAGCTCAAAAGAATCATTTCCTTTGCTACACCCATTCGCTCACCAAATATTTTTTTTAAAGTAAGAAGAATCTTTATTAAACCACCACTTGTGACATAAGCAATCATACATTTATATAAGTGAAAACAAACCACACTGACACAATCTTACTTCCAAGCATTTTAGATCGCAAACCATACTGACACACTCCCGGTTGCAAACATTATACATCACTTATAATCTACTCAATTATTTTCAGTTAAACATTACATACCTCATTTAAATCCTGCCTTCTTTTAAATTCTTTCCTCCCCTGCATGTGTTGTTCCTACAATTCCCATTTTTTCCTATGTAGTTTGCGCCAACTTTTTTCTAAAGATCTCAATTCCAGTTGTTTTATCTCTGTTACTATATTCACTGCTCCTAATATAGTTGGTTTAGATTTTGATTTCCATTTTCCAGTAATTGCTTTTTTGGCAAAGGCTCACCAAATATTTTGTTTTCTATAAGGAATTTTTGAAGTCTTCCAGATTATTACACTCCAAAAGCATATGTTCCCAGTTACTCCTTTCTTCCCCATCACACCTCCAACATTTACCATCTACCTGAGGAATTTTTATTTAGAGACTGCTTGGGATATAAAAATACATATGCCAACACTTCCAAGCAATAAATTATACATCTTCTGGACTCTGTTACATACCTGGAAGCCATACATATGTCCTCTCCTTATTCCACTATAAATTGCTTATCCAATTTTTCTTACCAATCTTTTCTATCCTCCTCTGATTGATTCCTGTAGTTATTGTGGAATATTTTATATGCCCTGCTAATTATCCCTTTTTAACAGCAGTTTCTGTTTTAGCTTTAACAAAAACTCTAGCAGAGCAGATCTTTCTCTTATGATTCTGTCTATCCTCTTTGCTTATGCTCCGATATCAATTCCTGGTAGGGAAGGCAATATCTAGCCTGTGGTCCAAAAGTCTTTTTAGCCTCTTCCCATTCTATTACCTTTCCCTCTGTAATTATTTGCTACCAATAACTTAGCCCCGTTGCCAGTTTTCTCTGGAAAATTCCATCCCCTCTTGCCTTTTCTCTGTACCCCTAATTGTAGGCATCCCTCTCAGCAAAACCCCCTTTCTCCATTCTTGTGTTGGGTTAGTTTTTAGAATACTTTCTACTAATTAATGAACATAATATTTTGTATGGCAATTGTTATTCTCCTTAAGGATCTGCATCCAAAATCCCACTCTCTCCTCATTTCTTGAATCCCCCCCATTGCATCATCATCCCTTCCAGATTTTTTTTCATTTTTTTCCTTCCTAGCTTCCAAACTTCCAAAAGAATACTATCTGTTCCTGGAGACTTTCATATAGATTGATTATATCCCTAGACAAAGCCGTTGGACATTTCAACTCAACCTTCTTAAACATCCTAAACCATCATGCACTTTCCTAAACCATTAGAATAAAAACTAACTATGCCCCATGGCTCACCAAAGACACCAAAACTAAAATGAAAGAAAGAGACAAAGCTTGGACACAGTATCAGAGAAATAAAACCTTATGTCTTAGACAAAACTATCTAGAACTCCAAAACAAAACCAAAAAGCAAATCAAACTAGACAAAGCCAATTACTACAAAAACATGCAGGAAAAACATGTTCATTACCTCCAGAAATTTTGGGCCACATTAAATAGCATACTTCGCCCAGGAAAAACCAGCACCCCATCCCCAGTGCTACCTAGCAATCTTGAAGACATTCCCACACAATTCAACAAATTCTTTACCAAAAATGTCCAAACCCTGGCCAATGCCCAATACAGTACCAGTAGTCCCACATCAACAAATAGCCCCATCCTTCTCAACCCAGCATCCCCACTTTCAACCTCCACCCCGTGTCCGCCAGGGTTATTTCTAAGCTCCTCAAAAAACTAAAAACAACCAGACTAGCAGCCGATAAGCTTCCAGCAGACTTCCTTCATATATCAGCTGATGCCATAGCCTACCCAGTCTCTATTCTCATAAATAGATCACTGCTGGAAAATAAAGTACCCACCTCCTGGAAAACCTCACACATCATTCCACTACACAAAGGGGGAAACTCCTTAGAGCTGACCAATTATCATCCAATTGCAATCCTATCACCTCTGTCCAAAATATTAGAAAGAGTAGTTCACACTCAACTAATGCAACACCTCAAAGATAACCTTCCATCTGCTTCACAGCATGGCTTTAGACCATCTTACAGCACCACCACAGCCATCCTATCATTCACGGATATAGCTAACCACCACAGAAACAATAGTCTGTTTGTATCTTCCATATTCTTAGACTTATCAAAAGCCTTTGGTATGGTTAACCACAGCATTCTTCTCAAATCTCTGTCTAGCATAAACATAAGCCCTTCCTCCATTGCTTGATTTAACAGCTACCTATCTGGCCGTCAACAAATGGTTCTCTGGAAAGACCAACTATCCCCCCTATTGCCAGTTACCATAGGAGTCCCTCAAGGGTCTATTCTCGGTCCCTTACTGTTCTCCTTATATATATTAACCACATCACTTTATCCTCACCCTCTGTGTCAGTAGTACAATATGCAGATGACACCACCCATATTTGCGCCACCTACACACTACATGAACTTCAGTCCTTAATCCAGAACTACTTCACCCTCACACAAACACTTCACCAATATCAAACTTCTTCTCAATCCCAAATAAACAAACTTATTATATTTGGCCCAGGAAAATCACCACCCCTAAGTGATAGCTTCTCCATCAAATCCAGAGACAACAGTCAAATCAGCCCTACCACACACACAAAACTAATAGGTGTTGAAATTGACAACAATCTTAAATTTGACATCCACATTTCTTAAACCATCAAGAAGGTTAACAAAAAACTTGGACTCCTTTATAGGAATAAAAACTTTATGACTAATAACACCAAAGCAGCCATTGCAAGGACCCATCTCCTATCCATCCTCTTATATGCCCCTTCCATCTTAACTAATCTCTGGCAAACCGACCTAAATAAAATGGAATCTTGTTACAACAAAATCACTAAATTGTCTACCGAATCCCCTTATAGGTCCCACCACTGTGTGCCACTTAAGCAAGTCAACTGGTTGGAGCTACCTCATATGCTACTACTCAACCAACTATCTACTGCTCACAAACTCTACTACTTTCCCAACCTAACCCCTGTACTACAGGAACTCATACAAGCACACATCCCCACCAGAACTCTTAGATCCAGCAACCAAAACCTCATAAAAGTCATCAAGCATAGAAATGATGCTGGTAAATCCCTTTTTTCCAGCACCATTGCCAAAAAATGGAACACTTTACCAAGCCATACAACATCTACAACCTCCACTACTCAGTTTAAAAAACTCCTGAAAAACCATTTTCAGAATAATTGGCTATGCTCATGCCATTCACCAGGCTAACCCTTAAAAAGGTAACTCCTCTGTACCCCAACTACTCTCAGACAGTCTGTTTCATGAATACGTAATACTGCCTCTTTTTAGGCCTTTTGAGTAGATGTCTTTTGATACGCTATACCTCAGTGTTTGACTTTTGTTTGAGCTGTTAATTTAATGTATTCCATACTGTATGCATCATCTCCTTGTGTGTATGCAATGAAAGCTCTCATAACACCATGTAATTTCCTGTTATTCTATGTATGTGTTGTTTGGAGCTTATCTCCCCAGGCCTCCGCTGAAAATGGACCTGTGTCCAGTTGGACTTGCCTGGTTAACAAATGTAAAATAAAAATAAAAAAATATAAAAATCACCATTTTTATCTCATCTCTTACATTAACTGTTAATTGTTGAGCCTCATCTACCTCAAACCATAGCATCCTTAATGTTTCTATAAATGTTTCCATTTATGCTGTTTCTTGATTTTCACATTTCCTTCTTGAATTTACATTCTATCTATCTATGTGTATATATATATATATATATAGAGAGAGAGAGAGAGAGAGAGAGGTGGATAGATACAAATATATAGATATAAATAGGTGTGTTTGTGTGTCTGTGTGTGTGTGTGTGTGTGTGTGTGTGTGTGTGTGTGTGTGTGTGTGTGTGTGTGTGTGTGTGAGAGAGAGATGAAGTCATGATAGACATTTTTGGAAATTTTCAGCATATGTGTCAGGCTAAATTGTGAGAATGTCTCTCTTATCCCCCTCAACACAGATCAACACTTGAAATGTTGAAACATATGAAATACAAAAGTAAAAAACAACAAACACTTACCTAAACACTACTAGCAGAGGGGCTCTGCCTCCCCCCATAACTTAAATATGCCAACTCTGAGATTGCAGTACAGTGCAAGAATGGAAATCTTTCCATTCCACACTGTACAGAGATGCCAGTTCCACACTGTCAGCATTTCAAATGTCGATCATATGGTCTCAGTCATATGAAATTTGGCATTTTGAAGTGTTGACAATGTGAAGGGGACCCATATAGGGGGAGCCACCATGGACCCCAGGAACTACCACCCCATTAGCTTAACGAGTCTGGTCTGCAAGGCCATGGAACGTATCATCATGGATCTTAAACACAAAGACACTGGTAATCTCCAAACTCTGGATCCCACCCAGTTCGGGTTTGTAAAAGGCAGATCATGTCTCCTAAACCTGATAGACTTCTTTGAAGCAGTCACCAAAGCTGTAGACAAGGGTAAGGTGGTTTACGCAGCCTATCTAGATCTCGCCAAGGCTTTTGACACCATTCCCCACTCTGGAGTTATAGATAAACTCACTAAACTAGGTTTACATCCCTATGTCACAAGATGGGTTGCCAACTGGCTCACTGACAGAAACCACACTGTGAAAGTAGCAGACTCCAAATCCGACTTCAGACCAGTGACAAGTGGAGTACCACAGGGTTCAGTCCTGGGTCCTCTCCTGTTTGGTATCTACTTTTCTGAAGTACAGGCTAACACAGAATGTCTTTGGCTAATGAAGTTTGCAGATGACTGCAAACTAGGAGCCATAATCGACACTCCTAATGATGTGGACATCCTACAAAAGGGACTAATGGGGACAGATGCCTGGTGTCAAAGCCATGGCCTCAAGCTCAATGCCAAAAAGTGCATTGTCATCCCCTTTGGTAAAAACCCTGTACCCATGAGCTACCACAAAGGTGGTAGTCTACTTAACACCAAAAGTGTGATAAGAGACCTTGAGACACAGGTGGACAGTAGTCTCTCCTTTGATAATCACATCACCAAAGTAGTCAGGAAGTCCTTCTACATGGCACACCTCATCACAAAAGGTTTCTCATCCAGAAAAAAGAGGTCATTATTCCCCTCTACTCATCACTCATTAGACCCATTATAGAGTACAACGCCCCTTTTGGTATGTACCTCACAAGACATCTACAACAACTGGAAAGGCCACAGAAATACCTCACAAAGAGGATTACCGGCCTCAAACAGATGCCCTATGCAGACCATCTCAAAAAACTCCAGCTTTACTCTGTCGCATATTGCCTACTCAGAGGCGATCTCTGCCTAACATACAAAGCTATGTCAAACCCCGAGCTGTTGGACATGCTCCACTTAAAGAAATCCCAATCCCTCTGAGCTATGTGCTCTAGGGACCTAAACCTTGTCACCACAATAAACAGAACATGCTGGAGGGATAGATTCCTGTCCCAGAGACTTCCCATACTCTGGTGCAGACTACCTATCTATATCAAACAAAGCTCCTCATTAACACTCTTCAAGAAAAATCTTGATGATTGGATGGAAAATAGGAAATTCACCCAGGGGATCACCTCTGTGGCTCTGCTCGACAGGGGCACAGGAAAATAATTTTCTTGGGTGGCGAAAGCCAGGGTACCTTTTTGTCTAGGCTTATATAGGCCCTAGGGCCAATAGCCTAGTACCTACCTATGAACCTATCTATTTGTGTGTGTATGTGTATATTTACATGCTTGTATTTACTCCATGCCATATTATTGTTATTCAGTATTATCATGGCATCTTGTTAAGACACATTTGATAATACCCCTCATGTTATTTCTTTATCCTAGTGTTTAGTTTGGATAGTGATATTCATGGCTTGTAATATGTCCTTGATCTGTTTTGCTTCCTAAAGTGAAACTGCCATTGCAATAATCTGATAGTCTGAGAATTCTGTTAATTAGTTTAATATTTTCTAAGTTTCCCACTCCTAAAGATCAGATAGAATAATGTTAGGACTGTCAGAATGACATATCTATGTCATTTCATCACTGCACACAATCCACAGGTTAGTTTAGGTCCTTACTAGTTTAGATGTTTAATACCTTCTTGTAAGCAGTACTTTTTCCTCCCTTAGTTCTGCTTTAAAGATCTCATAGATTAGTACTAAGCTAACTGCCCTTGTGAGCCATTTTAAGCCTAGCCAATTATCCTTTTTGAGACTCAAACTTTGCACCTTGTGTTTGTAAGGCAAACACCTTAACCATTAGGCTACCCTCCCAACCCTTATGCATGAGCTTTCCAAAATGGCTCTAGACCTTGTAAGAAGAATTCCTGCTTTATTTATATTTATTCAGTTTTTCTCAGAGATATCTTGAACTAGTATGATTATACTTTTTTTTTTCATTTGCGAGTCTTACATTTCTTTTGTTAAAGTGTACTGAAATGCTTTAATAACTTTATATAACCTGTGTAAATGTACTCTATCCCTGGGATTCATTAACAATCATGTGGGCCTCGTATGAAGCCTACACAGTTAAAGGCTGTTAGGGCGATGAACAGCAGCACTCTGAATATGCTTTCTGCTCATCTCACTTTCACATTTATAAGCAGCTTTCTATGGGCAGCAGAAGTGTTGACAGCCATGAGAAGGTGCAGGGATGCTTTAGCACACAATGTAAACAAAACAGCTTGCCTGTAGGCAAACCTATTATATGGGCATGGGAGGACAGCTTATAGGAAGTAAGGGCAAGTTGATTGAAAGAATTAAGCTGCAGTGAAAATCAAATGAGAAAAATGTACACAGAAGATAATGGTATTAGTACACAAACATGTAAGATAGAAAGGTAAATTGAAAAAAAATGTACTCAGAAAATACAGTCAAATGTGCTTATGTCACAAAGAAACATTTCAAACATTAATACTTCCATATTGATGTAATAATTAATTATGTTGACAATTCTTGACCCATGCTCATAAATACAAATGGACATGCTAACAAAGAATCTGAGAAGGATACAAAGTAACAGTGTAACAAAGGAGAGTAACACAAAGTTACAAACAAAGGAGAGTAAATGTGATGTAAATGTTAATAAAATTCTGAGATGAGATAACAGCAAGGACAGTAGGTGCATTAGAGGATATTTGCATAGACTGCAGTTATTGAATATGACATGTCCATACAGGAATGTTTTGTGCTAACCGATGGTACTGCTGTATTCTCCACTGCATCATGTATAATCAAGAAGACATGGACTCAACAGCTGTTGTGTTATTCACATCAGAAAGGGACATGTGTTTGCCATTCGTTGTCAATTGCAACCATAATAATGGAGGTACATTACCTTTAAACATGTATTAGACAAGCATGTGTTGTATATTCATGTAAATCCTAAACAGTAATTTAATAATACTCAAAATACTCAGGTGACAAATGATAACACAGAGCTGATGACATTTCATTAGTTCAAGTTCTTCTTTCATAAATGGAGCACATCTGCTAGATGATTATATTGGGCATGGCCACAAAAATTACAGAGAACACTGTTATAGCAGCATGTAAACAGCACAAACAAACAAAAAAGTGTTCTAACACAGGCCCAGTCACACTATGATGATCTTGTATCATGTGCTATACAATAAGAAATGTTATGTAAGTCCTCATGTCCTGTAAAGATGTACAGTGTGAAGAAAACAGTTACAGTAATATATAGATGTTTGGATGCAGACATGTAATACAGAGCATTCTTATTTGGAAAATAAGTAATAACAATGAAGAATCAATGATATACTTAACACTTGCATCTTCCCAGACTCAAACACATGCCAGTATAGATATCAGTAAGCTGTGTATCAACAAATGATGCCACAGAAATAGGCATATTGTTTGTGTCATGAAGATCACCCTTCAAGGGCTTACAACACTTTCTTACTGTAATGGATATGGATCCCCTACCTTGGAGCATGAGGCTTTAAAATGTGGCCCCCTGAATATGCCATAAATACTTTCCTTACCTAAGCCACTCCTGTCTCACACAGTTATCTGGCAGACAGCTGTTACCAGATTCAAATCCCTGCCTATTATACTACACACTGTACAGAACTGTCTATTTACTACGACTGCACGCACAACATGGCAATGGATCTTGTTGCAAATAAATGAATTTCATGTGTGAAGTAAGAAAGGACTTTTGATGATAATTTCTATAATATTAATTTGTTGACATAATGACGATGAGATACACATGTCAATGTTTACACAACTGTGAGCAGTCCAATATCAATGTTTCTTGGCTAAGGAAACTTTTTCCATCGTTTTGTACACTTAATATCCCAGAATTGGACCATACTTTATCTGTGTAGACATGCTATACCAGTCAGTACTCAATGCATATGCCGCAGGAGCACTTACACCACATCATTCACAGAACAACTGTTTCACTGCCATGAGATTACAAAATATTTTTATATTTATTTGTCCAGTGTAAAAATGGATACTAATAACTTGATGCAGTGCTCTTTGTGTAATATCAGTACATTCATATAATGTTGCAGTTGGCTGGAATGGAACAGCAAGCTATGTAAATCCACTGACTAATGACACGTGCATGAGTCACAATCACCACAGTGGAAGTCTTAACACAACTGTAAGACTCCACCTATGTAAAGTCACTGCATCATATGATTGTGTTTAAACAATATGTACGAGATAAAAGGGATTGGGGAGGCTTCTACCCCTGTAATTATACACATTGTAATTATAGTTGATGTTATTCAGTATCTCACTATAGGGACACACAATGCTTACAGTCAGTCAGTGTGAGTTTTGAACACCTGACTATGTGATGACAGAAGCTACATGGTATTGTGAAGAATGAATGTGTTTCAGTACAGTTGTTGCTACAATTGTGAGATATTTAGGTATTCAAAGGCATGACATTATGTAATTGCTGCTATGTGTGCCTGTAATTTCTTTAAAACTGTATTATCTCATAGATTAGTACTAAGCTAACTGCCCCTGTGAGCCATTTTAAGCCTAACCACTTAACCCTTGTAAGACTCAAACCCTGCACTTTGTATTTGTAAGGTAAACACCTTAACCATTAGGCCACCCTCCCAACCCTTATGCATGAGCTTTCCGAAATGGCTCTAGACCTTGTAAGAAGAATTCCTGCTTTATTTATATTTATTCAGTTTTTCTCAAAGATATCTTGAACTAGTATGATTATACTTTTTTTTTTCATTTGCAAGTCTTACATTTCTTTTGTTAAAGTGTACTGAAATGCTTTAATAACATTATATAACCTGTGTAAATGTACTCTATCCCTGGGATTCATTAACAATCATGTGGGCCTCATATGAAGCCTACACAGTTAAAGGTTGTTAGGGCGATGAACAGCAGCACTCTTTGAATATGCTTTCTGCTCATCTCACTTTCACATTTATAAGCACCTTTCTATGGGCAGCAGAAGTGTTGGCAGCCATGAGAAGGTGCAGGGATGCTTTAGCACACAATGTAAACAAAACAGCTTGCCTGTAGGCAAACCTATTATATGGGCATGGGAGGACAGCTTATAGGAAGTAAGGGCAAGTTGATTGAAAGAATTAAGCTGCAGTGGAAGTCAAATGAGAAGAATGTACACAGAATATAATGGTATTAGTACACAAACATGTAAGATAGAAAGGTAAATGGGAAAAAAATGTACTCAGAAAATGCAGTCAAATGTGCTTATGTCAGAAAGAAACATTTCAAACATTAATACTTCCATATTGATGTAATAATTAATTCTGTTGACAATTTTTGACCCATGCTCATAAATAAAAATGATCATGCTAACAAAGAATCTGGGAAGGATACAAAGTAACAGTGTAACAAAGGAGAGTAACACAAAGTTACAAACAAAGGAGAGTAAATGTGATGTAAATGTTAATAAAATGCTGAGTTGAGATAACAGCAAGGACAGTAGGTGCATTAGTGGATATTTGCATAGACTGCAGTTATTGAATATGACATGTCCATACAGGAATGTTTTGTGCTAACCGATGGTACTGCTGTATTCTCCGCTGCATCATGTATAATCAAGAAGACATGGACTAACAGCTGTTGTGTTATTCACATCAGACAGGGACATGTGTTTGCCATTTGTTGTCAATTGCATCCATAATAAATTATCTTTAAACATGTATTAGACAAGCATGTGTTGTATATTCATGTAAATCCTAAACAGTAATTTAATAATACTCAAAATACTCAGGTGACAAATGATAACACAGAGCTGGTAACATTTCATTAGTTCAAGTTCTCCTTTCATAAATGGAGCACATCTACTACATGATTATATTGGGCATGGCCACAGAAATTACAGAGAACACTGTTATAGCAGCATGTAAACAACACAAACACACAAAAATGTGTCCTAACACAGGCCCAATCACACTTTATGATGATCTTGTATCATGTGCTATACAATAAGAAATGTTATGTAAGTCCTCATGTCCTATAAAGATGTACAGTGTGAAGCAAACAGTTACAGTAATATACAGATGTTTGGATGCAGACATGTAATACAGAGCATTCTTATTTGGAAAATAAGTAATAACAATGAAGAATCAATGATATACTTAACATTTGCATCTTACCAGACTCAAACACATGCCCGTATAGATTTCAGAAAGCTGTGTATCAACAAATGATGCCACAGAAATAGGCATATTGTTTGTGTCATGAAGATCACCCTTCAAGGGCTTACAGCACTTTCCTAC
This sequence comes from Protopterus annectens, assembly GCF_019279795.1. Classification (NCBI taxonomy): domain Eukaryota; kingdom Metazoa; phylum Chordata; order Ceratodontiformes; family Protopteridae; genus Protopterus; species Protopterus annectens. Next base: position 1,855,126,197 of record NC_056731.1, read on the forward strand.
TGTAATGGATATGGATCCCCTACCTTGGAGCATGAGGCCTTAAAAATGTGGCCCCCTGAATATGCCATAAATACTTTCCTTACCTAAGCCACTCCTGTCTCAAACAGTTATCTGACAGACAGCTTTTACCAGATTCAAATCCCTGCCTATTATACTACACACTGTACAGAACTGTCTATTGACTACGACTGCACGCACAACATGGCAATGGATCTTGTCGCAAATAAATAAATTTCATGTGTGAAGTAAGAAAGGACTTTTGATGATCATTTCTACAATATTAATTTGTTGACATGATGATGATGAGATACACATGTCAATGTTTACACAACTGTGAACAGTCCAATATCAATGTTTCTTGGCTAAGGAAGCTTTTTCCATTGTTTTGTACACTTAATATCCCAGAATTGAACCACACTTTATGTGTGTAGACATGCTATACCAGTCAGTACTCAATGCATATGCCACAGGAGCACTTACACCACATCATTCACAGAACAACTGTTTCACTGCCATGAGATTATAAAATATCTTTATATTTATTTGTCCAGTGTAAAAATGGATTCTAACAACTTGATGCAGTGCTCTTTGTGTAATATCAGTACATTCATATAATGTTGCAATTGGCTGCAATGGAACAGCAAGCTATGTAGATCCACTGACTAATGACACGTGCATGAGTCACAATCACCACAGTGGAAGTCTTAACACAACTGTAAGACTCCACCTATGTAAAGTCACTGCATCATATGATTGTGTTTAAACAATATGTACGAGATAAAAGGGATTGGGGAGGCTTCTACCCCTGTAATTATACACATTATAATTATGGTTGATGTTATTCATCATCTCAGTATAGGGACACACAATGCTTACAGTCAGTCAGTGCGAGTTTTGAACACCTGACTATGCGATGACAGAAGCTACATGGTATTGTGAAGAACGGATGTGTCTCAGTACAGTTTTTGCTACAATTGTGAGATATTTAGGTATTCAAAGGCATGGAATTATGTAATTGCTGCTAGGAACATGTGTGCCTGTAATTTCTTTAAAACACTTCTGCTATATGTCTACTTGTCACATTACATTGTCTGATGCTAGGTATATCCGAATGTGTGTTGTTAGAATAGCAAACAACAGACCAAGACACTGTACAACTGTATTTGTACTTAATGTAATATTTATTAGTATGACTGACCAAACACTACTGTTAAGATATTAACATTTTCTTTATAACATGGATTACTGACAGATACACTGCACTTCCACAAATGGCTCAAAGGTCATGACCAAAATGTCCTCCAAACCAGTTGTTTTTAATCAATTTTATACAGCCTAATCTTGAAACATTCTTGGCATATATGTGGTTTTACTATGGACCATGCCAGTTTCTGCCCTTAATCGATTTCTGAGAATATTGTGCACCTCACTAGTTTTCTGTTTCCTTCTCAGTTTCTGAGAAGACCAGGGTGTACTCTTGTGACTAGCCATTTCCTTTTGCACTGTTAGCCATTTCTGTTTGTTATTGCTCTTCTGTAAATTGAGTCTTTGTATGCATTTAGCTTATCATGCTTTTTCAGCAAGCCCCTATCTTTCAGCAAGCCTCTATTATCATAACCATCTGTTAATAATGTTTTAAGTCCACAGCATATGTTGTTGTCCTGAAAACACATTTTTTGCTATGCTAATCACACTTGTTTGCTGCATATTTCTTTCTACATACTTTGCAGGCTTTGCATCACATACTATTTCTAAAAATATTGTGCTGTTACTATGAGGGAAGACAACTTCACTTTTATACAATATCTATCACATGTGATGCACAATGCAGTACTGCAGTCATCATTGTGATGGTAGAATGACAATGGCACAATATGTAGATAATAATGGATTCAAACACATGCCTTACTAAGGTACCAACATACAGAACTTTGTCTCATTTCCTTACACCACAGGATAAACCTTAAAATTATCTTAAGAAAGTCAAATTTCATCAAATGGAGTCATCAGTATCAAATAAAGCATGTGAAAAATGAGTAGAAGTTCTTGTAAAAGGAATCCCCAGCTGTACATGTACATATCAGATAGCTGGGTGGCAACATTGTTACCTACATGCACATTCACAGTCATACTGACACAAGTGAGTCTAAGTTGCAATGGCTGGATTTGACCATACTACCTAAGATCACAATGTACAGAACATTGCCTGAATTGCATGCTCCACACAAGATGTTGGTTTACAACTATGGCAGTGAACATTTTAATGGAAGACATCACCAGTGTTTAACTGGATGATGCTTCTGCTAAAAAGGAAACAACAAAAGTGGTCAAAGAACATTGTAACAATACACATTCTATATGCATTAAAAACCTTCTCTACACAATAGACAAACACTTATTCATAGTAGTCAATCATTTCTGGATTCAAGCAACTCTGAGGTAGTTAATTTTTGAAAGTATGATGTACGCGTGTTTCCAAAACTGGGGTTTGCCTGGGGATACTAGAAATTTATAGAGTAGCCCTTTGCCAGTGAAAGCATGTCTCCTAAGACACGGACCCAATTGTACATGACAATAAACACAGTAACACTATTTAAGCAATGTTGGATTTGAACCCCTTACCTATCTAGTTACAGAATCCAGAGAACAAAGTATTAACTGCAAGTACCACAGGAGAAGTCTGACTTTTATATATTGAGAGTGCACTTATGAAAGAATGACCTCATCACTATGTTTCAGGGAAGATGTTTATCGTAAATGTGGGAAAAATGGAGCCCTCTTCTAGTTTAAATGCTTCTCCTGAGTAGAAGTAGATACATCATGTCTGTTGAGGAGGCTATATGTACCTGACATTTAAGACACACACACACACACACACACACACACACACACGCACGCACACACGCACGCACGCACACACACACACACAAAATCAAGTTCACTACTGTGAGATTTGAACCCCCTACTGTGTGCAAAGTTAAAGTTTTCTCTTTAGTGGAAGCTATATTTGTTGCTGAATCTTTACTTTCCTGACACTAAAAGCACACGAACAAGTTCACCACTGTCAAATTCAAACCACCTGCCTAACTAGCTACACAGTTGAGAGCACATAGTATGAATCACAAGAAAAGTTTGACTGTTAAGGAGATATTGTGTACTTTTGATAGGATGACCTCATCAGTGTGTTGCAGAGATGTTTGTGTTAAAAGTAGAATAAAGTGTAAAAGAAGCTGTGTCCAAAGTTGACATTTTATCCTGAGTGGAACTGGACACAACACATCTGTTGTTGAAGCTTTACTTACCTAACACTAGAACCACATACACAAGTTCACCACGGTCAGATTCTAACTACCTCCTTAACTTGTTGCACAATCTACAGAACACAATATGAATTACAATCCCCACAGGAGAAGTCTGACTTTAAACATACACATTTATAAGTATTAAAACTTCACTGTCTTGACAGTCAGCTACTGCATACTACAAGTTTTGTAACAAATGCATGTGTTTGGACAGTTACACTTCAAAGCATCTTAAACTCATAACATCTAAATTCAAAACATCAAGACCACAACATCTAAAGCCCAGAGCATCTAAAACCCGTAACATCAAATCTCATGACATTGAAACTTTGCATCACAACATTGAACACTACAAATCACATGAAAATAACATCCACTCCACCTATAACAACACCAAACTAATAAACGCACTTTACTATATTTGCAACTCCCCAAACCTCCCATAAATTAAATATACCAACTCCGTGATCACACTACAGTGGGAAAAAGTTAATTTCCTAACCCCACTATATTGTGACCACCATAAAGAATGTACACATAATGTCTATATCACTTACCTGTATAGCCTAAAATCCACATACAGAGTGGCAAAATAAACACTATATAAATAGTATAAATTCCTACACTATATAAATAAAAACTGCAACATGTCATACTGATACCACAAGAATAACAGATTAAACTATGACATTAACACATTTCATGATACACTATTCCATATTATACATTTTTGAAGTTATGAAATTCGACGTTATGAGTTTTAGATGTTCTGGGTTTTGGATGTTGTGGTCTCAATGTTTTCAATTTAAATGTTATGAGTTTTAGATGTTTTGAAGTTTAACCATTTGGACACACCACCATGTCAGCACTGTGCTTGTCCCATGTAATTACATACATCTCTGATAACACCTATATATTGTCATTCATGTACATTAAATTACTGTAAATGATATGTACCTGTTTCGCAGTATGGGGTGTCAATGTCAATCACAATTGTAAAGCAGTGGACTGTCAAGCAAGCATTCATTCATACCAGGATGATTGCATGCAAACAATAAACATTTATTGAGTCACTGTCAGTTGTATTGGCTCATGCTTTCACAATATGCATTGACAATGCAAACAGACACTTCCTAAATATGACAGTGCACTTTTCTAAATAATACCGTGAAAAGGTTACACACCACTATAATGAAATTGCAAGTGCAACAATTTGAGTACAGGCGTATATTAGCAGACTATGAAATCCAGATACCTTGGTTTCAAAATTCCATTAACACATACAGAAGTTGTACAACATATTCACATAATTCTTTGTTGCAATTGTTTTTTAACTCTTTCTCTGAAGTGCACCACTGGCAAGCTCATCTGTGCAGCTGATGTCAAAGTATTAGTGCATGCACAATCATACATAGAGGTGTTGAATTTAGAATGGGAATTAGCAGTGGTCTATGGTGCTGCACACTGAGTACAAATAAGCACTATACACATGCAGCCATGTCTGAATATGATGGGATACAGAACGGATATGTGTTATGGTCATGATTTACACATTTGTCATGACAGTTGCAGTCCTTCACTCCTTATATGCATGATATATGTGTATTATGAAACATGTGGGACTTAGCATGTTATTAGTGGATACATGGCTTATGGAAACAGTTTTGGATCAAGGAAGTGTATTTGATGACACAGAAGTGGTGGGAAGAGGTAGACATTTGGAGATAGGGCTACACATACAGACATACTGTGAGTTTAGGTTATGATTACTTTCTGCACATATTGTGTTGTGTTGTATTATCCTGCATTTTCTGATCTACATAAATTTACAAACTCAAATCTATAAGTTTTTCTAATGCCTCCATTGTCAGTGATTCTCAAGATATTCTCAAGGGTAGGGATGACAACAACAAATATTAAGATGCATAAATGTGTACATCCTTTGAAACTCTTTACAATTCAGATGTACTGCTGTATACAATAAAGTGTCTCCAATATGGATGAAGATAGTGTAGGAGAGTGGAAATATGATGAGTACATAAGGAGGACATTGTTGTTTGATAACATATGCAGCACCCTTACACACATACTATTAATATGTGAAAACATTTCATAAATATATGGCCTATGTCTTTATTCAATTCCTTGATGCTACAAAATTAAAGTGTAGAGACAGAAGCATTATCTTAGCTCAACACAAAGGAAGTTAAGAATTTTTAAGTTTAACTGATATTTTTGAAGGGGCACTGATAACAGATTTAAGCAAAGGAAAATGTAGGCATCAGCATGTGTCACTGTAAGGACAGGTGTAACATTCCATAAAGTGTATATGACATCACTCAGGCTAATACATGTTACACAAACTGTCTCATGATAGTACTATCAGTCTGTATTTCTACAGCACAGCAGGGCTAAATACAGTTGTGTGACGTGAACCATGCTAGTGTTGTCAAAATTAAAATCTTCAGCTTTTGCCATAAGATATGAAATGACATTTACTGACACTCAGCATTGATGCATGATACCATGCTCCACACAAAAGGTGAGGACACTAACTGGGAAAGAGAGATTGGGAGGCAAGGACAGACACATAGGAAGAGATGTGCTTATGGTCCATTTCTGTACATCTTTGTGTTGTGTTACCTGACTTTTGACCAACATGTTGCCTCCATTGTACAGAAGACTTTCTACATGGCCCTCCTCATAAATAAGGGTATTTCATCCAGGAACAAGGAGGTCATAACATCCCTGTACTCCTCCCTTATCAGACCCATTATTGAGTACAATGCCCCCTTCGGCATGTACCTTGCCAAGCACATGCAGCAGTTGGAGAGACCACAAAGGTTCCTGACCAGGAAAATCCAGGGTCTCAAACACCTGTCCTATACGGATAGGCTAAAAGCCCTGTCCCTCTACTCAGTCTCATACAGACTGCTCAGAGGTGACCTGTGTCTGGCATACAAGGCCATTTCAGACCCAGCCTTGATGGAGTTGCTGCATATCTGTAAGACAAACTCCACTCACAAAACCTACATGCAATGCTTTAACCTAGTCTGTGACATTAATGGAAGTTGTTGGTGGGATAGATTTGTGTCCCAAAGACTCCCCTGTCTGTGGAATAGACTCCCTCTCCATGTCAAGCAGAGTATGTCTCTAGCCCTCTTTAAATGGAACCTGGACGACTGGATGGGAAACAAAAAATATACCCCTGGGATTCCACCTGTGTCCCTGCTGGACAGGGGAAATAGGTGCTGACTTTGAGGGAACATGGGTGAAATTCTTGGCTAGGCTTATAAGGGCCTCTGGGACAATAGCCTAGTATCATCCTATGAACCTATGAACCTATTATTCAGGCAAGATCTGTACAAGGGAGTGTTCCCAACAGGGAGCAAACAGAATAATAGAAGATAATGTTATATTAATAAGATGTGTAGCCAACACATAAACACAAAGGAGTCATACAAAACATTTAATAAAACTATGACATACATCTGGATTCAAACCAGACAATATTCCAAAACAAATCTACAGACCTTAATAGTATGTAAACACATCACATAGGAACTCCTACTTTGCAAATTTGAAATCTAACAATAGATTGAAAAAAGGAGAATGCATGCATTATTCTTCATTGCACTCATGACAATTATAAAATCCCATGACATACATTACATCCAGTAACATAATTATTATAAAGAGTGAAAAGTAATGATACAAAAGTGGGAAAAGATAGCGACACAGAGACAAGGAGACAGGAATAGAGAGGCAAAGAATGCTAGATTTCTCTGGACCATTTTTTTAACATAGTTGTGCTGTGTTAGTTTTATGTTTTTCCTGATAATTAATCTGCCATGCTATGTACAATCAAGTGTTTCTAATAGGGAGCAAGTAAGGGTCAGAAAGTATAACAAAAATTGAGACATAAGCAAGAGAAGGGTGGGTTACCGAGATACGTAGACAATGCTTACACGAATAATAGTAATAAATGGAAATGGTTTCTTGCTGCACTATTTAAAATTACTGTAGTAGCTGGAGATAACGACAGATATTTGCAGTTATGCATATGACAAGAATACAAAAATGGCATGAAATAATAATTTGACATACATCTGTAATTCAGCTCTTGACACAATGCAAAAATATCAGTCTAAAGACAGGAGAAATATCTAACTACACCACATAGAAACTTCTAGTGCATTACATCCAGTAGCCTAAGAACTGTTAGAGTAACTGTTTCAAAGTAATACCTTTACTCTGTATTCCCATAGCACAGCAGATTTAAACACATTTGCATGAAAGTAACCAGAGTCGTGTGTGCAATGGTGATTTGTTTGCCATAAGACGTGAAACACCATTCACCTTCACTCATCATTGGTGCACAGTGCCAAGTTCCATTCAAACTGAAGGCTTTTTGATGGGCTATTTATGTCTATGTGTGTTGTGTGTGCGCTATGTTTTGACCAGATTAAATGCATGAAAAAGGGGTTGATAGGACAGGGGTAGAAATTGGGAACAAGCAGAGGGTAGGGCATAGGGGAAAGAATACAGGAATTTGCAGGTTGGTGGTGGGAGAACACAACAGCTGTCCACTTTTTCACAGCATAAATGTAAACGGTATACAGAATTTCATGACTTTGGAGAGTCACCACATCTGGAATGGGTGACAACAACAGAATAATGTTGCATAGCTTATTGGACCAAATGAAGTGCATCAGTATGAAATGCAGACAAAGTGGAGGCCTATGTGGAGGCCTTTAAAAAGTTATTTTTTGTTTAATTTAACTGTTAGGCTAACACACTCAAGTGCGCTAGTCGTTTTATAGCATTTACTGTTTGCTACTGTATCTTTTTCTTCTGTCTCTGTAAAAAAAAAAAAAAAAAAAAAAAAAAAAATATCCTTGTTTTCCCGCCTTACTGAACTAGAATAGTCCAGTCTTCAGATTTTGCTGATCTCTAGGCTTTGTCATAGTTCCTGTGCTATCCATATCCTTATTTGGATAAGAGGAAGCTTCTTTGTTCACCAGTGGGAGTGGGGAGCACTGAGCAGCCTATTTGTCCCTAGAGGAGTGGTTCCAGCCCAGCAAGTTGTAGTTTATTAGCCATTTTGGGTCAATTCCTGGCTCTTTTCAACCCCCTGCTATAAAGCCTGTTTTTGAGTGCTTTTGAGCTTGTATACGACTCAGCACAGCTCCTCGTGGTGTCCTGCAGAGTTCTACAAGCAGCAGAGAGTGAAAGAGTGACTTTCCTTGATTTATAAGTATTTTTTTCTGGCTTTCGTTTAATTACTGTATCTCGACTGCATTTCACCTAAAAAACCCTTGAAATCAGCTCTGCATATTGTTTATACTGTACCTGTGTTGATTTTAAACTGTTTGCACTTTAAAAAGTTATTTTTTGTTTAATTTAACTGTTAGGCTAACACACTCAAGTGCGCTAGCCGTTTTATAGCATTTACTGTTTGCTACTGTATCTTTTTCTTCTGTCTCTGTAAAAAAAAAGAAAAAAAACAAAAAAAATCCTTCTTTCTCGCCTTACTGAACTAGAATAGTCCAGTCTTAAGATTTTGCTGATCTCTGGGCTTTGTCATAGTTCTTGTGCTATCCATATCGTTATTTAGATAAGAGGAAGCTTCTTTGTTCACCAGTGGGAGTGGGGAGCACTGAGCAACCTATTTGTCCCTAGAGGAGTGGTTCCAGCCCAGCAACTTGTAGTTTATTGGCCGTTTTGGGTCAATTCCTGGCTCTTTTCAACCCCCTGCTATAAAGCCCGTTTTTGCACGCTTTTGCGCGATTTTGCACGAAGTTGCTCATAGAGCAGCATCGAGCAGCGCCAGTTAATCAAGTTTAAACTATTTCTGGCTCCGCAAAGTCTGCTCAATTTTTCCCTTAGAACTGCTCTACTTTGCAATCTAAACAGTCTATTACCTATCTGAAAAGCCCAGCACTTGCTCCTAAAGCATTTTTATACAGGTAAAACACTCTTAAACAAAAAGAAAGTACTTCATTCACCTAAATCCCCTTGAGTACCCATTTCCCTATAGGTCCTTTCTGACTCAGTTACACAGCAATCCTTTACACTATTCTAGCATGTCGAAGGGTCAGTTGCTGGCATCCTCTCCTGCTCAGCTGGTGAATCTGGGAATCTTGAGGCAATGTTCCAATTGCCTCATGTACACAGACAACCCTCTCCTCCTCCCAACAAATACAAATATATGTGAGAGATGCAACTATATAGCCAAACTGGAGGCTGAGCTCTCTCAACTCAGTACTGGCAAAACCAGTCAGGAGGAGAAGGCAACCACGCACACCACAAACCCAGTCTCACATAGACCTATCACAACTGTAAACCAAACACATAAACACACAAAAACATACTCGGAGGCACTGATTAAAAATCTACCAAAACAACAGAGGCCTCCAAAGCAGACACCCAAGCGATCACTACCTCAAGACATAGCACATGCAACACATAGTTCACAAAGTCAGTGTGCTAAACAGTCACAGCCCTTAAGGCTAAACAACATGCCAGATACACTTGTAATAGGTGACTACATAGTCAGACACACTGATGTCCCGCTCACCAGACTGAACAAGGAGAGGGTTACAGTAAGCTGCCTGTCGGGCGCTAGAATCTGCCACATAACACAAGCACTCAGGTCACTCCAAGGCAAGTACAAATATGACTCAGTCATTGTCCATGCCGGTGTGAATGACCTGAGACGTACCTCCCTGGACTACATGAAAAGAGACATAGAGGAGCTCTCTGATTATGTAGCCCAGGCCGGTATGACCCTGACCCTGAGCAGCATCTTACCCTCACCAAGAATGATGCCACAGTACAAAGACAAAATGATCAGCTTTAACAATTGGCTTAATTACTGGTGTCATTCTAGGGGTATCCAATGTCTGTCTGCTTGGGATGACATGCTCGACAAGCCACGCTGCTTTGCAAGGGATGGCTTGCACCTGTCACCCCTGGGTTTCTGGATATTGGCCAAGGCTCTTGCCACCCCCATAGTGCCTTTTTGAGGCAAGGCTCAAAAGACAAATCCACCTCCCTAGAAAACACAAGTAAAAAAAACTAAGGGTAATGCTGCTCAATGCCAGAAGTCTAAACCTCAAGATGCACACCTGAAGCCCTCCTCATTATGGAGAACATCGATGTCTGTGCAGTGACTGAAACCTGGTTCAAGGCTCCCGAGAGCACCCCAGCACTTCCAGGTTTTACCTCATATCATGCTTTCCGGCCCCAAAACTTGGACCGAACCACAAAAGGAGGGGGAGTATCCATATTCATCAAAGATACCCACACCTCCAGGTTAGTGGCAACACACGAAGCATCGGAGACCATCCAAGTGCAACTAACCATAGGCAAAACTGCCCTACAGTTTGTAGCATGCTACAGACCACCCTCTCAAACTCAGGAACCCCACTCAGCCTTCCTGAAGACACTGGAGAGTATGAATGTCTCTCCAAATACCATCATATTGGGAGACTTCAACTACCCAAACATAGACTGGGAACATTACTCAAGCCCCAACACCCTAGCCCAAAGGTTCCTAGAATTCATAAACTCAAATGCGATGGAACAACTAGTCACCATTCCCACAAGAGGAGATAATATACTAGACCTGATCATCACAAACATGGGGACAAAATGCTCCACACCGGAAGTATACTCCTCATTGGTGAGATCAGACCATAAACTAATCTCACTGGAAATCCACATCCCGCCCCCACCCCCTGCACAAAAGACCACAGTGAAGAACTTCTCAAAAGCCAACTTCACACTTCTTAAGACTGAAGTGGTGTCCTTCAAGGCCCCTGGGCCAATGGAAACCACAACCCACACCACTGAATCCTATATAAATACCTTCTATGGGCACCTTCAAGAATGCATGGACCATGCAATCCCAAATAAAACCAAGACCCATTCCCCCAAAGGCAGGCACCCTGTCTGGTGGACCCCAGCCATTAACAAACTTTACAACAGGAGGAGGAAGCTACTACATGACAGAGCAAAATCCCTAAAAGGGAAGGCATCTCTGATCAGTACTAGCAAAAAACTACGATCACTCATAAAATCATCCAAGGCCAATTTTGAGAGAAAAATCGCAAAAGACACAAAAGACAATCACAAGGCCTTCTTTAGCTATGTTAAAAACCTGGGTGGAAACTCACAGATATGCTCAGAGTTAGTCCAAAATGACAGAAAATACACTGAACCCACAGACATTGCCAACATTCTGGCAGACAAGTTCAGTGCAAATTTCTCCGCCCCCCCTCCCCCCCAAAAGGAGAAATATCTATCCCAGCAGAGTGTAGCCTCCCTAACATCTCAGATGCCCAGGTGAGAGCCGCCCTCTCCAAAGCTAAAAACACAGCATCAATGGGACTGGACGGTGTCCCGGGCTGTGTGCTACATGAACTCCAAGAGGAACTAAACCCGCACATAAGACTGCTGTTTAATCTTAGCCTTACTACAGGATACGTACCCAAAGAGTGGCATACAGGAACAGTGGTCCCACTCCACAAAGGCGGTGCTTCTACAGACCCTGGAAATTACCGCCCCATAAGCTTGATGAGCCTGGTTTGCAAAGCTATGGAAAGGATCATTATGGAACTCATAAACAAAGACATTGGGGACCTACAGACATTGGATCCTACCCAATTTGGCTTTGTCAAGGGCAGATCCTGCCTTTTGAACTTGGTCGACTTTTTGAAACAGTCACTAAGGCCATTGATGAGGGTAAGGCAGTTCACACAGCCTACCTTGACCTTGCAAAAGCCTTCGACACAATACCCCACTCGGGCATCATAGACAAACTCACCAGCTTAGATGTAAACCCATATGCCACAAGATGGGTTGCAAACTGGCTCAAGGACAGAACCCACAAGGTCAGAATTGCTGGAGCCATGTCAGACTCTAAGCCAGTCACAAGCGGTGTCCCACAGGACTCAGTCCTGGGACCCCTCTTGTTCGGCATTTATTTTTCCGAGGTGAAAGCAAACATAGGAGGATTGTGGCTGACAAAGTTCACAGATGACTGCAAACTGGGTGCCATAATTGATACTCCAGCAGACACAAGCATCCTTCAGAGAGGCCTCATAGAAATGGATAATTGGTGCCAGAGCCATGGCCTTAAACTAAATGCCAAAAAATGTGTAGTCATACCCTTTGGGAAAAACAAGGTACCCACAAATTACCACATAGGTGGTAATCCATTAAGTATGGAAAAGGTAATCAGGGACCTAGGGACCCAAGTAGACAGTAACCTCTCATTTGACACTCACATTGCCAAAGTGGTTAGGAAGACCTTCTATATTGCCCACCTTATCATGAAGGGATTCACATCTAGATCAAGAGAGGTCATTGTGCCCCTGTACTCTTCTCTTATCAGGCCCATGATTGAGTACAATGCCCCATTTGGGATGTATCTTACCCGTCACCTGCAGCAGTTGGAAAGACCCCAAAAGTTCCTCACCAAGACGATAAAGGGTCTCGAACATATGTCATATGCTGCCCGGCTGAAAAAACTCCAGCTCTATTCAGTCGCATACCGCCTACTCAGAGGTGATCTATGCCTGACATACAAGGCCATGTCCAATCCGGAATTAATGGACATGCTCCACCTCAGAAAATCCAAATCCATCAGAGCCATGAGAGCAAGAGATTTGAACCTCAACACAGAAATAAATAGGACGTGCTGGAGGGACAGATTCATAACCCAGAGGCTCCCTACACTCTGGAACAGAATCCCAATCCATGTTAGGCAGAGCCCCTCACTAACTCTCTTCAAGAGAAATCTTGATGAGTGGATGGGAGATCGTAGGTTTACCCCGGGTGTCATCTCTGTGTCACTACTAGACAGAGGCACAGTAAACTAAACCCTAAATGGGCATAGTATTCTCATCCTATGGGGTGGTGAAAGCCACACACACTCTGGCTAGGCTTATAAATGCCCTAGGGCAGATAGCCTAGTATGAACCTATGAACCTATGTATGGGAAAATATTTCTTTTTTTCCAGAATATGTGCCCATTTTTCTATTTGAGAGAGGAAAGTTGGGGAATGTGCTTAGGAATGAGAAGGTCAGGTAGGTAAGGTAGGTTATGTAGCAGGTGCAGACATACTGGACATGCAAGACAGACGGGAGCAGTGATAGATGCAAAAGATTGGGGACACTGTGATTGAGGATATATAGGGGACATCAGAGGCACATCCATGTTCAGCTTGAAAGTAGTGAGAATCTTGTTGGCACCCTCAGATCTGCCATCTCTGTCTTCCATATCAGTTATCTGGGTCAGTGCCAATCATGACATCAATTTGGCAATATGAAGACCTTTCCAACCCTACTGACTTTGGCACCAAAGGCCCCTTTCCATTATGCCATCTACCAGCCGTTTCAGCTCCTGATGGGTGACAGAATCACCACCTTCACTAGTACTGCTCCTGAGGGGTTCAACTGCATCAACAGCTAGGGCACAACTACCTGTTGCAAGTGTAGCAAGTAGGTCTTGGTGCCTGCAGGATTTTTGCAGGGGGATGCAAACCCAGAGGCCAGAGCTCTAGGGTATATTTGTTTATGTGTGGATAACCAAGAACTCCTGCTATATTCTGCACTGTAGTATAGAAATTGACAGCGTCTCTGGATTTATAGTGTTATGAAATAAGACTTCAATGGAACTGTAATATTAAAACCATTCATGTCAAAATGATAAAGTTTCTGGGTAACTGTAATTTGTAGAAAACAAAACTGAATATACCATATTGTTGTAAGTGCCAGTATCAGTTTCTGCGCATATGGTTTGTGGAGTCTCTGTTTGCTCCACAAACACAGCAGCCACAGTGCCTTTCTCGGTACCTGCTTAATAATTTAATAAAGCTGCGATCCAATCATTGATGTCCTCCCCTAGCAGCAGTCCCAGGTCAAGGTGAAATGGGGCACTAGACAGAGTAATAGACTGAGGCCCCCTCCCAGAGCAGCCCCTCCTGCAGCAACCCCCAACCCCCCAAAAGCAGCCACTCCCCAGCCATTCCAGTGTTCCATTACTTGGCTATTTCTCCCCATTACCATAAACACTGTTCAAACCTGTCAGTGTGCATACTGCTTTCTTATTTACTTCTACAATGATTACAGATATTGAAATAAAATAGCACAAACACTGACAACCATTTGCTAAACAAACAATACAATCTCACAATGAAAATAGACTTAGCATGAGCAGTAAACTTCTCTGCCCTTGAAACTCACATTCGTTGCAATGGCACTAAAACTCACATAGAAAGAAAATGCATCTGACCAGTAGAGGATGTTTACCTTTGGGCTGCTTTCAATCCATAGGCTCTTTGCACACATTTTTAGGGCCATGCATACACTCACATAAAGTCACTGTTCAGTCTCAGCCTTACTACAGGATATGTATCCAAGGAATGGCATACAGCAACAGTGGTCCCACTCCACAAAGGTGGTGCCACAATGGACCCCAGAAACTATCACCCTATAAGACTGACTAGCTTGGTCTGCAAAGCTATGGAGCGTATCATCATGGAACTCATAAACAAAGACATTGGGAACCTCCAAACACTGGATCCTACCCAATTCGGCTTTGTTAAGGGCAGATCTTGCCTCTTGAACCTGGTCAACTTCTTTGAAACAGTCACCAAGGCCATAGATGAAGGGAAGGTAGTCCACGCAGCCTACCTGGACCTCGCAAAAGCCTTCGACACAATACCCCACTCGGGCATCATAAATAAGCTCACCAGCTTAAATATCAACCCCTATGTCACAAGATGGGTTGCAAACTGGCTCAGGGATAGAACCCACATAGTCAGAATTGCAGGTGCCATGTCAGACTCTAAACCAGTTACAAACGGCTTCCCACAGGGCTCAGTCCTGGGACCTCTCTTGTTCGGTATATATTTCTCTGAGGTACAGGCTAACATGGGAGGACTATGGCTGACCAAGTTCGCAGATGACTGCAAACTGGGTGCCATAATCGACTTGCTGACTGACACAAGCATCCTCCAAAAGGGTCTCACAGAGACGGATAACTGGTGCCAGAGCCATGGCCTAAAGCTAAATGCTAAAAAGTGCATAATCATCCCCTTTGGGAAAAACAAAGTGCCCACAAATTAGCACATAGGTGGTAATCCATTAAGTACGGAAGAAGTAATTAGGGATTTGGGGACCCAAGTAGATAGCAATCTCTCCTTTGACAATCACGTTGCCAAAGTGGTTAGAAAGACCTTCTATATAGCCCACCTTATCACGAAAGGGTTCACATCTAGATCAAGAGAGGTCATTGTGCCCCTCTACTCATCACTCATCAGGCCCATAATTGAATACAATGCCCCATTTGGGATGTACGTTACCTGACACCTGCAGCAACTGGAAAGACCCCAAAAGTACCTCACCAAGAGGATCAATGGACACAAACAGATGCCCTACGCAGTTAGGCTAAAGAAACTCCAGCTCTACTCAGTTGCTTACCGCCTACTCAGAGGCGATCTGTGCCTGACGTATAAAGCCATGTCCAAACCAGAATTAATGGACATGCTCCACCTCAGGAAATCCAAATCCCTTAGAGCCACACACTCCAGGGACTTAAACCTCAGCACAGAAATAAATAGGACATACTGGAGGGACAGATTCATATCCCAGAGGCTCCCCTCACTCTGGAAGAAAATCCCAATCCGTGTTAGGCAGAGCCCCTCAACGACCCTCTTCAAGAGAAATCTTGACGAGTGGATGGGAGATCGTAGGTTTACCCCTGGGATCTCTTCTGTGTCCCTACTAGACAGAGGCACAGTAAACTAACCTTAAAAGGGCCATCTTCTGTGACCTACTATACAGAGGCACAGTCAACTAATCTAAAAGGATGGCGAAAGCCAAACACACTCTGGCTAGGCTTATAAATGCCCTAGGGCAGATAGCCTAGTATCAACCTATGAACCTATGAACCTATGTATGTATTCTTTGATTCATTTTCCTGATTGTATTAAATTATATTCCTTGTATAATACAGCCCCACTTGTTAGAATGTGTTTTAAATTTGTAGTTTTGAACATTCTTTCAGTAATCAATGAAACAAAATTTATGAACCAATAATGACAACACTCCCCATGTCAGAATATTTCAAGAATAAAAGCCCACACAGACATCTGTCATTACAATCCACCAATATCAGTCAATAAGCACAATCTCTGCAGAAGTAAATGTCATCTGAATAATTCCACATTAAAGAGAACTATAACTTATGAAAAGGTTGCTACTGGTGAACAACTTTACATTTCATTGTTTCTTCTACCAATTCAGTGCCTGCTGTCCTTGAAGAATTAAATTGCCAATGTTACATTTAAAATTTGGTAAGCTGTTAATATTGCAATAGGGAATAACTGACAAACCAACAAGTTCATAGTTACATCTCATACAAAGGGGGGTATAAGAACAGAACCCCTATCCCCCTTAAAATGGACCAAATAATGAGCAATCAAAAGGGCACTGCAGTACCAGCACTCCATCTGCATAGTGTGAAGAGGAATCCACAGCATTCTGCTCTAAAGTCATTTATGCTACTAACACTGCTTTCAAATTCTACAGCACAAACAGTGACTACCATTTGTTAAACAAAACAGTTAGTTGCACATTGAAAACAGATGGCATGAGCAACAATAAACTTCGCTTCCACTGAAATTCACAATTCCTTAAAAATGCACCGAAACTCATAATCCCTTGAAAATGCATTAAAACTCATAATTCCCTGCAAATGTACTGAAACTAAAACTCACAATTCTGTCAGCAGTCTGTTAGTTGGTGTAGATGATTCAGGTTCTTGTCTACACTGAAGCTCACAACTCCTTCTGCTCTACTGAAGCTCACAACTCCTTCTGCAGTCTGGTAGTTGGTGTAGAGGATTCAGGCTCTTGTCTCCTGTAACCAAGGTTCAGAGTCAAGCCTGATCAAGTTAATTGACTAACCTAGAACCCTCCCAACTAGAACATTACATATCATACCTGCATACCTCTCAGTGTCTTAGCATAAGAAATCTTTACAAAGCCTAAAATAACTGGGGTACATAAGCCAAAAATAGGGACAGATTTTTAAATATTGCTCTTACAGACTTAGAAAGTTGCTAGAATAACAGGATCTGTGTTAGCATGCATTTTCTGGAGGATATGAAGTCTGAAACACATATATATGTCATTAATAAACTGAAATACGAGGCACAGTGTAGCAAACACTAGTAAAAACACTGTGAAAAGGACAAACTCACCGGACAGCCGAGAAATTTGAGTACTTTTATTCCAAGGTTTATTCCAACCTTGGAATAAAAATATATATGTCATTGTTTAGTGACTTAAATCCTCTGTGGATTGCCAGAAAACCACAAATTTTATGACGAATAGACTAAAATTATGAGGAAAAAATCTGGACAGTTGAGAGGTATGCATACCTCTCTACCTCTTAGTACAATAAATCTGGACAAAGCCAAAAATAATGGAGATGCAACGGCCCAAAAATAGGGGTCGATTTTAAATATTGCTCATTGTAACTTAGTTGCTAGTATAACAAGATTTGTGTTAGCATGCATTTTCTGAAGGATATGAAATCAAACTCATATATATGTCATTATTTAATGACTTCAATCCTGTGTGATTGCCAGAAAACCACAAATTTTATGATAAACAGGCTCAGTCTTTGAGGCTAAATCTAGACAGTTGAGAAGTATTTTAAAAACATATACACCCAAGCCCACACCTACCTTCTCTCACACAGTACAGCAAGACACACACACACACACACACACACACACACACACACACACACACACACACGCACACAAAATCTCACATATGAACAGAATGGCTAGTTTAAATACACACACACACTTTCTCATTCAGAAACAAAACAACTAGTTTAAATTACATGCACTCGCATACACAGACATTCTTACTCTCATTCAGAAATTAATGGAACCACTACTTTAAATTACACACACACACACACACACACACACACACACACACACACACGCGCACACACACACACACACTTACCTTACCTTCTCCCTTACTGGAATGGCCATTTTCAATTCCGTGTGCAAGTATGGAATGACTTTACATACATGATGTCACGAGTCCATGCATGAGTTAGATATACTAGGTCCCCAGAATATCATTTCCTGAGTAAATGGCAGATTTTTTCAAAATGGAGAGCTTGAAGTTCCCTAGTTTAAATAATGGAAGTGCCAAATAGCAATGTTAAAAAATGTTTTTGAAGTCAAAAAGTGTACCTGCCTGCAGGTGCCCATGCAGGTAGGGCAGGAATGGTGGAGGCAACGCTGACAAGTTGTGACCCAGTTGAACTGGGTGTCTGTGCTGCCTGCACTGGTGCAACCACAGCCACCTGTAGAGGTATGGTGGGCCAAACCACAGGGGTCTAGCTCCACATACTGATGGTCATTTTGTTTTTAATAGCAACGTATATATAGATAGATATACAGATACAGATATATATGAAAAAAGAGAGATAGGGTGAGGTGAGACAAAAAAGAGAGAATTAGATCAAAGGTATGTCACATTGTTTTATTATTTTGGTATAAATAAATATGAGAAATAAATATATACACATTTGCATATCCAGATATGATAGAAAGGAATTAATGTGTCATAAAATCAATCAATCACAATGGTATGGTGTAGCAAATAGAAACATGTATTTGACTAAACCATATTAGATATATGCTTTCAAAGTTAATAGCTGCATTTGCAAAAACTGATTTATTAAGGCCACATAGTTTTGCAGTTAATATCTTATAAATACTATCATATAAAAAATCTAATGTCTGTGTCTGGGTCTTGAACCCACACATAGTTAAGCTGATGTTTTATTGCCTAATGCAGTCACCAAGAACTACTAGAGCTGGCATGTATTCTTGATATAAAAGTTAAGGCATACCTTCTCAAGATGATATACTGTGATGGACTGAAAATACTTCTCTGTCTTGTATTCAGTCCTGATGCATACTTACCCTGTGCCTCTCTGAGGTGAGCTTTTTTTTTTTTTGATGTGAGTCAGAGTTTTCTGCTATCTCTTTTGTAGATGTACAGTATAGAAAAGGAAAAACAAGATATGAAAGCATAATGACTAACTGTCTTGGATGGGTAATCAATACTATATCATAGACTGTTGATAGGTCATTCTACTTACACAATTGAGGGGTGTTTGTGGTCTTAAATTCACCTGTCCATCAGGAGGTCCTACTTGCACCTGTTCATGTCACTGTGATGACATAGGATCAAAGGATCATAAGATCATAGGAGGTTACTAGGCTACTGGTCCTGAGGCCGTTATAAGCCTAGGCAAGAGTTTAGCCCATGTTTAGACAAGTCAGCACCCAGAGCCCATGTCCAACAGGGACACAGGTGGAATCCCAGGAGTGTATTTTCTATTTCACATCCAGTTATCCAGGTTGTGCTTAAAAAGGGATAATGGGGTACTCTGCTTGATGTGGAGAGGGAGTCTATTCCACAGATGGGGGAGTGTCTGGAACACAAATCTGTCCCTCCAACAAGTCCTACTGATATCACAAACCAGGCTTGAGGTCATCTGTACTAGTGGATATGCAGCAGTCTCATCAAGGTGAGGTCTGAAATTGCTTTGTATGCCAGACAGAGGTCACCTTTGAGGAGTCAGTATGAAACTGAGTAGAGCAACATGGTTTTTAGCCTATCTGTGTAGGATAAGTGTTTGAGGTCCTGGATTCTCCTGGTGAGAAACCTCTGTGGTCTCTCCAGCTGCTGAATGTGCTTTGTGAGGTACATGCTGAATGGGCCATTTTACTCAATAATTGGCCTTATAAGGGAAGAATACAGGGATCTTATGACCTCTTTGTCCCTGGATGAGATACCCTACTTATGAGGTGGTCCAAGTAGAAACCTTTACGTACAACGGAAGCAACATGGTGGTCAAAAGTGAGGTTGCTATCAACCTGGATGCTCAGATACCTCACTCCTGATTGTGTACTTAGGATGTTGTTATTAATGTGATATGTGGGAGGCGTTATTCTCCCCAAAGGGGATGATGATGCATTTTTTGGCATTCAGCTTGAAGCCATGTTTCTGGTACCAGTCATTTGTTTGGGTGAGACCTTCGTTGAGGACATCCACATCACTTGGGGAACTGATGACTGCACCCAGCTTGCAGTAATCTTCAAACTTGGTCAGCCATAGCCCACTGGTTTTGGCCTGCACCTCAGAGAAGTATATCCCGAATAACAGAGGCCCCAAGACTGATCCCTGGCTACTTGAGGTGGCTTCCCCTATTTTGATTAGGTGGGTTCTATCAGTAAGCCAGTTTGCGACCCATCTGGTAATATATGGTAATATATGGATTGATGCCTAGCTGAGAGAGTTTATCTACTATGCCTGAGTGGAGAATAGTGTCAAAGGCTTTGGCCAGGTCAAGGTAGGCAGTATGCACTGTCTTCCCCTTGTTCATGGCTTTGGTGACTGTCTCAAAGAAGTCAACCAGATTTAACAGACATGACCTCCCCTTGTCAAAGCCAAACTGTGTGGGGTCGAGTGTTTGGAGGTTGCCAATGTCCCTGTTAAAGAAGTCCATGATAATACATTCCATGGTCTTGCAGATCAGGCTAGTTAGGCTGATGGGTCTATAATTTCCTGGATCAGTGGATGCTCTACCTTTCTGTAAAGGGATAACACTGGCTGTCCTCCACTCAGCTGGGACAAAGCTGGTACTCAGGCTTTGGTTGAATAGGGTGCCTAATGGTGCTGCAAGTTCATGCCCGAGTTCATGTAGGATGCAGCCTGGGATGTTATTGTGTCCCATGGAGGCTGTATCTTTTGCCTTTGAGAGGACAGTGATGACCAGTTCCCTAGAGATAAGGGGTGGGGGGCATGTACTGGGGATGTCCTGATTTACTGATGGGGGAACAGAGGGGAGACATTTTCACTGAATCTGTCAGCCAGTAGATTGGCTTTATCTACAGCATTTGTGTATGTGGTATCCTTGACCACCAGTTCTGAACAGATCTTGGTGCTTCCTTTGAGACTGCAGACATATGTGAAGAAGGCCTTATGATTGTCTCTAGTAGATGTGGCCAGTTTGGACTTGAAGTTGGGGACTTTCACTAGTGCTCTTATTTGCTTGTTCAGGCTAAGGAGAGATTGCTTCCAATGGGCACCTGCTCCTTCTTGGTCCTGGACAGCACTTTTTTCCTTTTGTTATATAGTTTATTTATTGCAGATGTCCACCAGACAGGTTTACTCTTCCTTTCGGAGGATGATTTTGTCCTGTCAGGCATTCTTGATTCCATGCATCTTTATATACATTGATCTCCATTGCAAGGAATTTCCTTGGCCAAGTTATTCCAAGTCTCTTATACTGAGACCCAGTATAATCCCCCTGCTGCAGCCTCTGACTGTAGCACTTCATGAGGAGATCCACAAAAATCAACACCCCACCTTTTTGCTCTAAATGAAACACCATCCATTATTTCACCAGTCACGTCTGCAGAAGTCAAGCGATAAATATGTGCTTGAATTGGCACCCAGTTCAAATCTCACGTGTAATAGCATCTGCATAAAGACACACAGCCTTGCCAGCTGCATTTCCACAATTGTCAGAACAGCAATGACTTGACAGACACATTGACACTGATAACCTTGAAGGCATGGAAGGTGTAAAATATGACAGTGAGATCTGGCCACGTGTGATGTATAATGTATTGACACATGTTCCAAGGTTAAACACTGAAATGCTTTATGGTGTTTGCTATGATCATTATTGGTTGGAGGATAAATGGTATGATGTGTAACATATTGGGCTGCTGAGACATACACACCAGTAAGAATGAATAGTACCACGTGGGATTCAAACCCATGAGAAACAGAAGGATAAAATGGTAAACTTTGCTTATTAGCTGTCAGTGCCAAAGAAGGACTGACTTTTTAACATGTTAGTTACAGATATACTAATTTAAGAATAAATGGAGATATACTTAAGTGATGCATGTATGTGTGTGACTTTAAGTAGTCATGGGACTGCATTTATATGTAAAATACAATATTTATAGTTGTAAATGCATTTCAGATGCATGGAGTTGCCTGCCATGAGCAATACATGTTGGGGTTGGGGTGTGTTATATACATAATTCACAAGACATACTGTCATAAACATATACTTATGTTTTGTTGTTTATAATAATATTAAGAAAACTATTGTGCACATCATACCTATGCAAGTGCAATCTAAATTGAATATCATTATTCTCATGTTTAGCATACTTTGCACTCATTATATCTGGTTTATACAGAAAACATTAATGATATGTTTGTTGCAATAAACATAGTTAGGGTACTCATTTGTATTTAGTGTTACATTCCTAATCAAAATGATACGACAAATGGCATTCTGACTCCCCTCTGTAAAAGTATGTGTTAAATGGATTCAAACACCGCATCACCTGTCATCTTTCTTTACACTCTGTTAACTTACATCTTGTGCTCCAAGAAAGTTAGCTACCAGGTGCATTTTCTTCACTGAGTATTATCCAGAGTACTGATGGCCATGCACTGGCACCATGCTCGTCTGTGCTACAGAAGGCAACCCAAATTACGTTTTTCACTTTTTTCTTTGGCTATAAGCTATGTTTGAACCCTGCTGAGCTGAGTGCAAATGCAAAAGGCATTACAACAAAATAAATAAATAGAAAGAAAAAAAATAGAAAACATTTTAAAGGAAAATTAAAGCAATCAAAGGGTATATCTAGAAATGACCAGAGCAAGAAGTGCATTACAGTGATACATTCATTCTTCTCACATCTCCTTGCCTCATCAGAAATTTAATTTCTGACACACATTATCAGGACTTTAGGTAATGCTAAATAATGAGAAAGGGAACAGACAATAGCTCATATGTTGTTAACAATATCGACTATAGTTGATTTTCAAACAAATGCACAATCATATATCAAAATGTATGTCTATATTTATTCATGCCCCCCCCTATAAAATTATCCTTAGACTGGATTTGAACCTTGCAGCAAGGTGTCAGCTTTCTCTAAAGTCACTGTACTTACACTTTTGGCCGCACTGAAATTTCCTTACAGCTGCATTTTCCTCACTGAGTACTATCCAGAATGCTGACAGCCATGCATCGGAACCAAGCTTGCTGCACTATAGAAGGTAGCTCAAATTAAACTTTTCACTTTTTTCTTTGACCATGAATCATGTTTGTATGCTGTTGAGGGGAGTGCAAATGCAAAAAGCAGTACAAAAAAAAAAATACCTTGCATCGCAGAGTAAGTCAGTTAATGGACATAGGTAGCATGGAACACAGCAGTTATCGCATTAGCATGAAACATTCATCCTTTTGACATCTGCTTACCATATGTTAAGTAGCCGTTAAGTTACACATCATCAGGATCTCATGTAATGGCAATTGTCCTGAAAGAGGACACACAGAGAATGACACGAGGTCATTCTTGCTACAGTACATACAATTACTCATTACATAAAGTTTATAATGTAATGTATTACTGTTGTAATGAATGTTTGTGAGATATGGATAAATTCTCCAACATATATGACACGTCTACATTAGTCATTTTTCTACTTTATGTGTTATAATACCTTACAAAATATCATATTCCAAGTTTCATAGTGCATATCATCACTATTAATAATGAGAATAGATGATTGTAGCACCGATTCACATAGACTACAGGTAAGAGTTTTAGCATTTATCATAGACTGTAGCTTGTTCCTTTCATTTACAGCATTGGGTGTCAATATTTATTCTAAATCCAGTCATAAAAATATTTGTAGAACTGGATTTGAACCCTGCATTATGTAGCTTATTTCTCTAAGCTGACGTCACTTAGACCTCGTGCCACATAGATAGGTCACTAGCAGGTGGAATTTCTTCACTCAGTACTGTCCAGAGTGCTAATAAACGCACACTGTCACCAGCCTCCATTGTGCTACTGATGGCATTCCAAATTAAATTTATCATTTTTTTACCTTAGAAAGTGAACTTTCTTTCACTGCAAGGGATCACCACCAGTTAAGAGTGCACAATGCCAACCAGCACTCGAGGGATGCAGAAAGAGAGACAGATTAAAAAGAATAGCATTATCTTCACTGTCAGAGATCCAGACAGCTTACTGCAGAGTTCAGACAGAATTGTTGATATTGGTGCTGATGTTGAGGACAACCCAAGTGTGTCTATTGCAGAACTTCCAGGTATGCAATATAATTAAATAATTCTTACTGTAGATATATCTACAATTGAATGGAGAGATGATAAGTCAGCAATTAAAGGAGAGTATTATTGCTTAAATTGAATTCATCCTCAAGTCTTGGTGAGTACCTTTGCGAGGTGGACACTGTTTTTCATAAATCTCACCAAGACGACACTGATATATAGACTGTATTTAAATAGCATAGATCACGGACAGAAGCAGGTTAAAATTAAAAAAAAGTAGAGCTGGGTGCATGAGACCCAGAATAAAAAACTGCCCAATCCTGGTAGGCATACTGGTGCCAGGACTGGAAAAGATTACAGTGTAGAATCCTCAAAATATGGAAACATTCCTACAATGGGGCTAGGCCAGGCCCAGGGGGAGGATGGGTCCCATGTTGTAGAAGGAAGTAGTAGGCTACAAAAATCACAAAAACTGATAGGCCAAAGAAAAGTCATAAAGTTGATAAAGTGGACTATTGAGGGAGGATAGGAAAGACATAATGTGGTGTTACTATTATGCAAAAATCCCAGAATTTCCAGACACAAGATATACAAAATGATAAGAGAGAAATTAGAGGAAAGAAAAATACTTCCGCAGAAAAAACTGTCAGAAGCTTCAAATGGAAATTTGCATTCATTAATACAACAGATTTGTGAAAAACAGTATATAGATCAAGAAACTTTGATCTGTTTGGAAAAAGAAGCATCTGAGGAAGTGCAAAAATATAAACAACAAAACCTAGAGATATTTGAAAAGTATAAAAAAGAAATGTGGACATGGGAAAGAAAGAGAGATTTTATATGATGCAATATTTATGCAAAGGAGAAAGCCGAGAAATACATGCAAAGGCATCCGGATATGGAACATTTCACAATCAAAAAATAATGTTACAAAGAGGGAATGTAGAAAAGAAAATTAGTAAAACAGAAGTAAAAAAATAGAAGTTGAGGTTATGGAGTGCCTGCAAAGTGAAGGATTTGGTGTAGAAGGTCTAACACAGGTTACATCACAGCTTGACAGAGTGAGTCCCCAAAGTAAGGAGAAGCAGGAAGACCATGAGGCATCTGAAGAAAAAATATGGACATGGGAAAGAAAAAAATATTTAATATGGTGTAATATTTATGCAAAGGAGAAAGCAAAACTAACAATACAAAAAGAGCAGCACCAAAGATATTTGAAGAGAAATACAGGCAAGGGAATCCAGACATGAAAAACTTTAGAATACAAAAAAATAAAAAGACAAAGAGGAAAAGGAGATTAGTAATGGAGAAGTTAAAGAAATATAATTTAAAGTTATGGAGTACTTGTGAAGTGAAGTATTCAGTGTAGAAAATCTAATTCAGAATGCACCACAACAGGATAGAGCAATGGATATCCAAATTAAGGGCAAACCAGTGGAACAGGAAGCAATTGGTCAGGTGCCATATGAAGATATTTTGGAGCCTTCCACAGGAAATCAGTATAAGCATTCACTTGAAGCTAGACTGCAGGGGAAGGAACACAACATTTTGGAAACTCTAATGCAGTCAATGTTGATCAGTGATAGACCAGTGAGTTCCCCTATGACAGAGCAATAGGTGGCACAGGATGAAATTGAAGAGTCTTATGATATGCAATGGATGGCACAGGATGAAATTGAAGAGAATCTGCCACAGGAAGATGCTATAGAACTTTCTATAGAATGGCAGTAGGAAATGGAAAACAAGGGATGTGCCCTCAGTTTGGAAGAAAATTAGCTAAGGGAAGAGTTGCTTGATTTAATAGACATAGATATATTAAGACCAATGAAAGAAATAGATTGCAGAAGATCAATAAAACCCAAAAGTCAGAAGTCTGATAAAACAAATGAACACAGTGATTAGGACTGTCTATAGAGATCCATGCGATATAACAGACGTAAACAGGGTATATTACTGTGCAGCTAAATTAATAACTTATAAAGTACTGTCACAAGAACACAGGCTAGTAAGGGAAAGGAAGGGGAGAAATCTATTACAATCATGGAAGTATTGAATAGAGAAAGTTATAAAGCAATTAAGACAAGAAGTGTCACAGTTAGAAGACTACAGAAGAGGGAATAGATCAACAAAAATACTAAGAAAGATAGATGTGATGAAAGCAATGTGCAATATTAGAACAGACCAGGATCTATCATGCACTATCACAAATAAACTAAAAATCTCAGCACAGGCAAAAAAACTTAGAAGATACACAAATAAATATAAATGAAAAGTACAAAATAAATTTCTTGATGACCCAAAAAGGTTTTAAAGACAACTGGGAAACAAGGTAAAAGGAATTGAAAGACTGTCAAAAAAAGAAGAAATAGACACATTTTGGAGAAGTATCTATGAAGATCCTGTGGAACATAACAAAGATGCTAAATGGATAGAAGAAGTAAAACAAATAATAAGAAGTTTAAAAGTACAGGATATGAAATGGGATGAAGTAACAACCAGAGAGAGTGAAACAAAGTTAAGAAAAGACTCTAATTGGAAAACCCCAGGCCCAGATGCAGTACCTAACTTTTGCGTAAAAGTGTTAACATTTTTGCACAAAGATGTAGCCATGAGTAAGAACTATTTATATGTGCACCCCGAGCAGACACCAACCTTGCTAACAACAGGAAAAACAATGCTCTTACTTAAGAGTGAACCTGCAAGCTACCCTAAAACTTATAGACTAATAACTTGCCTTCCGACAACGTATAAACTATACATGGGAATTGATGCTGGCAGCATTTATAGTCATTTAGAAGAAAACTCAATTATGGCACTGGAACAAAAGGGCAATAAAAGAAAGTAATATGGAACAAAGGATCATTTGTTAAATAAAGTCATAGTGGAGAACTGTAAAATGGGAATAATCTAAGTATGGCATGGATTGACTACAAAAAAAGCATTTAATAGTATGCCACATTCCTAGATAAAAGAGTGCTTAAAAATATGTAAGATACACCCTTCACTCATCGACTGCATTACAGTAACAATGAAACAGTAGCAGACCACTTTGTAATTAAGCCATGATAAAGGACAAATTATTATACCATGAATAAAAATTCAAAGGGGATATTCCAGGGTGACTCTCTGTCACCATTGCTATTCTGTCTTGCTCTTAACCTACTAAGCTGTTAACTTAACAGCTTAGACCATGGCTATAATTTGGATGCTAGAAAACAACAAAGTGTAAATACTTCTCATCTTCTCTTTGTTGATGATTTAAAACTGTATAGCTCATCAGATGAGGAACTGAAAGCACAACTGCAGGTTGTCAAAACTTTTTCAGATGATATAAGAATGTCATTTGGTCTTGATAAATGTGCAAAAGCAACCTTTAAAGCAGGAAAACTGCAGCACCAGGAAAACATTAGTTTGGGACAAGAATCTGATATAAAAGAACTTGAGCAAGAGGGAGTGTGCAAATATTTGTGAACTGATGCAGGATCAACAATAAAACATGAACAAATGCAAATAAAACTTAGTAAGGAATGCTTCAGAAGACTTAAATTAATCCTGAAAACAGCGTTGACATCTAGGAACAAAATCCAAGCTATAAACCAATTTGCTCTTATTGTCCTAACTTACAGTTTTGGAATGATTGACTGACCCCAAAAATGTGTTGGATAGATTAGATAGGAAAACAAGAAGGATGCTTCATGCTCACCAAGTGATTTATAAAAATCAGTGGATGCCAAGATTATATATTCCCCAGTCCGAAGGAAGCATGGGCCTCCTTGAAATTGATTACATGTATAGATCTGCAATCGTGGGACTCCAAACATATCTGCCAACATCGCAAGACCCAAATGTAGTGAAAGTTCTGAAACATGAGAAGAATAAATCTAAGATTGCTTCACTGCTTAATCTAGCAGAAACATATCGGCATCAAGCAGGAATGGAAATCAAACCAGAAGTAGATAAAAATCAGGCAGCAACTGAATGTGCCAAAAAAACAAAAACAAAAAAAAAATATAAGGTGAAGGACCAGATGAGAAAGCAAGAAATGTGGAAAATGCATAAATATAGTTGCAAGTATAGAAAACTTTTGGAAGAACCTCATGTTGATCAGGAACGAATGCAGGAATGGTTAAGGAGAGGCAAATTCAAACCAAGAGATGAAAGGTTAATAGTGGCAGTCCACGGTAGTGGGCTATGTATAGACTGGTTTAATAAGTCCATTGAGCATGTGGGAGAAACAGACAAATGTAGGTTTTGTAAATCTGAATTGGAAACAGTCTCACACCTTGTCGCTGGTTGTGACATACTAATGGGAGAAAAACTGTATACGGAAAGGTATAATAACATGGCAAGACTGTTGCACTGCAAACATTATGGTACTGAAGTGGCTGAAAAACACTGGAAGCATGAGCCACAAAGCATCATAGAAAATTATGAAGTTTATATCACATGGGATCACCCTTTACCAACAGTTCAAAAGATAGATGCTAGAAAAACGGATATAGTGGTCCATGAAAAGAAGACAAAAGTAGAACTGATCATTGAAATCACCACACCCAGTGACTACAGTGTGTTGCATACAGAAAGACACAAAGTCATAAAATAGCAGGATCTGCAGGCAGAAATGAGAGCAATGTGTAAGAAAGATACCCAGACAGTTCCAATAGTAGTAGAAGCAATGGGACTTATAAAAAATAATCTACATTCATATTTAGGTATGTTACCAATCAGTGTAACCCCATATGAATTGCAGAAGGAGTCATTGCTGGGCACATTACGGGTGCTGCAAAGAACACTTTTGGCTGACATCAAAGAATGAAACAATACTAATTTCATGAACTTTAATCATACTTTGATTTGGAATGGGGTCCTTTACTATCATGGTATTGGAAACTGGAAACCCAAAAGAGTTGGAAAAATTTAGAAAGTGTGAATAGATGTATATGTTATTTGTTTATATATATATATATATATATATATATATATATATATATATATAGATCTAGGACTATTGAATGAAAGTTCAATAGTCCGAATCCACAATCACTGAACACACTTCAACGAAAGCGCTTTCACCAAAGAAGCGCTTTCATTAAAGTTTGTTAAAAAAAAACAAAAAACACCAATAAATCTACTTTTATGCAGGGGGCAAGCCCTCCTGCACCCCCATGTGGGGGGCTGTGCCCCCCACACCCCCTACTTTAATATTCTCACTCCAAGATCACACTACAGTGAGGAAAGGGGAATATTCCCTTATCTGCACCATAGTACGATCTCTGCAACAGGCATATTTATGTGAAAGTGCTTTCGATGAAAAGCACTTTCACGTAAGTATGCCCAGCCGATAGTGATTCAGTGATGTTATCATTCGGGGATCAGTACGGATCCCATATATATATATATATATATATATATATCTATAGTTACATAGAGTGAAACAACAAAAAGGGTGGGTAGAAGAGACACTGAGCGAAAGAGAGAGAGAGAGAGAGAGAGAGAGAAGGGGGAGTCGTTAAAATGTACATTTCTGATGTTTCATCAACTTAGTTGTTTTGCAACATGAGGATATACTCCATAAACACCACTACATTCACACAAACAGCACCCTTTCTGGATCTGAACTATGACAAAAGGACATCAACAACAAATACTTGAGATTGTTATTATTTGCCACAGGCACATACATATACTAGGAAAAAGAAAAAGAAGATTACATATACTTAATATGTGACATTGTATCAATTCACATTGCAGGTGCAACAGAACAAAGTTCTGAAAGTTGTTCTTTGTAATTTGCTGTTACATGAGTAAATGAATGGGATATTCACAACAGTTAAGGTAGTCTTTCCTCACACAATATCAAACAAAAATTTTCAACTCTTTTATTCTCATTATTTTATGAACATCATTCCTTTATCAGTGCTTTTCCCTAAGTCAGCCAATCTACTGAAAGACTTTCTCATAAGTCTCTTCTCCCTGATGCACCTTCAGTAAGTGTACATCAAAGAGGACTGACAGTGAAACACTGATTGCTCCTACAGCCAGACTAATCATTCATGCTTGCAAGCCCTTATCAGGTAACACTTCTCAATGCTTGTCCTTGCACTGCTAGGGCATGTGCACACAGCTGTGTAGGTCCTTACACCATTTTTTACCTGCCCAGTATGTAGTGCAGATTGTGGAATTCATGAATGGTAATGAGTTCTCATCTCATTTGCTTATTTACAGTGCTCAAAGGGCTGAATCTGCACTATATAATTGTAATTGTGTAGGTGAGGAACTTGTATCATAGTACGGGAAACTGGATCCCGAGAGTTTAATGTGGGGATTTGCTTTCAAAACTTGTTTGCGGTTTAACAACTGACTTGCTACAAAAGTATGTTGATGTTTTTTTCCTTTTTTTCCTTTTAACCTTACTGATGGATTGCATTTCACAATACACCCATTGGTTTACTGTCTGCATTTCTCTCCCTTGCTGTTGGCATAGCCATGTATAGCAAGTATTTCTTGTCCATTAAAAATATTTGTAAATAATGTTGCCTGATATTATGAAAACGTTTATCTGAGAAGCTGATGAGTTATTGCAGAAGAGTGTTTTATAAATTATTAGTAAGGGGGGTGCTTTATTAGCGCACAAAATGTGTTAAGCCTCTAACATATACCTGACAGCCCTTCACACAAGTGGAAAGCTCACAAAAGTTTTGTCCATTTTTACTAGAAAAGTCTAAATTATTTTTGTTAATGCTGCAATGCACTGCAGAGTTCCATAACTGTTATCCTCCTGACATATTTTAAGCATTGCTTTTCATTTCATTTCCTTTTTTTTTTTTTTTTTTTTGAGGGGAGCAGGGATTCTGTATTAACATGTGTGTATTCATATGGAGCCTTACATTTTCTTTCATTTTTTAAAACAAGAAACATCTTTATTAAATTACAACTTTTGACTTGGCCAACCATACATTTATATAAATGAAAACAATCCATATTTGCATTTTTAGTTGCAAACATTATACATCCCTTATAATCTATCCAGTCATTGCCAGTCGAACATTACATAGCTCATTCAAATCTTGCCTTCTGTTAAACCTCATTTTTCATGCAAAATGTTATTCTGCAAGTATTGTTCCCATAATTCCCATTTTTTTCTATGTAATTTGCTCCTACCTTTTCTAAAGATTACATTTCCAGTTGTTTTATCTCTGTTACTGTATTCACTACTTCTAGTACAGTTAGTTTAGACTTTGATTTCCATTTTCCAGTAATTGCTTTTGGCAGCCACCATAATTAGACTCAGCAAGGCCTTACTATGTCTAGACAATTCCAATCTGTGTCATAGCTCAAAAATAATTTCCTTAGTTGTACTGTCTGCATTTCTCTCCCTTGCTGTTGGCATAGCCATGGATAGCAATTATTTCTTGTCCATTAAAATATTTGTAAGTAATGTTTCCTGATATTATGGAAACTTTTATCTGAGAAGCTGACAGGTTATTGTAGAAGAGTGTTTTATACATTATTAGTAAGGGGGTGCATTATTAGCACACAAAATGTGTTAAGCCTCTAACATATACCTGAGCGCCCTTCACACAAGTAGAAAATTCATTAATTTTGAATCCCAAAAAGACTTGAAACTGTCTCAAAATATTCTACATCCAGTATTTCTGATAGAGTAGTCTGTATGGAATTTGTAAAGTCTGCCAACTCATTACACTCCCAAAATAATATGCTTCCAAATACCTTTTTCTTCCCAATATGCTCCCAATTATCTCTTTCTTTCCCATCACACCTCCAACACTTGCTATCTACCTGAGGAAAAAGTATTTGGAGTCTACTTGGGTATACAAATACCTATGTAAAGACTTCCAGGCAAAGATAC
>NC_056731.1:1855163599-1855203599 GCF_019279795.1 Protopterus annectens
TGCCAGAATACAGTGTTAGCACATTATTTGATTCTATTCATGCAGATGCATACACATTGAACAAAAACTTGCCCATATCAGCATACACACACAAGTTATCTAAATAATACTGTTGACTGATGTACATATCTTGCTACTGACCCTGACAATTGTATATGTAATGAATGCATTCTTTTGTTACTCATGCAGACTCATTTCTTTGGTGTTGGGCTTGCCCTCCTTTATCCCTTATTCCCCATGCTGTGCAAGTAATGATGAATGTGCCCTGCCCTCTGCACCACCCACCCTTTACAAGTGATAATGACTGTGTCCTACCCTTTGCACTTTTATAGGTTCATAGGTTGGTACTAGGCTATCAGCCCTAGGGCCTATACAAGCCTAGCCATAACAATTCCCTGGCTATTTATTCCCACAGTTATTTAATTCCCTGGACCCCTGTCTAGCAGGGTGACTGACGTGATCCCCGGGGTGAATTTCCTATCTCCCATCCAATCATCAAGGTTCCTTTTGAAGAGGGCCAAAGAGGCACTTTTCTTTCTGGCTTAGGGTTGCATATATGTCTAATGCACATACTTACTCAGAAGCTTGCTTTAATGTAAATGTATTGCAAAAAATATAAATTAATTGTTCCTACTCAGTTTTAAATGAATGGTTATGTATTTGATGACCCTCATTGTATTTCTGTTAGTATACTTATTAATGCAGTCAAAGTAAATATTTAAGTATTGCATATTGGTATACTTGTGCAAATGGTGCTAGCACTGACCTGCTCACTGGTTTATATACAGTGGTCATCTGAAATGCTTGATGCACAGTACTGGGCAGAATCCATAGCTGTTTATTGCAAACATCAAAATAAGTTATTACTGACATTACTGTACACCTGGGACATATTCCAGCTTAGGGACGTATAAGTATTTGCAAATGACAATAATCAGTTGTACACTTTTTTCCCATTCAGGTTCCACACGTAACTTGTTAATACTGCAGCCACAAGATGTGACCCTTGGGGGTTGTCTCTTTTTGATGCTAACAGAACACAATCATTACATGGTTAAGGAAAGGTTGTGGACTTTTGCAGACATCCATTTTAATAGTTGTATGTGCTTATGATGTTAGGTTTTCACTAAAATACTCAGTATGTGTGCTATCCTTTGCCTCTTGGCCAGAGACATGGCATATTGTGTATGCCTGTGTTTGCCAGCAACATCTGCAACTGGTGGTTCTCCCTCAGACTCCTCATTTGTATCTGCTGAAGTTGCTGACCCTGCCTGTGGTCCTGCCACTTGTATTCATTGTTGAATCTGTTTCCCGCGAATTATATTATGCAACATGTCACAAACTGTAAATATTTGAGTAGAAGTGGCTGGGTCATACCACAGGTCACCTTCTGGTGTTTCTAGACACCAAAACCTTGATTTGAGCAAGCCAAATACAAATTCTGATATTCCTAGTTTGAGCATGGGTATCATTATTTGATTTATTCATTTATTTATTTATTGACATTTGCTGACTGGGAAAGTCCACTGGGCCAAGGACCCATTTTCAGTGGAGGCCGGGGAGAAAAGCTCCAAAAAGTTACAGAAATTTTTATATAACATCATCTTTAAATGGTATAGGCAAGATACAGATGTTAAATATTACAATTGAAGGAGTGATACATTCCATTCAATCCAACGTGCTAGTCTTTAAGTAATTCCATATACACAGTAACATAAGAAAAATAAAAATGATTTAAGTTAATTATATAGTTCAAAAGGCTAGTAATAGGAGGAAATCTTGAAAAGAAGAAAAGACAGAGAATAGGTGGCGGATATATTGAAGTCTATAAATAACTTAGGTGTTGTAGACTAAAGAACATATTTCAGGTGGTTTAATCATGTGATTACAGGAACAGATATGGTTATTAAGGTAGTGGTCTTTCCATGCTGATTTGAATGTTTTATAGAGTCTAGTTGGATAATAGAGGGTGGGAGAGCATGCCATAGTTTGGCAACGGCATGGGAATAAAGGCATTGTCTAGCTCTTTTGTTTGCTTTAGTTATGGTTAGGAGTTGTTTATTGGAAGACCTAAGATTCCGAGTTGGGTGTGTGTGTTTGTATCATAGTTTGAAGGGAAGGGCAGTAACTTGGGTTGTATATCAATTTGTGAGTAAGAGTTAGTTGGGTATAATATAGGTAATGGGGGAATTCAAACCAGTTTAAAGTTTTAATGGGCAGGCAGTGATGTGTACGAGATGGCATATTGGAGACAAACTTTGCTATTTTGTAGTAGCATGATTGTAATTTATTCATGAGAGATGTGTGTAGGTTAGTGAAAATGAGGCTACCATAGAGGAGGGAAGGGAGAAAAGACTGTTAGCCAATTTTAATTTGGACATGTCCAAATAGAGTTCATGCCTATAGAGCTTAAATGGCTTAAAATGGGTCTTTTTGATTGAGCTGAGTATATGGTTCTCAAAGGAGAGTTTATTGTCAATTATAATGCCAAGTAGTTTTGATGTTTTTACAATTTCAATTGCAGTATTGTTTTGTGAGAATATTTTAAAGCCTAGTGTTAGAGGTTTGGATGAGAATAGTAAAAGTTTTGATTTTTTGGAATTAAGTAGCAGTTGAACCTCATTTAGCCAGGATTCGATTGATGTAAACTCTTTTTGTGGTAACTTGAGGAGATCTCAGAAGTTGTTAGAGCAGGTGATATTATCGCATCATCTGCGTATTGGATGAGTGCACTTTGCTGGGATGCCTTATGGAGATTGTTAATGAATATGCTAAAAAGCAAGGGCCCAAGAATAGACCCTTGGGGAACTCCTGTAGTGTTGATTAGGTATTTGGATTGTGTGTTTTGCCACCTGATAGAATGATTTCTATTGTGAAGATAGTAGTAGAACCAGGTTGTAGTGTGTGGGGAGCAGTTTATGGTCTCAAGTTATAATAGTAGTTTAGGGTGGGGACACTGTATCAAAAGCCTTTGATTAATCTAGTAATATAACTGAAGTTAACAGACCATCATCAAGAGCTTTGTTTACAGTGTTGGTTAATGAAAGTAAGGCTGTAGTTGTGCTGTGTGCTGTCTGAAAGCTGTGTTGGGTGGGTGCAAGTAAGTTATTGTCTGTGAGATGTTTTAGCAATTGAGAATTAATACACTTTTCTAGGATTTTAGATAGAGGTGAAAGTATAGAGATGGGACGGTGGTTAGAGAGGTCACTGGTGTTGCCACCTTTATGTAGGGGAGTTATAATGGAGTTTTTCCAGAGTTGTAGAACATATGACTCAGAGATAGATTGGTTTATGAGAATGCTGACAGGGAAAGCTATAGAATCAGCTGCAAGTTTTAGGTATTCAGCTGGGAGGCCGTCAGACGAGGGAGAGCATGGCTTTAGTTTTGAAAGCAGTTTGCGCACTAGAGAGGTGGGTACTGGTTGTATGGTAAAAATAGGAGTGGATGGGATATTGCTTGAGTTGTAATTTGCAGAGGGGGAGTCGAAGTTTGAATGACGGCTGTAAAGTTTATTGTTGTTTTCATTACAATTTGTACTGTTATTAATTTGTAGAGCAAAGTCATTGACAAGTTTTGGACAGTATCAATAAAATGAGAGTTGAAAGCTTGGGCAATTTCTTGTGGGTCTTTTTCAGGAGATGGTGCTGGGTTATGCTGGGTTTCAGGATTAAGAAGGGAGGAAACTGAGTTCCAGGACATTTTGGGGTTGTTTTGCTGGGTAGAAAGTTTAGTGGAGAAATATTTTTTTTTATCATTCATGCCTTGCTTTTTGGCATTATTGAGAAGTTGCTTATACTTGAGTTCATTTTGTGGGGTCCTATTTCTATGCCATTCTTTCCAGGCTTTTTCCCTAGACGTCAATAGCTGTTTAGTATGTTTTGTTAGCCAAGGGGCATGGTTAAGCTTTGTTCTTTTGGTACATATAGGGGCAAGACTGTTACGAGTATCAAGAAAGACTTTGTTGAAGTAGTTAACTGTATCATCTAGATGGGAGCATCTTGGTTGGGTACCAGATGTTGGTTTTTAGAGTATCTAGAAATATCTGTTGATTGAAATGGGTGAGATTCATAGATGTTCTTAGAGAATGTAATTTGCCTATTTGTGTTTGGGTTCTATGGGTATAGGTAGGTAGATAGCCACTAAAGGTATCAGGATGGGTTCCGGCTTTGGCATATTTGTGAGGGTATGAGACAAGTATCCAGTCTAGGGTTGACTCAGTTTGTTTATTTACCATATGTGTGGGGTCTGTGATGAGTTGAGTAAACTTATGTAAGTTTATAGTCTTGCTCAGTGGGGTTGTGGGGGTTTCTCATAGGTGTCATGAGCCAAGGTTGCAGTGCATAACCAGTATTATCCGCTGGATGGCCTTGTGGAAATTCACCCCTAGCAAACCTTGTGTAGAGCTTACATGTGTGCTATATGTTTGAGTCATGAAAACTGCCTGTGTTACCTGCACAGATATTGTAGATGATACCATAGTCACTGCAGACAACCTGACAGTTTATAGAGTGGTATCCTTTCCTGGTCACCAGGTGGGACATTTATTTCTATATTTGTGAAACCTATGGTTACCAAAACTTCAGAGAAGTGTCCTATTTCATAAAATTCCTGCATGGTTCTTTCACTCTCCTCTGGTGTGCATGCAAACAAGTATGCTCCCTTGCATGTTGTAGCACTGCATTTAGAAAATGATGTAATATTCTAGAAGCTGAGGCCTGTGACACCCCCAATATATCCCCTGTCTGTCTCTACAAAGTATCTATTGTTAGTATATATAATGCTACAGATACCTTTGTTTCCACTGGGATGGTCAATCCATGATTACCCTGGGGCCTCAGGTGAGGACAGGAGAGTTTGCATATTTCCTCTGTTTACCAGTTCACCTCGTATCACTCTACAATTTCTGTGTCATGTAGTACAAATGGGGTCTAAACACCCTTCTTCTTCTTGGCAGAGGTCTGGCAGCAGCACCTTGAATTATAGCCTACATGATAATGATTGCAGCAGCAACCCTTAACATTTTTTTAATCGTTATCATGGCAGTATTAGAGTTTTAGATTTTAAGAAAAAAGCCAACACTGAGTGTACAAGATAATTCTATAGCTTCCTGAATAGCTCTACCATGTGAATAGCTCCACCATGTTGAATTGGTTAATTCATGAATAGTTCCACCATGCTGGACTGGTTGATTCCTGAATAGCTCCACCATGTTGAATTGGTTAATTCCTGAATAGTTCCACCATGTTGGATTGGTTAATTCCTGAATAGCTCCACCATGTCAGATTGATTAATTCCTGAATAGCTCCACCATGTTGGACTGGTTAATTCCTAAATAGCTCCACCATGTCGGATTGGTTAATTTGCATGCAGTTTGGCTACTTATGCTCTCACTAGCATAGTCTGTTTTCCCTTGTTTTGAGCTATGTGTGGAGCTATTTAATAAATACAAAACAGTGAGCTATCATGTAGGTGGCACATCGCAACACATGCACACTAGTAGCATGTAGTGTAAATATTAACAAGTCTGGCCCTTTATTTCATAATGTGAATAATTTTGTAAAACTAACTTACTTTTGCTAAACAAGCTAAGCAAACTTCACATACGTCCTTCATTTCCTCAAGGATCAGTTTATTTGAAATTGTGTTATCACATCTGCTTGAATTCACTGTGGGTATGATTCTGAAAAGTCCTACAGTGAGCTACTCTGTAATTAAAGATACAGTGTTATATTGTTGGAATATTTAGGGTCAAAGTTACAGAGTTCATACATACTATGCATGTATATTGCAATTTGTACAGATTTGTGAATAATGCACTAAAACAGTACATATATATATATATATATATATATATATATACATATATATATATATATATATATATATATATATATATATATATATATATATATAGCTGCTGATGTGGGATAGTGGTATGTTGTTCTGAATGCAGTGCATAGAGTCCTGGGTTCAAAACCTGCCAGTGAAATGCATGATGGTAGCACAACATTTTAGAGCTGAGTTGGCCTAGTGGCCTACTGCACTAGGCTGTAGTTTAGAGGGTTCTGGGTTCAATACTTGGCAGGGATGTATATTTTGCCCTAGGACAGATAGCCTAGTATGAACCTATGAACCTATACTAACCTCGAAAAAGGGCATAGCAAAATTATTTTAAAATGGGTGGCGAAAGCCAAACACACTCTGGCTAGGCTTATAAATGCCCTAGGGCAGATAGCCTAGTATGAACCTATGAACCTATATATATATATATATATATATATATATATATATATATATATATATATATATATAATATATGTGTGTGTATATGTATGTATATAATATGTGTGTGTGTGTGTGTGTGTGTGTGTGTGTGTGTAAAATTGTAAAATATGTAGCAAATATATACTGGACCCTAATGTTAAATATGAGCAGTCACTACTTTCAGCTGTGACCTTAAGTTACAAATAAAATCTGTGTATTAGTTGTTGTGCTGCTAATTACATCTGCTGTTGAAAACTAATTAATAGACATCATAGCTTAAATACAACAGCTGATTAAAATTTTCCTGCTGGAGGCAAGCATGTAGTTTCCTGTAAATCTTCCCAGGAAGATATAATTCCATAGTCTCTTACAGCACTGTGTATTTGTATTTTCCATTTCACTTACAATACCACTACTTGCTGTTGACTGTGATAATCTCTGGACAATGTTGTCAACGTTTCAACTTTTTTTTTTCTCGGATTTGTTTTAAACATGCTATATTGAGACATTCATCTCAAAATATATTGTATTTATTTTTAAGCAGGGGGCTGTTGCCTTTTACTCTGTGGTATAAAAATTCATAATGTTCTACTATCAGCTGTTCTGGCACTACAAAATAAAAGCTGCCAATCAATTCTCCAAAAGTTATAGGTTCTTGGCCCCAGTGGGAGGGGAAAAGGGACCTTTGAAAGACTAAGATATGAATTTCTGAAGATTCAGTAGAATTATATCCCCAGTGAAAGGAAATAGGCTATAAATACTTTTCTTTGTGTACTTTTCCTGACTGGGTCAGAAACGTTAATGTGTTTGCTTTTATGTAAGAACTAAGGAGAGAGATTCTAAAAGGTCCTTAAAGATTCATCTGACACCATACAAAATCTATGTGTATATGTGTCTGTGTATGCATATATGTGTATCTGTGTGTTAATAAGTCCTATTGTCCACCACCAAAGGTGCTTCTCCTTCAAAGAGTTGGCAAACATTGGCTCATGAATGTAGTTGATCTACAACTTGTTAGAACTACCTTTTAACTGACTACTACCAAAGGAGCCTTTGCAAAAAATGGCACCCACCCTTTGGAATGACATCCCAGAAGAAATTAAAAAAAAACTTCACCAAATTTTTATCCTTTAAAAAAGCTCTGAAATCATATTTAACCAACTGTTATAAACACTCCTGTTTCAATAGCTAACATTATTTAGTTTCCTAACTTTGGCTTATCCCACTAACTCAGCTGCTATGTAATTCCTCTGCCTTGGTTAATGCCATGCAATTGTATATCTCTCTATATGCTACATTTAGTGTAAATCTTCATAGACTATCTATAGCTTTCTCTCACATTTATAAAGTTGTAGATTTTACCTCGCATTTGTAAAATTTTTTGAACTTCACATTATTGTCTTTGTTTGCCCAAAGACATATATGAAAGTATTAACCATACTGTTTTAATATAGGTAAACTCATAAATTGTATCTATGCTCTGTTATTGCCTCTGGTCTGAGCCGTGGCTGAAAAAGGTCATTGGACCAGTCATATACCTGATTAACAAACTGAAACAAACAAATAAATAAATAGGCAAATATATATATATATATATATATATATATATATATATATATATATATATATATATACATATATATAAATATAATATATGTGCATACAGTCAAAGAAAACCTATGCTAAAAACATAGCATACTTATGGACAACATACATTTGTGGAAAAATATGCATCAATATCCACAGAAACTTCTCCATGTAGACAATCCCATATATGTGAATATCTCAGAATAATACAGACTTGTATGACATATTTCCATATGTTGCTCTTCAGTTGCCTATGTTATGTTGCTGGTCCCCACCGGGTTCATACGTTCATACGTTCATACATTCATACTAAGGTAACTGACCTGAAGGGCCATGTTAAGTGTAGCCAGTAACCCTAGATTAGAATCAAACCCTGTACCTAATACCTAAGAGGTAAAAACCTTAATCATTGTGCCAAACCATCCCCTCTAAACTGACTCCACACTGATAGTTGAAGGAAGAGAGACACACACACACACACACACACACACACACATATAACACACACACGCACACATGCACACACACACACACACACACACACACACACACACACACACACACACACACACACACACACACACACACACACACACACACACACACACGTTGACTGTTGTGAGATTAGAACCCCTACCTAACTAGGTTATACAGACTAGAGAACACACAACTTTAATGTTGCTGTCATCGGAGAAGTCAAACATGCAAAGATTCAGAATTTTTGGGACTGTTAGTAGACATAGCCAATGTCTGCCAAACATTGTTGAGTTCAGAAGTATGTATCAAAATCTAATGCAGTGGAAGCCAATTCTTCCTCTGCAGAGGGATAATGCCTTTATCTTGCAGTGGAAGCCAGTTCTTCCAGTGAACATGGATAATGCCTTTCCTATGACTCTGGCTGGCTGGTTTCAATTAGTGTCCCAAGCATCTGTAACAGCTGACAGAGGAAGGGAGGAATGATAAGGCTATGTCTGCTTAACCCTTATCAGAGGAGACACAATGATGACATTTTAGTTTGTTGCAGGCCATGCTTGAAAACTCAGTGCAGCCAAGAGCCATGAACAATGGTTAGAGTAGGTGAATGTGCAGTCACAACTTTAGGAGGGGTGTGGACTTAACTGAAGATACACTCATGCATAACAGCTCAGAATATTTTTCTGATGATGTCATTATAGAGTGGCTTGAGACCCCCAGTACTAGCAAGCTATCCTCTGTGAGCAGAAATGTTGGCTGTCAATCTCACTCTATCCTGCAGTTGTCTTCACAA
Source organism: Protopterus annectens (assembly GCF_019279795.1). Lineage (NCBI taxonomy): Eukaryota > Metazoa > Chordata > Ceratodontiformes > Protopteridae > Protopterus > Protopterus annectens. The sequence goes on from NC_056731.1 coordinate 1,855,172,719, forward strand.
CTCCAAACCATCTGGTGATCAATATTTTGGTGATGATGTATAACTTTGGTATCATGGAAAAAAAGGCTCAGGAAACCTACACTTCCTCAGAAGCTATCACATCTTGCAGAATGACCAAAGATTTACAAATAAATAAATAAGACCTACAGATTAACATGTGAATGATGCAAGACATATCACCAGCATGAGAGCTGAGGAGTTACAGTCATATAATTACTGCATTTACAGGTTAACTATATAATAACAGGATAACTTATTATTTCTTAAGTAGTGCTAATAGTTCTACAAACTAGTATCTGATACTATTCTAAAAGCTTTTGTCAAGCTTGTAAAATGTAAGGAACTGAACAATTATGATTAGCGTATTATCCAGCCATCCATGATATCTTGTTGCATACTTGTTGGAAAGGTTATAGTATTACTTGACAGCAGACATAACATACTTGGCATAGTTGCTACACAGGTCGAATTAAATGTAGTCAGAATGCAAAAACAAATAGTAGTCATATGTTTAATGAATATTAGTGTCCAAAAAATAGCAACCATATGTTTAATGAATATTATGAGTATGTAAAATAGTAAGCTTGAAGTCTGTTTTCTTTTTTTTTAGAAGTGCACTATGTTATTACTTGCTTATAGTTGTCTTTAGTTATTTGAATAAGGTGTTTTTGGTTTGATTAAGTCTTATATGTATTGTACGTAATGCTGATGTGTTTATGGTGTTGCTGCTGGATGCGTGCGGTTGCTTCTAGAGCATGACATTTGGAGGTATGTACAGCAGCTGTGCTTCTTTGATTTTGCCAGATGGTTTGATGTGGTTTATGGGAAGCAATACTATAATAACATATGCTGATGTCATGTGACTATTAAGCGGATAAGTACACAGAGTATACAGCCTAACAATGAAACTCCTAGATAATTGTTTTTTTTCATTGGTAAACAGTTTAGGGATATCACCATCATTCATTTTCATATTATCTAGGAATCTGTGCCCCATAGCTATAAAAATGTTATTATAACATGAGTCATCTCAGATAGCACTATGCATGCCTAGCTTGGAGATATAAAACTGTTAAGTATGATACACCTTCTGCATATACAGCAGTTATACTGTGCAGGTACATGTAAAATGAACATTAAACTAAACTATATAAATATTGTGGAAACTGTAAACCTGTTTTTTGGATTGGTGCTTAATGTGTTACCTTGTGGAATGTCTAAGTCTACTGTTGTTGGTTAGTTCATCATATCTACAAACTATAACAAGGTTGCAGCTGTTTACTTGACTGTTCCTTTCCTATATCAGCTGTTTGCACATCTTCTCAGAAGGATGTTTAACTACTTTGACTATACATAAAATGCAGAGAGGGTCACATGCTGAATAATACACATGAAAAAACATTAATCTAGCATTATTGTTATATTTTGAGTATATACAATATTAATTTTAATTGTGGCAGTGACATTGTATTCTTGTCCTGTGTGTGCATAATATTTTATATCCTACTACAGTGTCATTGATGTATATTATGAATGCATATAAGGTTACAATTTCGTTAAATCATGTATAATACAGGCATCTGACAGGGATTCATGGGTAATATGGAAATACCAACTAAACGCATCTCTGTGGCACCTCTTTATCCTAATACAGGCAGTCCAAATGAATGTGTGAATTATACAATCATTACTTTTAATGTCTTTTCAAAAAAAAAAAAACCTCATATTAGAAAATGGATCCAAATAACAACGCAGATAAGAACTTCACATTTCTAAGATCACTAGCGAATGAGCAATACTACAATAATACCACAACACCAAATTTCTTAGAACCCAAACGTTAAAAATTATACACCGACATTGACTAGGCAATTATCTTGTGCATTACTATGTTTGAACGCTAGTACACTGTTGCTTAGAATGTAATTAGTTTTAAAAGTAGTATAACTCATTCACTCCAATGGAGCTTAGAAAGTTTGCAGTGTAACTTCCAATGGGCCTTTTTGCACAATCAAATTATGTTCTCACATTTCAAACAAATGTTAATATCTCTGGAACCAGACGGGTTATGAAAGAAGTATAAATGGCAAACTCTTCAGCACAAACTATTTTTGTAGTGGTACTATTCTTTAGGTTCTAGATCTTAAACTGAATTTTATAAGTCACAGTAAATACAGTAACTATTATATTTGTAGCATTTTGTAAACAACTTACAATATCCCAGCAACCACTCAAGTTACACACATACTGTCAACAGCATTTTATTCATCCAGCTGAGAGCTTTCATATGAGGCTAAGGAGTTCTGTTTGTATTACTTAGATGTTGAGATATTTAGACAAATGTGAGAATTATATCTATATAAATTAATATCATAAAAATAACAGTTACTATCTATTTACCTGCTCTAGACAGTGGTAAAATATTAATGCAGTTCAGTTTGCTATTTGTAAGCTTTAAAATGAAATCTTTCTAAACCTTCTACATAGCATGGTTTTGGAATTATTGATGCAAATATGAATAAGCAATATTTGATGCCTAGAGGCGTCAGTAGGAGTTAACTGCAGATGCACCTAGAGGCATCACTCAGATGTAATGAGATAAATTAAAAGAGAGTTTATGTTTATTAAATATTTACTTTAATTTATTTATTATATTCAGTATAAATATATGGGTATACATGACCTATCCAATTGATCAATTAATTAAACTATTTAATTTAAGTAGTAAAAGCAGCACACAGGTTACGGAATTAAACAAAGCTGTTTATGTCCAGTATCTCTATGACAGAAAAATCAAGTTAACTCAGTTATCAGCAACAAACTTTTATTCCATAAAATCGGCAAGTGCTTTCACCCTTGTGGGGTTCATCAGACCTTGCAATTATGTTGCAATTGTATATTTTAAATGCGTATTGTAATTACATTTCATTCTATATTTTTTTTTATTTTATTTTATTTTGCGGGTGGCCAGAGAGTTTGTATAGTCGATGCAATTTTATGATTGATTTCAAAGCAGTATTTACTTTGAATTAAAACCACGCATTACATGTTGTTAGCCTATCAGCACGGTAAAATGTATACTCGTGATTACGAGTTCAGGATATAACCTAGTGTTTTTATTACCTGTTTTTATCTGAGGAAATCCCACAAACTTGTCAGACGAAAAGCGCTTCATATCATTTAAATAAACTCTTTTGTTTACTTTAAATTGTGTAAATGTGTCTACAAGTACCAGTGGATTGACGGAGTCTTCAGCTTTATGTGTTTCCTGGTTTGATTTGTGCCTGTAGTTTCACTTAGAATGTATTATAATGCCTTAATCTTCATCATACACGTGATTACTACAGTGTCTGGTACCCATAATTCATGCTGAGCATATTTTATACTTTATATTACTTGTGCATGCCACTGCTGTCAGCACATTTACTGTTATATAATCATATACATTTTATTGCAAGTTTGCAACAGGTACTTATGGGTAATTGGATAGTACATTAACCGCATCTGTGAATGCAATTTTCTAAGTTTCCTACTCATTTAACTGCATTTTACCAGAATGACAAAGCCTATCATAAAAGTATGTGATAAAGGATAGCATAGCTTTCGGCACTGAACTTCAGTGTCACATGAGTATATTATTACAGCTTCAAAATTCATCATAGTACTAGTATGTATGAACTTCTGTGGACCTGCTGCTACACACTGCTTTACACGGGACACTGTTAAATACTGTACACACGTGCTCATATTGCTCAGACTATCACATGCTAACAGATAACAGATTTATTTGCATTTAGGCATGAACACACTCCATAGTATTCTATCTGTGATATCCTAGGCATACTTGCAAAGTCCAGATTTCTGTAATTAAACTTGGTGGTAAGTGCTACATCATATGAATATTTTTCTGCAACACTGTTTGTTTTTTTTTAATAATCCATGGAGGTTTCATGGGTTGAGCTGACTTTTGTGGGTGCTAGCTTCCACTAAGCTCATCTCTCCCTGACAGAAAGATGTCCTTCCGTTCACTGGTTGCAGTATTCTTAACCATTGCAATTCCCTTCCTCGGGTAGCTCGACATCTGGCCAATATACAAAAGTCTACTGTCACTTTACAGTATGCCATATGTCACATATATGCTTCTCACATAGCATAGGGCATGAAGGTGATATCTGAATATATCATCCTTAGAACTTCTTTGCCCCCATTCTGAACACATCTCAAACACATCTCTCATTCATCGGTCTGAACACCTACATCCTGTTTGCTGGTCTCCAAGCCATTGCAGATAAGTGTCCTGTTGGGGTTTTGCTTTTTTTTTTACTTTTGTTTGCTTCTGGGGGTTAATGTCATTCAGGAAGGGTAAATGCCAATGCAGGGGACAAATTCCCCATTAAGACTGCCACAAACAGTGTACATTTTGCCTAGGTGCCCCTCATGACCATATGACCTGGTGTATCTGTCAGGCTTTCATTACAGTGATTCTGTGAAGTACGTTTTCTTCCCTTGCTTTGTATCTGGAGAATCAGTGACTTAAGTTTCTTGCTAGGAACACCATGGAGGAAACTTCCCACCCCAAAAGTCAGCCATTAGGGAAGAAGAAGGTTATGAAACCAAGACCAGAATCTTCCACTGTGTAGCCTCCACCAAACTTTTTGCCTGAGGTCAGTGAGAACCTGGAGGTTCACCTGGCTTTGTTGTCAGATTCCTCTGCTATGAACGGGTTGAAGAATGGTGGGGATCCGGCTTTCAGCATGTCTGATGAGGCTTTGCAGATGTTCGTTTCAGATGTTCAGGGGAAACCATGGTTGACTATTTCTGAGAGGCCTAGGGGTGTTCCTCAGATTTTAGTTAGGGAAGAAGTCCTAACTACAGTTATTGAATGCCATCCTGTGTCAGAACCTTCTAAATTTTACAGGGCAGATGTCCCATTAAAGAAGAAACAAAAAGGGTCAGAAGAAAAGAAATCTAACATGCCTGATACTCCCTTCAAAGAAATTTCTTTTGGAGACACAATCTCCAGGATGATGGAATTTTTTAAATGGGATTGTACTCAGGTCTCTGTAATCCATAAGAGGTACTATGAGTTGCTGCAGATGGAATCTCTGAAACCTTTTGCTATTCCTCCTGTTTTGTCTGCCTTGTTGGATGCATTTTCCAATGCTTCTAAAGCTTCTGATTCTCTGCCCCCTGTTCCCAAGAAACCTGATAGGTTTTATAGGGTGCCTGAGGATTGTAGCTTTTTGTACAAATGTCCTGTTGCTGCCCCCTCATTGGTATCTGCAGCCTGTGACAAGCCCTCTCATTTGCTTCTAGTAACCGAAAAGCACATAACTTCCAAACAGAAAAAAATGCAGTTATAGGCGCTGTTCTCCAGTAACAATAAAGGTTTTCCTCTTAATAAAACGTGGAAACTCAGTTTCGATTAATTCAAGATCCAAGTCCAACAGACCACTAGGTAAACGTTTCAAGACACCAATTTATTAACAAAAAATAACCTGATTGAGCGCTTTCATCTCCCATATGGAGACTTCATCAGAATCTGTTACACATACAAATCTTCAATTTAAATACAGCTACATAAAACACACACTTAATTAATCTTGACTTCTAATAGGCTGGCCATTAATTGACACTAATTACTGTTGAGGTAATGCTAAACCAAACCTTTGATAATTCTTTATACCATTTTTTACACTTGAATATAATACAAAGTTATAAAGGTTCATATGAATTCATGATCTTAAAATTTCATAATTTTGTTTACAACTTATATAAATGTTGTAAACATTAAATATAAGTAAAATCATCAAAAAAATTGTGACAGGAAGTACTCATTTCTTATTAATACATTAATTTGGTGTATAAATACCAATAAATATATAAAAAATATAAAAATATATGTAAAATATATATATGTAAAAAAGTGTGTAAAAAATATATATATAAGTATAAAAATATTGTGTGTTAAAACCACATTTATTCTTGTACCTTTAATATGTTAAACAACTGTGTTTTAAGGTACACCCTTAATAAAATAAAATATATTATATGTACATGCTCCATAAGGACTGAATCTAAATTGTTTATTTATTTATTTACATAAGTTACAACAGTTAACCATCTGTCAATGTCTCTTTGGGTCGTCAGTGAGAATCTTAAGGGCTGGGTTAATAGATATGTGGTCATTCAATCCATAATTTCGACAAGCATCCAACCTTAACTGCCAAACCATCTCTGTAAATTCCAATTTGGTTTCCCAATCCCCCCCTCTCTTGTTTCACCACCTCTTCCAATATTTAAAATCTGCATCTCTACATATCCGGGTATGTCTAAATAGGGCATTGTTGTCATTCATTTTGATAATATCTCTATTGTGTTCATATATACGTGCCCTTAAATTACGTTCAGTTTTCCCTATGTAGTATTTCAAACATTTCTTACAATAACACAGATATACCACCCCTTTTGTGTAACAACTGTAGTATTTATTACCTATCAATTTCAAATTTATATTTGGTAGTTCCAATTCTTTAGTATCTGCCATAAAAACACATTGTGCACACCTACCACATCTAAAAGTACCATATTTACTACTTGCTCCACTTGGAATGTTTTTCTTTTTCTCAAATATATTTTTCAAATTTCTGTTCTTCCTAAAAGCATATCTAAGTGGTAATTGGAAAACATCTGTCTTGTTAGGCGTCTTACTAAACATTCCCCATGCATCGTTAATTTATTTTTTAATCCATCTGACACCATTAAAGTGTGTCAAAACCAAAAAAGGAAGTTTCTCTTCTTCATCTTTTCTGGTGCTAAATGTATTTTCTACCTCAATAGTACCTGTGTTTATTAGTAGGTGTTTGTATAGTGTATCAATTCTATCTATTACAACTTTTTTGTTAGATTCAATCATGTGGTCAGGATATCCCCTTTCCTTGAAAATATTATGTAGTATTTCCATTTCTTCCATCAGTTCTGTTTTGTCAGAAGTCATTCTGGCTACTCTACTCATTTGTCCTTTTATTATATTCATTTTTGAGTGGTAGGGATCGTCACTCTTAAAATGTAAAAAATAATTTGAGTAACATTCCTTCCGAAAAATTCTGGATTTGAATTTTTTGTTTATTCTATCTTTTGTCAATTTAACATCCAAATAATGTATTTCTTCTGAGTCTGAATCATAAGTAAACTCGAGAAATTCCGTACTCTGATTAATGTGTGTAATAAATTTATTAATTTCATCTTCGGGTCCGTCCCACAAAATAAATATATCGTCCAAGAATCTATAATAGCCTACAATATGTTTGTAAAAAGTAGAACTAAAGACAAAATGTTTTTCCCAGAATAACATTATAATGTTTGCGTAAATGGGGGCACAGGCAGATCCCATGGCAACCCCATCTGTTTGGTGGTATAAATCTCCTTGAAAATAAATGTAGTTATACTTCAAAACAAGTTCCATATTTTCCATAACTAGCTTAAAATCATCAGGTGTAAGAATTTTCATCTCCACTATCATATTTTCAAACCATTCCAACCCAATTTGGTGTGGAATGACCGAAAATAAATCTCTCACATCAATTGTCAAAAAAACAATACCATCCCTGTACTGGGTGCCACCTATTTTAGATAAGAAATCCCACGAGTCTATTAAAATGTGTGGAAATTTCTTATAAAATACTTTTAGTTTGATGTCCACAAAAATTGCAAGCGGTTGTGTTTTTGAACCTTGTGAGGACACAATTGGTCTTAAAGGTGGACTTTCTTTGTCCTTGTGCACCTTAGGTATACCAAATATTGCTGGGATAACTGTTTTTGTTACTCTTAGAAAATTGTATAGTTCATTATCTATTAGACCTTGTAGTAAATTATCTTCTAAAATCATGTCTATTTTTCTGTAAGAAATATTCACTTCATTCCTAGATACTAGGCTATACCTACTATCTTTATCCAGTATATCACATATTCTCTTGGTGTAATCCCATGTATCCATCAGCACTACCCCTCCACCTTTATCAGGTTTCATTATCCGCAAATTAACAGTCACTTAATTGTTGTAGAGTACAAATTTCATTCTTAGTCAAATTGTGTCCAATGGGTAAATGTTTGTTATATCCATCCCTTATTGTACCCATGACACATCTTTCAAAATTCAATATGTCTTGGTGTATTGGGGGGTTAAAAGTACTGGCTTTCTTGAGATTAGTTTTTTTTGTATTTAGTATTCCTTTCTTTGAACATGTGAAATAAATTCAACTTCCTAGTAAATAGCCTGATAACTAATAGGATTTCATCAATCCCAGGTTTTTTTAACTGGAACAAATGTGAAACTTTTTGTAAACAAATTGAAATGTTCTTGTTTTACCTCAACATCTGTGTAGTTATAAATAAAAAAATTGTCTTTAGATAAAATAACTATGTTAGACCCAACATTTCTCTCTATATTGTTTGTACAATTTTCATTGACATTAACACGTTCTTGGGACGTGGTAGTACAAATGTTACTGTCTATTGAATCTCCCTGACACACCCCCTCCCCCCCCCTCTGTGGTGGTACATAATAGTTCCTCGTTGCTACTGCATAAGATGGTTGTTGGTCTAAATTCCTTATCCTTTCGGACCTTCTCGGTCCCTGCTCTTCTAAAGAGGTCCTATTGTTAATGGTTTGGTCTCCGTACTGGTTGTGTATTTGTTTGTATCCCCCATAATGGCCTTGGTGTTCACCAAATCCCTTGTCTATTCCCCTGTTGTAACCTCCTTCCTTATTTTGGAAATTCCTTCTAAAATTCCTGTTGTCACAAAAGTATGCTTTCCCCTCCCTGTATTCATTCAAGTCCCTATCCAGTTTTCTTGTCTTCCTAACATGATTCTTTGAAATCACACAGTCCTTATGGAGCATGTACATATAATATATTTTATTTTATTAAGGGTGTACCTTAAAATCACAGTTGTTTAACACTATTAAAGGTACAATAATAAATGTGGTTTTAACACACAATATTTTTATACTTGTATATATATTTTTTACACACTTTTTTACATATATATATTTTACATATATGTTTATATTTTTTATATATTTATTGGTATTTATACACAAAATTAATGTATTAATAAGAAATGAGTACTTCCTGTCACAATTTTTTGATGATTTTACTTATATTTAATTTTTACAACATTTATATAAGTTGTAAACAAAATTATGAAATTTTAAGATCATGAATTCATATGAACCTTTATAACTTTGTATTATATTCAAGTGTAAAAAATGGTATACAGAATTATCAAAGGTTTGGTTTAGCATTACCTCTACAGTAATTAGTGTCAATTAATGGCCAGCCTATTAGAAGTCAAGATTAATTAAGTGTGTGTTTTATGTAGATGTATTTAAATTGAAGATTTGTATGTGTAACAGATTCTGATGAAGTCTCCATATGGGAGATGAAAGCGCTCAATCTGGTTATTTTTTGTTAATAAATTGGTGTCTTGAAACGTTTACCTAGTGGTCTGTTGGACTTGGACCTTGAATTAATCGAAACTGAGTTTCCACGTTTTATTAAGAGGAAAACCTTTATTGTTACTGGAGAACAGCACCTATAACTGCCTCTCATTTGCTTCCTTTGCCCAACTTACTGCCTTCTGATAAAGATAGCAGAACCATGGAAAAGCTAGGTAAGAAGGTTTACACCTCAGCTACTTTGGCTTTTAGGGCTTTTAATTATCAGACCTCTATGTCCAGGTATGTGTTGGCTCTTCTTTCTGAGGCTTATCATGTTATTTCTGATCTCAAAGACTCTGGAGGGTAAAACGTCTGCTCTTTTCCTGTCGTGAACATCCTCTCAGGTGGTTCGTCATTTCATCAAGTGTAGTTAGGATGCAGCAGATGCCTCTTCTAGGGCTGCTGCTTTTGGTTCAGTGATGAGGAGGTATTCTTGGCTTCAACATCAACCATTGCCTGATGATATCAAGGCTAAGTTGATGGATGCTCCTCTTGACAATAAACACTTGTTTAGGGAAACTGCTGTTGGTTTGTTTAAGTCCCTTCAGGATATGGTGAAGGCCTTATAGGAACTCAAACATGTGTTGGTCTCTCCTGTTCCTAAATTTCAAAGAAACTACCTCAATAAGCCTGCCTTTGTTTGCAGACAATCTCAGCCTCCTTCTAAGTGCAAAAATAGTGGCAAACGGGCTCCACCTGCTGAGGCTACTCAGACTTTAGGGACTCAGTAGTCTTCCTTTCCAGAAAAAACAGGTACTGTCTGACTGTCCGTCTCTTCCCAGCCACATTCCTCTTTCACTTCATCTTTCTCTCTCTCTTCCTGTCTGGTCTCAGATTACTCAGGATTCTTGGATTCTGTCCATTATTCATCAGGGGTATTTCATGATATGGAAATCCCATCCCTCTTTTATGGGCATTTCTCAGCCTCGTCGAGAACAACTCCCTTTTTTCCCAGAGGTAATTTGAGTCCTTTTGACTCAGGGTACTATTCAAGAGGTGTCTGTGTCCCAAAGGGGGAGGGGGTTTTACTACAGAATGTTTCAAGTTCCCAGAAAAGAGGGTACTTGGAGACCAATTCTAGACCTGTCTTATCTAAACACTTTTCTGAAGGTGTGCACTTTTTGAATGTTGGCCCTTCAGACTTTGATCTCTCTTTTGATTCCTTTGGCTTATATGGTGTCTCTGGATCTCAAGGATGCTTATCTCCATATTCTGATCCATTCCCTTTTCAGGAAGTTTTTGTGTTTCTCTGTTGCTTCCTGGCATTTTAAGTTCTCTGTTTTGCCCTTTGACCTTTCTAGTGCCCCATGGGTATTCACCAAATGCCTTGCTCCTGTAATTGCTTTTTGCAGGCTTCAGGGCATCCAGGTATTTCTTTACTTGGACGACCCGCAAAGAGTCGAAGGCCCTTATGCTGGCTCTTCAGGCTTTTTATCCTCTTTTCTCCAAAGGACCTCTCAAGGTATTCACAGACAATACCACAGTGATGTGGTATATAAACAAATGGGAGGAACAAGATCTTACCTTCTTTGCCAGTTGACTCTCCTGGTATGGGATATTGCTGTCCAATATCAAGTGAGTCTTCAGGCAGTTTACATTCCCTCAGGTCAAAACATTGTGGCAGACACTCTGAACAGGTCCTTAACTCAATCCCATGAATGGATGTTCACAGGGATGTGTTTCTGGACATGATCCATCGATGGGGTACTTCTCAAGTAGATCTATTTGCCTCTTCTCTGAACAGACAACTTCCTTTATTTTGTGCCAGAATCCCAGGTCCTCTGGTGTGGGAGGTGGTTGTCTTCTCTTTTTCTTGGAAGGGGATGTTTCTTTATGCATTCCCTCCCCTTCCTCACATTTCAACAGTCATGTTCAGAATTCAACAGGATTCTCCAAAGATATTGTTGGTGACTCCCTTTTGGCTGACACAGTATTGGTTCCCTATTCTTCTGCATTTAGCCAAGGGCAATCACTATAAGTTACCTCACAGGGTGGACCTACTCACACAAGGCAAGGGATCTCTCATCCATCCCCACTTGTCCACTCTTTAAATTACATTGTGGGTCATAGGATTTTGATTCGACATAGACACCTTTTTTCTGAGAACATGCTTAGGGTCCTGCAGGAGGCCTGGAAACCCAGTACTAGGATATCCTATTTATCCAGATGGAAGAAGTTTTCTGTTTGATGTCTCTGTCATAACCTAGATATACTTACTGTGGATGTTCCTTTGGTTCTTTCTTATTTGTGTGAATTGTTCAATGCTGGTTGGCCTATTCTTCTGTTAAGGCCCACTTATCAGCTGTCTCTGCTTGTCTGCCTTTATCGCCTCTTTTAGCTTCTAGATTTGAAGCTAAACAGTTCCTTAAAGGAATCCTTTATATTAGGCCTTCCAGGAAGCCTGTCCGCCCCCCCCCCCCCCCGGGATCTTAAATTTTGTTTTGAAGAAGTTGACTCAGGCTCCTTTTGAGCCTGCTGCTTCAGCTTCCTTGCAACATTGCTGTTGGAAAACTGTTCTTTTGTTGGCCCTTACTTCTTCCAGTTCTGTGTCTGACCTTCAAGTGCTTATGGCTTTTCCTCCTTTTTTTGCTGCTTCATGAGGACAGGATGTCCTTGTGTATTAATCCTTCTTTTATGCCCAAGGTAGTTAATGAGTTGTTACTTAATCAGTTTATTCATTTGCCTATTTTTTCCCCCTCTCCAGAATCTATCAGTGAGAGGATGCTTCATACTGTGGATGTGCATAGACAACTTAGATTTTATTTGGATAAGACTGCGGTGGTGGTGCTGCGGTAGCATTGTCACCTCACAGTATAGATGTCCTGTTCGATTCTCAGCTAAAGCGTCTTCTGTGTGGAGACATGCGTGAATGGGCGTACCTTCGTTGAAGGTTGTGCATCAGGGCTGGCAACTTGGTATGTAAAAATCTACTGCCAATCATTAGCGGACCGGAGTTCCACTGTGGCGACCCCTAACCGGGAATAGCCGAAAGATACAACAACAACTAAGACTATTAGAAAATCTGATCAGTTATTTGTTTCTTTTCATCTTAGGTCCCTAGGATTAGCAACGTCCAAGCAGACTATTTCTTCTTGGATCTCTAAAGCTATTTCTTTTTGTTACTCTTTTCATGGTAAGAGACTTCCTTCTTCTGTAAAGGCTCATTCTACTAGAGCTGTGTCTTCTTCTGTTGCTTTTTTTCAAGGATCTGGATACTAACTCTATTCTTGAAGCTGCTATCTGGACTTCTGTGCATACTTTTGCCAAGCACTATAAGGTGGATGAAATCTCCAGAGCTAAAGCTGGTTTTGCTATGGCTATCCTTCATGGCTTTCTAGAGGGCTCTGCTGGTCCTTTTTTTCCCCCAAGTTTCTTCTTAGGCTTTGGCAATCTCACAAAAGTTAAGAATACTGCAACCAGTGAGTGGAAGGACATAGTACAGTTGTGAAAATTCTTACCATGACAGTGCATTACCTTTCCTTCACTGTTGCAGTATTCCCTCCCTCCATTCTACCCCTGGTCCATTTCCTTTCCGGATGTACTGGTTACCTCTTGGTTTTCCTTGGACTGGCATTCCTACTAGGGCTTTCAGTTCTGAGGATGGTATGGTTGGATGTCACCTTTATTCCCTATGCTATGCAAGTAGCATATGTGTGATGTATAGTGTCCTTAGCAACAGTAGGGTTTTTTTCATTCTGAAGAAGTCCCAGAGATTTAATGGATGAAAGCGCTTGACCTGTTCATTTGTTAATAAATGATTTGATACATATTTCCCAGTTTTTTGCATCTTAGTAATTGCATCTCTATGTGTGTCATGTTTTATTTTAAGTTGTTTATTTTGTTACATGTTTACATGTTGTTTTTGTGTTCAGCAGTAGGCTTTTGTACATTGGTCAGACATCGGGTTACCCAAGGCAGGGAATCCCAATGGTTAAGAATACTGCAACAGTGAAGGAATGGACATCTACTGTTATGGTAAGATTTAACACAACTATACTTTACTCAGTGTAACTCAGGTGATTAACCCATATTTGTTGGGGTCACCTGCTTGGAGGAGAGTGATGCTCATACATGATGGCTTGAAACGGTACTATGAGACCCTACTTCTATTTGCTAGCATTATTCAGATGGTACTTGTGTGCTAGTAAACATGCCCTCTCTATAGGTGTGTCCCCACTCCCCCTCCAAAATTGACAGTACTGTCTCATAGCATGCCCATTCACGCAGTCCAAATGTCATTCATGGTTCCAGTCCTGACCAAGGCCCAGGACCACAAGGACCTCCTGCCTCACACAGGCATTTTGTCATTATTCCTCCCATCAAATGGAGGTGAGGAGGCATAACCTTATAAGTTCCTTCCCTTGCCTTACAAGCCAGGAATGAACCCAGGTCTGTGACATTGTCAGGGCGTCATCCTTAAATGTTAACATAGCTTGCTTGCTTTGTAAGACATGTAGACTTAGACATCTACTATTAGATCAGTTAGTGTACGTGAATATTGGCAGTGTGTTGTACTATCACTCTCCTAGCAAAGTACACAGTTTGCAGAGAATAAGGTTTTAAAACATTGCATGCTTATGAGACCCATTAGTGACCTATGCCATTGGAGAGGTAAACACACTGCCAGTATGTCATACAAGTCTTTACTGTTTGCACATATATGGGATTATTACCCCGATATAGGGAGAGAGTGTAGCTGCTTAATACCAAGGTATGTTCATAGGTTCATAAGCTGTTACTAGGCTAATGACCAATAGGGCTGTTACAAGCTTAGCCCCCCCCCCCCACACACACACACACACACACACACACACACACACACACACACACACACACACACACACACACACACACACACACACACACACTCTCTCTAAACCCTTTTGGATCCCTAGGATCATGCATGTGTATATGGAGGGCATGTTAGTAGGGAAGTAATTAAGGGATTTATGTGAGGGTGTGTTAGAATGGTACTTTTCTTATTGACAGCCTGTCTCCATAGGGGACATGGGGGCCAGACCGGGGGGTAAATTTATGATTTTCCATCCAGATGTCAATGTTTTGTTTGAATAGGGTCAGGGATTATTTCTGTTTTACATGGATGTGAAGCCTATTTCATAGCATAAAGATCCTTTAGGACAAATATCTGTCTCTCAAGCATGTTCTGTTTATGTCACAAGTGAAGTTCTGATCCCTGGACCTAGTTTTCTGGTGCTGCTTGTTTTGCACATATGTAACAGGTCCATCAGGCCTGGGTCTTAGGAAACCCTGTAAGTTAGACAAAGATCCCCACTCAGCAGCCTATAGGAGGCTGAATACAGAGACAGAGCATTTAGGTGATCACTGTTGGACAGGGTATTCTTGCCATGAATTCACATGGTGAGAAACATTTGTGGGTGTTCAAATTGTTGCAATTGTCTGGTTAGCCACATGCCAAAGGAGGCATTGTACTTAGTGATGGGTCTTATAAGGGCCAAGTAGAGTAGTGCTATAATGTCCTTTGACCAGGATACCATACACTTACCTATAGGTTGGGCGACAAAGAATTTTTTATTACTGTCTTAGCTGTGTATTGGTTAAAGACTAGATTGCTGTCTACATATATTCCTTGATCCCTTACTGCTGGGTTGACTCTTAGGAGTGTTTTACTGATGGAGTAATCAACTTGGGTTGACAGTTTCCCAAAGGGTAATATAATGCAATTTTTGGAATTGAGTTTTAGACCATAGCTTTGACACCAGGCATTTGTCTGTGTTAAACCCTCTTGCAAGATGTTGGTGTTTTTGGGGGATCTATAATAGCTCTCAGTTTGCAGTAATCACCTTCTTGGTGATCCAGAGGCCTTGAAAATTAGCCTTGACTTCCAAAAAGTAGATATCAAACAGGTGTGGGCTCAGCACGGATCCCTGGGGTACTCCTCTTGTGACTGGTCTTGTGGTGGAGGTGGTCTCACTGAACTTGACTTCTTGGGCCTGCTCTCTGAGCCAGCTGACAATCCATTGAGTTATGTAGGTATTTATGCCTAGCTCAGAGAGCTTGTCAATGATGCCTGAGTGGGGTTTTGTACTGAATGCCTTAGGCAAGTCAAGATATGCAGTGTGCATTATTTTAACCTCAACGACTGCCTTTGTGACCCTCTGAAAAACATCTATCAGGTTAAGTAGGCATGACCTTCACTTAACAAAGCCAAATTGGGATGGGTCCAGTGTCTATATGTTGGCAATGTCCTCTTTCATCATTTCCATGATAATACATTCTATGGATTTGCATATTAGGCTTGTTAGACTGATGAGTCTGTAGTTCCCTGGGTCGGTTGATGGTCCTCCCCTGTGGAGGGCGATGATTGTTGCAGTCCTTCATTTACTCGGAATGTAGCCTGTTTTAAGGCTGTAGTTGAAGAGTTCCTTAAGTGGTCCTAATAGTTTGCATTTTAGAATGTTCAGAAGACAAGCAGGGATGTTGTCAGGACCCAGAGAGGCAGTGTTCTTGGCTTCAGCAAGTGCTGCCAGCACCTGGTCCCTACAAATAGTTTGGGGAAGTATGTTGTAGGGTATTTCACCTGAGAGAGCTAGGGGGTAGTGGGGAGGGGTGAAGTATGATCTGAATTTATCAGCCAGTAGATTTGCTATGCTACCCTGATCATTGATGGTGGTACCATTCAGCACCAGTTCAGCACATTGCTGTGTGTTAACTTTGAGGTTTTGGACATATCTGAAGAAGGCCTTGTGATTGTCCTTAGCATGCAAGGCTATCCTAACTTCATAGTTGGCCTTGTTGGACTTAATTAGACCACTTAGTTTCTTGTTTAGTTGTATAATAGAACACTTGCCTTTTAGGGGATTTACTCTTCCTGATTTTGGCCATGATTTTTTTCTTTTATTATATACACTGTTTAGGTGAGTATTCCACCAGTGGGGGTTGTTTTTAGTGTTTGTTTTGGGTTTACTGCTGGTAGGTATGGCAGCCTCTGTGCAGCCATTCACAAGTTTATATATAGGGACACTGTGAATAATTCTGTACAAGTAGCTGTGATCTTGGGGTTAGGGGGAGACTTGAATTTTGACCAGCTGTTACTTAATAGGATGTAGTTTGCCTTTGAATATCTCCTAGCTGCTACAGGTTTAGCTGTTTTTTCTGAGTTGATTTTTACTTGAAAGGAAACAGCTTTGTGATTCAACTTCATTAGTAAGGATGTGACCTGGGAGAAGGAAGGTGCAATGCCCTCCTGTGTTGGTATGTACCAGATCCAGTATGTTTGATCCACTGTTTGGAGTATGCACTGTTCCAGGGTGCTTGTGTTAATAAAGTCCATGTAGCTTTGTGCCAGTGAATTTGAAGCAGTGTAAGTTTCTTGGTCTATAGAGGGGTCATTAAAGTCACACATAGATAAGGTGTTTTGCTAGATGGTGAGCACCTCTTATAGGTTTAGGTAAGAGTCATGAGAGTCTCGGGACATAAGACAGTGACCTGTAGCTAGCTATGAGATGGTGAGGGACCTTATTTATGGTGACTTGTACATGGGTGAGCTCCTTGATAACATCCTGTTTAACTAACCTGTAGGTATGTTTGTTGCTAACATAGATCAATTCACCTCTACATCCATAGTTTGTGCTGTTGTTGGTCTAAATGTGTGGAAAGCACTGTATGTAACTGTACTGCTGGAGTATTTTCTATGGCTTTAAACCAAGATCTGAAGTAGGCAGACTTCATTTGTCTGCAACCTGTGGGTATCGGATCCGACCTCGGATCCGAGCCGGCCTTTCAAAAGCTTAGGCTCCAAGCTCCTAGCTCCTCCCTCTATCCATAACCCCTTGCCAAGCCCTGACTGACCTCAGATTTCGTTTGCCGCTTTCAAGTTGCGACGGATTCCTTGAGCTCCTAGTGCAGATAAGTTTTCTGACAGGAAAATTTTGTAAAATTTAACCTTTTTTGATTATTTTAGATAGAAGTGTGTCTGTTAGGCTTTCCTTCCTCTATCTTTTATATTTTCTTCCCGGGTTTTGCGTAGTTTGAGTGGTTTGTGTGTGTTTAGGCCTGTTAGGGCTAGAGTATGTCTGAAGCCCATAAGGCAGTTTTTTTCTAAGTGCACCGAGTGTGGCCATAAGCTGTCCCCGGCGGATGGCCACACTCGATGTGTTAAATGCTTGGGGTTGAACACCTGTCATCTGGTTGTACCATTTGTGCAGGGTTCAACCCCGAGCTTTGAGGGAGCGGAGGTCGAAGCTTGTTCTGGCGGGACTTCTCCTCCAGATACCACTGCTTCTGCCCCTTCTACACAGCAAGCAGTTGCTGTGGGCTCTCCTCCCCCGGCTGGGACTCAACCTCCCTCTAAGACGCCGGAGGAGAGAGAGACTTCTAGGGAGAGAGAAAAGAAGGAGAGGCACAGGGAGAGGCACCACAAACGGAGAGCTGAAACCTCTAGTTCGGCTCCTCCATCCAAGCGGGCCTCTCCTGTGCCTTCTAGTTTCCCTCCTCCTCGGCTCCTCTCCCCTCGGTTCTCTCCTGGGCCTGAGGAGGAGGAGGCTAGCCCTTCAGCGAGGTCCCCAAGGCGGCTCTCTAGGTCCGCTTCGGTGGCCTCGACTAGATCTACCTTCTCCATGAGTGAAGCAGACATGGACCGGATGATGAGGAGATTCATCCAGGCCCAAATGCAAATGGGAGTGCTCCTAGCCCCCCCCCCCATCCGGGAGGGGCTTCGACCCCTTTTTTTGCTCCTTTGGCTCCTTCTCCAACCCACACCATGGGTTCGGAGCTGTCGGCGCCGGGCAGAGTTGGATCCGGGGGTGGGTCGGATCCGATAGGTCGGCGCACCTCGGACCCGTCCCATCCCTTGAGTGCTTGGTGCCGGACCCGACCTCTCGAGCCGAGGACCGAGCCTCGGATCCGAGGGAGCTGGTGTGTCTTTGGCTCCGTCTAGGTTGGAGCACACCGGTCTCGGATCCGACGGTCTCGCTCCGCCCGATCCGTGTCGGATCCGAGTGGGGTCGGCTCGGGTTCAGAGAAGCTGGCTCCCCTCGGCCTTCGACGTAGTGGAAAGGGCACTGTTGAGGACTTCCGGACCCCCGGTCCCTGCCACGGCTCCATCCCGCACTCCCTTGCAGTTGGGCCAGGCTCCCACCAGCCGGTCCCAGGGACAGCCCGCCTCGATGTCCCAAGTAGTTCCCTTGGAACATCCAGCTGCAGAAGAGTACTCCTCGGACAGCCCCCCCGAAGAAGTACCTCAGAAGCGTAAGTGCAAAAGGAGGCACATGGACTCCCCCGAGTCCGTTATCGAAGACACAGACTTGGATAAAGGGGAGGGCTCCCCAAGGTCACCCCCTGAAGACGTCTCATTTGGAGACATTATGGAAATGTTGAGGATCGGGGGGGTGGTCTGCCCCCAAGGCCTCCTCAGACGAGTCTGTGTTCTTGGAGGCATTCGAGGCGGGCCCATCTACCTCTTGGGTGTCCCCTCCTGCCGACCCTCTGGTGGACCTTATATCCACCAGAGCGTGGAAGGATCCGGACACCGTTGAGCCTGTACCCAAGCATCCTGACCGTATCCTTTCCCCTCCGGCAGACTGCATTCACTGGAGCAAAGGCCCTCCAGTAGATGCCATGATGATGGCTGCAGCCACTAAGAGGGAGTTGGCCCAGGAGAGTCCCTCTATGCATCCTCCGGGCAAGGAGTCCCGCTCGATGGATCGCATTGGGAAGCGAGTTTTCAGTTCAGCAACCTTCTCTTTGAGAGCACTGAACTACATGGCACACGTCATCAGGATGCAGCGGGATTTGATTAAAGAATACGCTGCATCTCCCCCAGAGTCCATGTCGGGTGAGGACAAGCAGGTATACTCCACCGAATGGCCACTCTTAGAGCAGTTTCTAACACATCTATGCGGCTACTTTCTCACGCTACCGAGGGAGCCGCTAGAGCCAGCGGAGCAGGCCTAGTCATGAGGCGGCAGGCCTGGCTCCGCTACTGTGATTT
The DNA here is from genome assembly GCF_019279795.1 of Protopterus annectens. Lineage (NCBI taxonomy): Eukaryota > Metazoa > Chordata > Ceratodontiformes > Protopteridae > Protopterus > Protopterus annectens. The sequence goes on from NC_056731.1 coordinate 1,855,192,191, forward strand.
CGCAGAGCCCTTCAAGGCGACTTTCGAATGCCCTTTGATGGTTCTGCCTTGTTTGGCAAAACTGTTCGCGAAACATTGGTCCAGAGCGAGAAGGACGGGAAGACGCTGTCTGCCGTCGGAGTCCGCTTCTCAGCTCCCCAGAGGTCCTTCTCAAAGAACCAAAAGGGACAGAAGAAGATGTGGTTCCGGAAGTCGCAGCAGTCCCAACCTGCTCCGGATAACCAGTCCTCCCGTGGCAGAGGAGGACAGGGAGGTCGCCGTCCTAGAGGCAGAGGGGCTCCTAGAAACTTTGGGTCCAGAGAACCTTTCTCTGATAGGCCCACGCAGCAGCCCTGAAGGGTTGCCCGGCTGTCCGTCTCTGGAGGCAGTCGGGGGGTGTTTTTCGAGGCACCTAACTTCTTGGGAGTCCATCACAACAGACCGTTGGGTGCTTCGCGTGATATCCAGAGGTTATACAATTCCCCTGTACAAAGTTCCCAGATCTCACAGCCTCCCAGATGTACCACCTGACCAAAGGGAGGCAGCAGCTATCGAAATCGGACAGCTGCTAGAAAAAAGAGCTATCCAGTGCGTCCCCCTAGATCAAACCGGGTCAGGGTTTTACTCCAGGTTCTTTTTAGTGCCAAAGAAAACGGGGGACTTAAGACCGATCTTAGATCTTTCCCTGCTGAACCTGTCAGTAACCAAGCAAAAGTTCCGGATGGTCACCCTTCAATCTATACTCCCCTCTTGAGGAGAACGACTGGATGTGCTCCATCGACCTCAAGGACGCATACTACCACATTCGCATGGACAGACGGTCCAGGAGGTTTCTTCGCTTCCGGCGGGGAGCCAGTCATTATCAGTTCAGGGTCCTCGCCTTCGGTCTCACCTCAGCCCCCAGGGTGTTCACCAAGGTACTAGCAGTTGTAGCGGCCCACCTGAGACTCCAGGGATTACAGGTCTTTCCGTACCTGGACGACTGGCTCCTGACGGCATCATCAAGGCATCTTCTGTGCTCAGCCAGGGACTACTTCCTTCCTATAGCCCCAAGGCTGGGCATCACTATCAACTGGGAGAAATCTTTACTGCACCCCACACAAATTATAGATTTCATAGGAGGAAGGCTAAACACCAGGTCAATGCGAGCCTTCCTCACCCCAGACAGAATTTCCAACCTGAAGTGTCATGTCGCAGCGTCCTGCAACCATTTCCGACAGCAGCTTCGGTCCTGAGGGCCCTAGGTTCGATGGCGGCAGCTATCCCGCTTCTTATTCATGCACGCCACGATGCGGGTTCTTCAATGGACCCTTCAGGTTCAGTGGTCCCTCTCTATTCCTCTCTCAACAGTCCGATAGCGGTCAGCAAAGCATGCAAGGATTCCCTTCTTTGGTGGCTTCGGTCTCCGGAGCCTCTGACAGGGAGACCTTTTGTGCAGCATTTCCCGAGCCACAGTGACCACGGACGCTTCGCCTCGGGTGGGGGGGCATTCTGCGGGGAAGATTGTCCAAGGCACGTGGAACCCCACAGAGACTTCGTTGCATATAAATGTCCTGGAAATGAGGGCTGTGCTCCTAGCGTTGCAAGCACTTCACAACCTTCTTCCTTCAGGGACTATTGCGATTCAGACAGACAACATGTCGGTAGTCTGGTACATCAACAAACAGGGAGGAACCAGGTCCTATCCCCTTTGTCGAGAGGCCATGAGAGTCTGGGAATGGGAAATTTCCACCAAACGCTTTCTTGTAGCAACGCACATTCCGGGAAAATCCAACATCCTTGTGGACAAACTCAGTCGCACCATTCTTTCCCCTCACGAGTGGTCTCTCAATCCTCAGGTAGTGAAGAAGATTTTTGCCGTCTGGGGGCAACCCTGTTGCGATCTTTTTGCCTCTCACTCAAATGCCAAATGCGACAATTTCTTCGCTCTGCTTCCCCCACCAGGGGAATCCCCGAGAGACGCGCTGGTGCATGCTTGGCCTCCCGGTCTCCTTTATGCCTACCCTCCACTACCTCTGATGCAGAGGCTTCTGCAGAAAGCCAACAGTTTGGGGAGCAGAATGATTCTCATTGCCCCGTTCTGGCCTCGTCAACCCTGGTTCCCCTTTGTATGGTCTCACAAAGTGAATCCACCCTGGATTCTGGATCCGATCTCGGATCTCATCTCCTACCCTCTGGGAATTCCGGCCCCCAATCTACACACCCTAAAATTGACAGCTTGGCTACTCCAGTTCCATCCTTGATTAGAACTCCCGGTATCTCGTCACCGGTCAAGGCCATCCTAGTGGCGGCTCATAAACCTTCCACTAGGCAGGTTTTTCGGAGTAAATGGAAGAGATTCTCTATTTGGGCGGTCCAGAAAAGTTTGGATCCTTTTTCAGCACCTATGTCGGCAGTGCTGGATTTTTTAACAGACCTCTTTCATCAAGGGGCAAGTTCTTCCACGATTAAGGTACAATTGGCAGCCATCTCTCATTATCACATTGGTCATGAGACAGCTCCCTCATGACTGAAATTGTGCAAAACCTTTCTTAAAGGGATTTTTTGTTAAGGCCTCCAGTCAAAGAGATTGTACCACCTTGGGACCTATCTTTAGTTCTGCAAGCCCTTACTGCTCCTCCCTTCGAGCCTGCAGCTTCTACAGACCTGAAGTACCTTTCCTGGAAGACTGCCTTCTTAGTAGCTATCACTTCAGCCAGAAGAGTGTCTGAACTTCAGGCTCTATGTCAAACCGCCTTACCTTTCCTTCTTTCCAGATAGGGTGTGCCTCAGGACCAATCCATCCTTTCTTCCAAAAGTCTCTTCAGAATCTAATATCAACCAATCAATCAACTTACCTGTGTTTTTCCCAAGTACTCAAACAAAGGAGAATACAAATTGCATTCCTTGGATGTTCATAGACAATTACGATTTTACATTCACAGAACAGCTGGTTACAGGCAATCAGATCAGCTGTTCATCTCCTTTGCTAAATTTGCTTTGGGTAAAGCAGTTTCTAAAGTCACACTATCGAGATGGATTGCTAATTGTATTCTGCAGGCTTATGACACTTCAGGTAGACCTGCTCCTCAGAGGGTTACGGCTCATTCTACTAGGGCAGTCTCCACGCCAGCGGCCTTTGCGTCCCGTGTGTCATTGGATGATATCTGCGGCAGCCACTTGGGCCTCACCTCATACCTTTATTTCTCATTATAAGGTGGATGTTGTTTCCAGGGGAAGAGCATCCTTTGGCTCAGCGGTGCTCCGGAACATCCTTCCATGACGGCCGCCCAAGATTCAGGTAGCTGGGGACTCTGTCCCACAGGTTGCAGACAAATGAAGTCTGCCTACTTCAGATTTAGAAGTTATGTACTCACCATAACATTCCATCTGAGTAGGTGACTTCATTTGGATGCAACCATCCCCCCCCCTCCATTCCCCTGACCTTTATACAGCGAGTATTTATGCTTTGTTCAGATTCTTTATTCAGTATTATATAGGCAAACTCAATCTGAGGTCAGTCAGGGCTTGGCAAGGGGTTATGGGTAGAGGGAGGAGCTAGGAGCTCGGAGCCTAAGCTTTTGAAAGGCCAGCTCGGATCCGAGGTCGGATCCGATACCCACAGGTTGCATCCAAATGAAGTCACCTACTCAGATGGAACGTTATGGTGAGTACATAACTTCTAATTTCAGTCATAGAATACAAATAAAGCAGCATGTATAAACCACCCCTTGATGGTACAATTACCATATTATAAACAGGGGAGCCTACAGGATTTTTTGCAGGGGGTGCAAACCCAGATCCTCCCACGCAACCCACCTCCCATGTAGTCATTCCAGTGTCCCATTACTTGGCTATTTCTCCCCAGTTGCTATAAACACTGTTCAAACCTTTCAGTGTGCATACTGTTTTATGCTTTACTTCTACAATGATTACAGATATTTGGATTTAATTTACAAGTTTTGTTTCAAATTTTATAGCACAAATGCTGATAGACATTTGCTAAACAAAGCAATAGTCTTACAATGAAAACAGACTTAGCATTAAAACTTCTCTACCTTTGAAACTCACATTCACTGAAACAACATTGAAACCCACATTCAAAGAAAATAATCTGGCCAGTGGTAGGTTAAGTTTACCTTTGAGCTGTTTTCAAATCATAGGCCCCTTGAACAGATTTTTAGGACCATGTAAAAGTTATTTGATTCACCTTCCTGATTGTATTAATTATAATATATAATAATTGAATTATATCCCTAGTAGCACTACTTGTTAGAGTGTGTTTTAAATATATAGTTTTGAACATTTTCCAGTAAGAAATGAAACAAAACATATGAACCAATAATGGCAAACTGCCCAATTCAGAATATTTCAACCATAAAAGGCCACTCAAACTTCTATCATTACAATCCACCAATATTAGTAAATATGCACAATCTCTGCAGAAGTGAAAGTCATCAGAATAATTCCACATTAAAGAGATCTAAAACAAATGAAGAGGTTGTTGCTAGAAAACAACTTTACATTTGTGTTTCATCTACAAATTCAGTGCCTGCTGCCTTAAAGAATAAATTGCCTATGTTACATTTAAAAAATGGTAAGCTGGTATATTGCAATAGGGAATGAGTGGCAAGCTGAAAAACAGGTTCATAGTTACTAGGCATCTCATCCAAAAGAGGACATACATAGGACCGCAGCACCCCACCCCTTAAAATACAAATCTTCATGCTGTGGGAGTAGAACCTACAAGCTGCTACATCAAGATGCAAGTATACTAACTGCTGTGCTACTAACACTGCTTTAAAATTCTATACCATAACAGTGATACCATTTCCTAAACAAAACAGTTGCACACATACCTCTCAACTCTACAGATTTTTGCAGAATGTCCAGATTTTTGACTCATATTTTTGGTACATTTTTCATAAAATTGTGGTTTTCTAGCAAATCACTGACAAATTATTGATTATTTATCTCAGAAAATAATGAGACATTTGAGTTTCAGACTTCATATCCTTCAGAAAATGTATGCTAATGCAAAACGTGTTATTCTATCTACTTTCTAAGCTTGTAACAGCAATATTTAAAAGTTGTCTCCCTTTTTGGGCCTTTGTCCCCCCATTTTTTTTATCATTTTGTCCAGATTGTTTGCCCTAAGAGGTTGAGAGGTATGGTTGCACATTTTAAGCAGACTTAGCATGACTAGCAGTAAACTTCTCTTCCCTTGAAGCTCACAATTCCTTGAAAATGCACTTGAAAATAAATTCCAACTGCTGACTCTAAATAGGACATTTTACTCTCTCTCTCTCACATACACACACACACACACACACACACACACACACACACACACACACACACACACACACACACACACACACACCAACCTCTTAGTGCAAGAACTCTGGACAAAGCCTGAAATAAATAGGGACAGATTATTAATATTGCTCTTATGAACTTAAAAAAAATGCTAGAATAACAGGATTTTTGTTAGGATGCATTTTTCTAAAGGATATGATGTATAAAACTCAAATGTCTGTTAATATTTAACAATGTGAATCCTTTTTAGGAGGTATATGGGGAAAAATCTGGACATTCTGTAAAAACCTGGCCAGCTGAGGGGTATCTCCCTCTTATACACACACACACACACACACACACACACACACACACACACACACACACACACACACACACACACACACCTCCCTATTACAAAGACACACATCCCTACATCCCTCTTAGAAAACACAAGCACAGACCTACCTACTTCTTACACACACACACACACACACACACACACACACACACACACACACACACACACACACACACACACACACACACACACACACACCTACCTTTACCTACCTACTTCTCATATACATGCATACACACCCCTACCCACCTACTTCTTACATCCACACGCCCTTACCCATTTGTCACACACACAAACCTCTTAAACACTTAAACACACACATGCACACACCTACCTCCCACTTGTACCTTCATTCACAGTCCAAATGTCTTCTGGAATTCAAATTCCATGCGGGCATGGAAGATGAAGATGTAAACCATCAGTCACACAGACACAGAAGCATCTGTGTGACTGGAGGCAAAGCGCATTCTTAAAGAAGAACACCGTAAAAAAAATATTTTTTTTATTTAAAAGAAAATTAATCTCCCAGCCTGCCGGTTATAGCGGGGTGCAAGTGCAATCCCTTGCACCTGTCTGCAGGCACCCCTTGATTTTGAATGTATCTTCTGTATAAAACAGGTAAAGATAATAGCAGATTGTTTCAGGAATAAGGGGGACACTGCTTATATATCCCACATTTACGGGTACCATTGTTATTACAGTTTTTTAACAGTTAAGAGATGCTCAAGAAGGTAGTTACAGTTTGTGACCATTTTGCAAACAGAAGTAGGTTTCCCATGTAATGTTTTAAAAATTTCATTGTTGACTTTCAAAATGTTCCAGTTATTAAGTACTATATCCTTAATTTTATTTGAACAATGCACATCTGATACGTTGACCAATGGTTGTTCAGCACCCAAAAGGGGTTTGTACCTGGTGCCCCAGTCTTTTACCACAGAGGTCTTAATGTTGTTGAACAATGACTGTGGGTAGTGCCTATCCAGGAACATGTCAACCATCTTATTGACTTATACCAGGAAACTATTGGAATCTGAACACATCCTGGCTGCCCTAACTAGTTGATCCTTGAAAATATTTTTCTTACAAAAATGTGGGTGGCACCTGTGGAAGTCCAAATAGCTATTTGAAAAAGAGGGTGTCCTATATATTTTAGAGTCAAAACAGCCTTTTGCCAAATTCTTAGAAATGATGTCCAAAAACAATAATTTTATCCACTGTATACATGTATATAAATTTCAAAAAGATCAAAGTATTATTGGTGTGTGTAACAAATTCATCATGGATAGAGTTTGTATCTTTCCAAAGAATAAAAAATGTTATCGAGAAAATGACAATACATGTGCCAATAATTCTGATAATCAGAATTCATAACATGCTGCTTTTCCCAACTCTACATCACCAAGTTCACATAGATGGGAACTCTTGGCTCCTAGAACACAACAAAGTGTAAAGACTTCTCATTTACTCTTTGTAGATGATTTAAAACTATATAGTCATCAGATGAAGAACTGAAAGCGCAACTGCAAGTTGTCAAAACTCTTTCAAATGATATAAGAATGTCATTTGGTCTTGATAAATGTGCAAATGCAACCTTTAAAGTAGGAAAACTGCAACACCAGGAAAACATCTGTTTGGGACAAGAATGTGATATAAAAGAACTTGAGCAAGAAGGAGTGTATAAATATTTGGGAATTGATGAAGGATCAACAATAAAACATGAACAAATGCAAATAAAACTTAGTAAGGAATATTTCAGAAGACTTAAATTAATCTTTAGAACAGCATTGATATGTAGGAACAAAATCCAAGCTATAAACCAATTTGCTCTTCCTGTCCTAACTTACAGTTTTGGAGTAACTGACTGGCCCCAAAACATGTTGGATAGATTATATAGGAAAACAAGAAGGATGCTTCATGCTCACCAAATGATTTATAAGAATCAGTGTATCCTAAAATTATATATTCCCCATTCTGAAAGAGGGATGGGCCTCCTTGAAATTGCTTACATGTATAGATCTGCAATTGTGGGACTCCACACATATCTGCTGACCTCACAAGACCCAAATGTAATGAAAGTTTTGAAACATGAGGAGAATAAATCTAAGATGACTTATCTGATTAATATAGCAGAAGCATATCGGCGTCAAGCAGGAATGGAAATCAAACCAGAAGTAGATAAAAATCAGGCAGCAACTGAATGTGCCAAAAAACAAAAGGAAGAATATAAGGTGAAGGATCAGATGAGAAGGTAAGACATTTGGAAAATGCATAAATATAGTTGCAAGTATAGAAAACCTCTGGAAGAACCTTATGTTTGATCAGAAATGAACGCAGGAATGGTTAAGGAGAGGCGAACTCAGATAAATGTAGGCTTTGTAAAACAGAATTGGAAACAGTTGCACACCTTGTTGCTGGTTGCAACACACTAATGGCAGAAGGACTGTGTACTGAAAGGCATAATAATGTGGCCAGACTGTTGCACTATGGATTGTGCAAACATTATGGTTTTGAAGTGACTGAAAAATACTGGAAATATAAGACACAAAGCATCATAGAAAATTATGAAGTCTGCATCACATGGGATCATCCATTACCAAGAGTTCAAAAGACGGATGCTAGAAAACTGGATATAGTGGTCCAAGAAAAGAAGACAAAAGTAGCATTGATCATTGAAATCATCACACCCAGTGACTACAGTGTCCTGTGTACAGAGAGACACAAAGGGCCGGATTCACGAAACCTCCTTGTAAGAGTTAATATGTCTTACTCGGAGGCTGCAGTTGAACGGTATGATGTCAGCATGCCATGCATATTCATGAGGGCATGCTGAATCATATCCAAGTCTAACACGGTCCGTGTAGGAAAGTAGGGGACGTATCTGATTGCCGAGTACAGCAAAGGGACACGCCCCCAGAAGAGTTAGAGTCCTGAAAGTGAACACCCACGAGCGAGTCCACTGAAATGTCAAGGAACACAACACCACACATCCCCACAGACTAAATAAACCCAACTGAAAATATGTAAAATGTAAAAACAGCAGTTTCCTTTTTTTTATAATTTCCAAAATGTTTGCCCGCATTTATTGCTTATGCTGGTATGCCCTTCGCTCAACCACAGTTAGCAGATATGACATTGAAAAGCATATAAGATCTACATATACCAATTAAGCAAAGTAGCAATAGCGTACAGTAGAGACGTCACCCAAAGAATAGGTAGTCACGGTTCGAGTCCCACAACATCCCCCTCCATTTTTCTTTAAATAAGTATGAAACAATTCCCCGATATATATAAATTTAATTTAAGTAAAATGTAATGAACAAAACCTATATGATGGATATATAAAATGGATCATAATTGCCCGTAGCTTAGCAGTGCTTTAACAAGCCTAATATGAGTGCCCGTAGCTGAGCAGCGCTTTAACAAGCTTAATATGAGTGCCCGTAGCTGAGCAGCGCATTAACAAGTTTAATATGAATGCCCATAGCTGGGCAGCACTTTACCCAGCTTAATATGAGTGCTTATGACTAAATAACGCGTTACCCAGCATAAGCCATTTGCGCGGAGCTGCTAGGAACACGCCAACCAGCTTACCGTCGGGCAACGTTGGGCAAGCTGTAGCAAAGTTGCCTTTACACACAGGCACACCTACTAGCCTGTCTAGACAGTAGTAAAATAAAAAAGCAATGGCAAGTATCAAACCCAGGATAGTGTGCACCATAGTCAAAGTACTGAACCACTAAGCCATGACAGTTATATTGAGAAATACAGTATTACCATACATATAGGAATGAATGAAAATATAACCATGACAAAGCAGGTATGTTGTAAGCAGAGAAATATCCAAAATGGCCAATCACAGATAAGTGCGGGAAAACTGGCATATATAAGCCCCATAGGTGGGAATACACACCATAACTGATTGTGGTACCCATTTGCAGTCAAGATGGCAGGTGCAGGAGAGGGAAATCACTTTAGAGCACAAAGGTGGAGCGTTGAGAAGTCAAAATATATGGTTTGGCTCCTAGTCCATGATCATGAAGTGCAACTCATGCAGGGCCAGGTTCAATGGGGAGCGTATAAGGCAGAGGTGTGGAACTGGTTGGCACATGATCTTACCAGTGCCACAGGCATTCCGAGGACTGGTGAACAGGTCCGTCACCACCATGCGGACCTGAAGTGATGAAAAGAGGACCATCTGAACTGATGGATCCAGGAGGCCCGCCAAATGCCCAATGCCCCACTACTGCGTATAATTATTATAATTATAATACTACTCCATGTAATTAAGTATGTAAGAAATGCTATCCTAGCCTATAGTATGGATAGGTATGTTACAATATTCCTTCATTTATATTACAGCTGCAGGTGTTCGTTCCACGAATCGGCAAGCCTATGCTGATAGGCTGGCGAGGTTGCACCATCAGGCAGGTTAGTAATTATTCTGCTGGTATTGTTATAGAATATAAGTGGGACAGCTTGTAAAAGAGTTCAGTGTTGTAACCCAGTAATAAAGGTCAAATAAGCCTAGAAGAAAGATTCTGCTAGTATTGTAAGATTAGATAAGTGATGCAGCCTGGAAAAGAGTATTGCCATCCAGTAATAAAGATTAAACAAGTCTCAAATAGAGTTCACACCTGTATTGCAATATCAGATAACTGCTTCAGCCTGAAAATGAGTGTTCTAATCCATCAACAAAGGATAGACAAGTGTCGAATACATCCTTGTAAATTCTGCCATATGAAATAAGTGAGTCAGCTGGAAAGGATTGTTGTAACCCAGTAATAAATGTTAATAAAGCCTGGAATTAAGTACTATCCTGAAATTTAAATATAAAATAAGTGAGAGAGTGTGAGAAAGAGAGTTTGAAGCTACCAAGAAATTTGTAATAAGTCTGGAATAAAGGTATACTGCATTCACTACATAATGAAATGAATAAGACAGCCACAACCAAAGAGTGAAATGTCTTTAATAAAGTACAGAACCTGGACTGTGTCTGTCACACAATTTGGATATGTTGCTGTACCCTTGCATTATGGAGATAGTATGGTTGTATGAAATGCTGAACATCAATCAAATGTAGCAGGATTCTGTACCTGAACACAGCCAGATATGAACATATATGAATAAAAATGGAATGTATATTAATGTAGCAGTAACATCCCCATCACCAACATTCCTAAGGTTACATACAGGAAACTATACTAATACATGTAGGGGATATATATCTGCATCTACTAGGAATGTACAGTATATGTATAGGTAGTTTAAGTTGTTAATGTAATATTCTCCACCCTACCCTATTTTCACAAATTATGCCATTCCACACCAAACTGGGTATGTGTATTCACAATTAATTCCCATGGACATTTGTCCTGTTGGTTTATACATATCTGCATGTACGTTGATGCATGTGCCATGTTCACATATCCAAACCTGATGGCCTGTTGCCACCAATCAACCCTGCATGCTGTTGGAATGTCCACTGTTGTTCTAAATATGCATGTGTTATGCTTCCTGCTCAATGTTCGGAATTCATGTGTGTTTGGTTAATGGGAATACTGATGCATGCTGTTACAACTAATTTTGAATGGTGTTGTTTGTTACTAAACCAAAATACCATAAAATACTGCTAAACATAGGACAACAGGGAAGGCGGGTTCCAGCTGACCCACCTCTGCCAGCTCAGCTGGCGAGTGCACCTGGCACCAGTGCCCAGGCCGGAACCTCCTCCTCCAGTGGCCCTGTGCCACCTTTGGGTGGAAGCGCTGCAGGGGATGGGGCTTGTCCCCCCT
>NC_056731.1:1855208599-1855226741 GCF_019279795.1 Protopterus annectens
CCACTGACCACAAAAGTACACATAGCAGTTATTATGCGTACAGTCATGTGTTGTGTGTGCAAATATATGCACCCACAGCTTGTAACACTTGCACAACATTGTTATGTCCTTGTACACATTGTGTCCCAGGGTGGAGACAATCACTGAACAACTACACACAACCATCAAGTACACGCATACTTTTATTAACAAGGGCTGTCTACACTTGCACTGCATGTTCCTGTGCAACACATAATCTGCATGCTGACACGTGTGCAGTGATGTTTTTCCTTGTGATACTGTCACCCACCCTCAAACAGTACTGTGCATGTGTTGGATTGCAGGTGTGTCTGTGTTTGTATCTGCTGTACTGAGGAGTGTGCCTGTATGCCAGTGCACCTGTGTGCATGTGCGCATGTGTGCATGTGCACACGTGTGCATGTGCACCTGTGTGCCTACACAGCAGTCAACCCCATTGATGCGCACAGTCATCCTGCCGATAAATCCATTGTCACCAATGTCCTTAGCTGAGGGACAGCATACAGTGGGCATTGACCAGGGTAGTGTGGTATCATTGGCATATGCATCCCCTCACAGCAGCCATGGCCAGATTCCTGACATGGTACCACACAGGCAGATGTCCAGTGGTTCTCGTGGGAGCATCCGTGGTTGTACTGGCCCTGTCAGACGTGCCCACAGAGGTCTTTTAACCTCAGCTATGTTCCGGACTGTAATGCAGGCACAGGCACGTATGGAACGGTACACCAGAGAGGGTCTGAGGGAGCTTAGAGCACATCACACTGCTATGAATGACACTATGCGTGACGTTGTGGCTGCCATCCGTAATATCAGCAAGGTCATTGATAGACACTGGGGGGACACATTAGATCTCTTCCACAACTACATGTCCAGGAGCCAGGACAGTGCAGGATGGTTGAGGCGTCGACGTGGACATATGCCAGCAACATCATCAGGTGGCAGTCGTTGTGGACGACAACAAACTCACAGCTGCTCCCATAGTGCCAGTACCAGCCCCTGCAATGCTGGGTCTGTGCTGTCATTACACCATCCTAGAAGACCATGTGCACATGGCTCTGGACAGTCCCAGCAGGGACATGTGTCCAGTCAGCAACCCACTGCTTCTGATGACAGTACCCAGTCTGGCTTAGTACCTGATACTGTCCGTAGCACCCCTGCCAGGCATAGGTACAGTGTCCGTGGCCAGAGACAGTGATCTGTATGACCTGGCAGGTACAGTCCATGGCTATCCACAAACACCCGTATATGGCAGCCACGTGGTGGAACTGTGTGCAAGCATACACACACACACATAATGCTAACACACACACATCGCATCAACATTGCCCCAAGTTGTACTGTTGTTCCTCACTAACACACACACACACACACACACACACACATACATGTCGATTGGATGTGTCAATGGCAGACTCTGGCAAACCAAGTACACACCCTGTGCATATGATGAAACTATGCCACCTCCTGCCATCTGTACATTGATGCAGGAACATGATAGCATGGTGCTGATGCACAGGGTGACTACATAGCACTGTAGTAATAATATCATGTTGTTAACAGTACAGTGTAATGATATCGTTGTGGGTATATTCGAGCATGCATGATGCATTAACTTTGATTGTCATTGTAGTTTTGTATACACCAGTGTTAATTCCCAAAATGTACTGTCTGCACATGTGCCACATGGCTGTTGTGTGTACCTGTGCCTGCATGTGTTGGGGTGTGGACAGTACATGTGTGATGTTTGCAGCACAGAGTTGCAGGTGTACATTTGTGAACATGGTTAGCATGGAACATGACATGGTTTGACAGTATGCTGTGGGTGATGCGGTTTCCATATGTCAATGGTCTGCATTCTGGTACTATACACAGCCTACATAGACTGACATTCCGTGGTCATTACATGGTGTCTCCTCAACTGATACACAGATGTAGGAACCTGGTGTCAGTGATATCCTGCAGTACTACACTATACCAGTAGCCATTCTTACTGAGCCCCACACATCCCTGGGAACAATACTCTTTGGCATATAGCAGTCTCACGTACATGTCAACACACTACGGATATGTCCATCCATGACTGCAAATGCATACAGTGGCCTACAATGCATTCTACACATGACACACCTAACCACCACAAGGGTATCATACAGACAGATACCTGTTGTCCAAGCCATGCTGTATTGCTATAATGCAACTGTAGCATTGTCATCGGCATGTAGTTAACATAGTATTCCAACAGTACCATGTAGGTGGTAGCACCCATTATATAGAACAGGTAATGGTGTGTACATGTGGACAAGTGTTATCTTGTCTATCCTGTGATATTCACATTTCCAAAGGTATTCTGCAGTCCCTCTGTGTATCACCTAAGCAAGACGGTCTGTATGCATATTGGCAACAGTTGCCATACACCTACACTGGATGTCCATCACTCACAGACTTTGCTGTGTTTTAACATGTCTGAAATATACTCCAGACATGAACCCTCACCCACATTAATCTATCAAAGCTTTCATGGGTGTGTGTCACATAGTTGGCCTAGGACACAGATCACTGCAGTAGCCTGCATTGTCACCAACATACATGTATGGCTGGCAAAGGTAACAATTGTAATCATATGAGGCAGGCTTCACACATAGGAACTATTAAAGGTCACAGGTACATATCTGTATGTGGCACACACATACCTGATGTGTGCATTGAAATTACTGTTATAATAATATGTCATACAATAATAAAAGCAAAACACACAATACATTGACAAACTGTGTGATAAACACACACATGTCATTTGTAGGATTCAAACCCCTACCTAACTATGTTATGATACTTGAGAGAAATGCATTAGTGCAGCACGCTATTCACATTAGTGGATGATTTCCCTTCTCCTGCTGTATTTATAGGATGCTGACGTCATCAGTCTTTCCAAAGAGGAATGTACATCTTTTAGTGTGTTATCCCAGTCTTCAAAAAGGCCAATCCTTTCAAAGAGAATTGCATACATACACACCCCCCTGCCACCCCACACACACACATCATTTGCAGGATTCAAACCCTTACCTAACTATGTTATGATACTTGAGAGAGATACATTAGCACAGCACGCTATTCACATTACTGGATGCTTCCCTTCTCCTGCTGTATTTATAGGGTGCTGACATCATCAGTCTTTCCAAAGAGGAATGTACATCTTTTACTATCCCTCAGTATGGGAGATAACAATATCTGTGCATTAACAGATGCCTAGTTCAGGGTCTCATATGCACACTGGCACTGCCAGGTTATGTTCTATACCATGCTTCGTGACCACAGGACTTGTAACACACAACACAAGTAAGGGGTGTATCCATATACATCACAGATACACACACCTCTGGGTTGGTACCACTGCACTAAACATGACAGGCTATACATATACAACTACCATTGTGCAAAACTGCCTTTTGGTTTGGTGTGTAGTTCAGACCACCCCCCCATACCCAGGAACTGCACTCGGCTTTCCTGGGAACAGTGTAGGATATGAAGGTCTTCACACACACCATTATAGTGATTGACTTCAGGTACACAAATATTGACTGGGGATACTACTCAGGCCCTCAGCAACATCACCCTACAGCCACTACAGTTTGTGGATCCATGTGCTATGGCACAACCAGTCACCACACCCACAAGGAGGAATACATATTGGACCTGATCATCACCAACATGGGGACTCTATGTTCCACACCAGAGGTAGAACCCTCATTGTTAAGATCAGACCATAAACAACTTTCCCTGGACATCCATACCCCATCCCCACCCCCAGCCAAGGAAATCACTGTAAAGAATTTCTCAAAAGCAGACTTTGCACTTGTGAAGACTGGGGTGGAATACTTCAAAGGCCCCGTGCTGGAGGATAATACAGCCCAATCTGCAGAATCCTTTACAAACGCATTGTATGAGCACCTGCAGGTATGCATTGATCATGCTATCCCAAATAAAACCATGACTCCTCCAAAACAGGAGACCTGTCTGGTTGACCCTGGCCATATATATAAGCTGTACAATAGAAGGAGGAAGCTACTACATAACAGAGCAATATCCCACAGAGGGAGGACATCTCTGAACAGTATTGGCAAGTCACTTCAATCCCTCATATAATCATCACTTGCACGTTTTGACAGTGAAATTGACCAGACACTACAGATAATCACAAGGCCTTCTTTAGTTATGTCAGGAATATATGTGGAAACAACCCAGATATGCTCTGAATTGTTGCATAACAGCACAAAATATGCCAAACCTACGGACATAGCCTACACCCTGGCAGACAGAGTCTGCACAAACACCCCCCCCTTACCCCCAAGGGTACAGATGCCCATCCCAAATGAATGTAACCTCCCTGACATCACAGATGCACAGGTGAAAGGTGCCCTCTCCACAGCAAATAACACAGCATATGTATGGGACTGGATGGTGTCCCAGGCTGTGTCCTACACGAGCTCTGAGTAGAACTGAACACTCACATTAAGTCACTGTTCCAACTTAGCCTTACTACAGGATATGTACCCTGAGAATGGCATACAGATACAGTGCTCCCACTCCACAAAGGTGGTGCCACAACGGACCACAGGAACTATCACCCCATAAGCCTGACTAGTGTGGTATAAAAAGCTATGGAGCGTATTATCATGGAAGTCATAATCAAAAACATTGTGAGCCTCCAGACAGTGGATCATACACAATTCGGCTTTGTTAAAGGCAGATCTTGCCTCTTACACATAGTTCATATCTTTGAAACAGTTATTGAAGCCATGGATGAGGGCAAGGTAGTTCACACAGTCTACCTGTACCTTGCAGAAGCCTGCAACACAATACCCCACTCAGGCATCATACATATGCTTACCAGCTTAAATATCAACCCCTATATCACTAGATGTGTTGCTATCTGCCTCAGGGATGGAACCCACATGGTCAGAATTGCAGGTGCCATGTCCAATTCCAGACCAGTTACAACTGGTGTCTCACTGGGCTTAGTTGTGGGACCTGTCCTGTTCGGTGTGTACTTCTTTGAGGTTCAGACTAACACGGGGGGATTATGTCTAACAAACGTCACAGATGACTGCTAACCGGGGGCCATAAGCAACACTGCAGCTGACACATGCTTCCTCCATAAGGGTCTCACAGAGATGGAAACTTGTTGCCAGAGCCATGGCCTCGTGCTAAATGCCAAGACATACATAGTCATCCCCTTTGGGAAAACAAGGTGCACACAAATCACCACATAAGTGGTAATCCATTAAGTACAGAAGATGTATTTACAGATTTGGGGACCAACATAGATAGTAACCTCTCCTTTGCTAATCACATTGACAGAGTCATTGCAAAGACCTTTATATAGCCCTCCTTATCACATGGGGGTTTGCATGTAGATCATGGGAGGTCATTGTGGCCCTCTACTAGTCACTCATCAGGCCCATATTTGACTACAGTGGCCCTTTTGGGGTGTACCTTACCCAACACCTGCAGCAACTACAGTGTACACAACAGTACCTCCCCAAGAGGATCATGGGCTACACACAGATGTTCTATGCAGCTCAACTAAAGGATTTCCAGCTCTACTCAGTTGCTTTACACCTACTCAGAGGTAATCTATGCCTGACGTACACAGCCATGTCAAACCCAGAAGTAATGGACATGCTCCACCTCATAACATCCAAGACCCTTAGAGCTACACACTCCAGGGACTTAAGCCTCAGCACAAAACTAAATAGGACATGCTGCAGGGACAGATTCATTACCCAGAGGCTCCCCTCACTCTGGAATTGAATCCCAATTAAAGTTAGACGTAGCCCCTTGCCAACCCTCTTCCAGCAAAATCCAGCCGCATGGATGGGAGATTGCAAATTCACCCCTGGTATCTCCACTGTGTCCCTGCTTGACAGAGGCACAGCAAACTAGCCTTAAAGGGTGCCTTCTGTGACATACTTTACAGAGGCACAGTAGGCTACTCTACTGGGGAGTCGGACGCCAAATACACCCTGCCTAGGCTTATAAATTCCGTAGGGCAGACAGCCTAGTATCGACCTCTGCACCTATGCTTATGTTGGGGATGCACAATATTTGTTGCTGATACTGTTTGCAGGTCTTTATTGCTGTAGCTTTCCCAGTTTCTATGAACAACTTGTGTATTTGCGTAACATGTTTGATCATGACAGGGTTCCAGTATATTAATATATGTGTCTGTTGTCATTTAACTGTGTGCACAGGGCAGATTGCTGGATCGTGGGAGGTTCTTGGCTTAACACATACAACTGCCAGTTATGTGTGGCAGACTGCTATACTCAGACATGGCCTAAGTGTGTGAGCATGCCCATTTCAGGCTTTCCATGGTTTGTTGCCTGACATATGTCTCATTTATCCGTGTGTGTGAGCATGCCCAGTGTGACCTTTCCATATGTTGTGATCTGAAGTCCACTACATTTGTGGCTGTGTGTGAACATGACCAATATTGACATTTATACTGTGTGTGTTGGAAGTCATGTTGTGTTCTTACTGCCAGACTCCTTTGTGCCATAACTCAACAGGGATTGTGCTGTGCCTGCAGGGTTTCCATGGGATAGTTTGCAAAGACTTGTCAACATTCTTTCATACTGGCTGAACACTGCAATACTGTCATGGTGTACTGGTTCAGGACTTTCACTATGGTGCGCAGTATCATGGGTTTGAGTCCCATCACTGCTTTAAATGTTCATACTGAGCAGACCAGACTGGTTAAGGGCCAGTTGGGCAACTATGAGCATGTTGCATTTTGTTCAGTTATGGCCTATTTAAACCAGGCTTGCCCAACATTGCTGTGTATTCACCAACTTGGGTGGACATTGCCAAACATTAAAAACAAAGAATAATGCTCACTACACTCTGTTCACCTGATAATAAACAAGACTTATAAAATACAACAAAAAAACAGGCTTAAATAGTGGGAAGTATACTTGCTGTGTTCAATTCAAGTCAGTCACAAAAAGGTAACCAAATGTTCCACAAAAAGAAACGAAGCTGTAACCTACAAACCGCTTTACTTTGCGAATTCTTAATCCAATAAAAAAGAATCAAAATCACCATAGAGTGTTCATTCGAACCTACTCATCCACTGGGCAATAGCTTGTAGAAAAACACGCAGCCAGCATGTAAAATAAATCCAAGCGTCCAGTAGAAACCACGTTTATTAAAATAATTAAAACACAGGGCTAGCGCTTTCAACGAATCTTCATCAGGCCACTAACAAACAAACATACTAGCATCCCTTTTATAGCAAAATGCTGGAGTCAACTACTGATGTCACATCCTGTTTGGACATACTGAAGTCAACTCTGATGTCACATCCTGTTATACATAAAATATTTAAACTGACATCACTTTTGTAGTAAAACGCTACAAACAATTCT
This sequence comes from Protopterus annectens, assembly GCF_019279795.1. Classification (NCBI taxonomy): domain Eukaryota; kingdom Metazoa; phylum Chordata; order Ceratodontiformes; family Protopteridae; genus Protopterus; species Protopterus annectens. The sequence continues at coordinate 1,855,216,045 of NC_056731.1, forward strand.
GATGCCACATCCTACTAAATATGAAATCTTATAAAATGTTTTAAATTATTTAAAATATTTAAAATATGTATGCAGACATTTTGTAAACAGTGTACAATTGAAATGTTCTAAAATAACATTTCACCCTACTTTAACTGCTGCTGCATGTAACATTCAAAATGTTTTAAAAAATTTTAATATCTATGTAACCATCTCATAGACAGTATGCAGCAAATAAAGTGTTTTAAAATTACATACTATCTTCCTATAAATACTGCACTTATATGCATACTAGTAACAAAAATGGCACGCATGTTTAGTATTTAATAATAAGCGATATAATCCCATTTGAAACACTTGTATGTATAAATACATGCTTAAAATAGGGATCAAATTAATAAAGATATTAATATCTACACATGAGCTATTTAACATAATTATAAATGTACAAAAATAATCATTCAAAAGACTACATCTAAAACTTGTACAGCGTGTGCTTCTAAATATCATAATATCTGTGACAGCATAAATCATTCAAAACAGATATGTGCACACGCAAAGATGTTAATAACAGCTGATATTATAAACATAAAAATATATAAGGCTAAATGTGCAAAATCAGGTGAAATATGTGTGCTTGATGAAAGAGGAACACATGGTATATCAGCATCTTTCATAACAATTGGCCCCTAATAAGCCTGCAGAGCAAAATACAGAGACAACGATGGAGACAGAAATGGAAAAATGTGAGGTATGAAAATGTTATAAATATAAAAGTAAAACCAGCCAGAAGTTAATAAAGGGTGGCAAAAGGGGTGAAAAGCTTCAATGAAATTTTCTAGCTTTAAGTATAGGTTTGATGGAGACTCTGTCATTGAGGCCTGGGTACAAATCAGCCCTAAGCCTGATGATCCATTTGGCCTCTATCTGTTCCGTGGTGTTAAAAATATCTCCTCTTCTACGAGATGGAACATTGTTTTGAATTACTTGAAACAAAAAGCTATGTTGGGTGGATGTATTAATTACATGCCTAGACAGAGCATTTGAAGAACATCTGACTTTGATTTTATATAAGTGTTCCCTAATACAGTCTTTAAACTTTCTGTCCGTCTTCCCTACATAAAACGCAGGGCAGTGTACACAGGTAGCCAGGTACACCACATGGCAGGTCTCACAAGTGGCAGAAACTGTGAAATGAAATTCTTGTCCTGTAATAGGATGATTGAATTTATCAGTTTCTTTAATAAATTTGCAATAATTGCATTTTTGACATTTTTTTGTCATTTTATGATTACTAGTTGTATTTATGTCAAACCTATTCGGACCACATAACATTCTGTGTAAATTCAACTTATTTTTATATGTAAATTTTGGTTCTTGGCTCAATATCTCAGAAATAACTGGATCTGTTAACAAGATGTCCCAATATTTTCGATATATGCTTTCAATACTATTTACATCTTGTGTAAAATGTATCGGTATTCTGATAACTCCACTGCTAGTTTTGGTGATGCTACTATCATCTCGTTTACTAGAGAAGTAGGGAAAAGCCCTACCTTCTCTCAATTTACCTATGATACCTAAAGTAGCATCAACTTCTGTTACCGTGTAAGACCTGTCTATAAATTTATTCCTCAAGTCTTCTATGCCTGTTTTGAAGCATGTGTCTTCAGAAAACAGCCTAGATACCCTCATGGCTTGACTTTTGACGATGTTACCAAAGACATGCTTAGGATGCATGCTGCTTCGATGGAGAAAGTTATTTCTATAGCAATCCTTTAGAAAAACTCCAGTGTTAAGTATACCATTTGGGAGTTGTTCAACATATACGTCTAAATAGGGTATGACATCTTTGGAATTAACCATAGAAAATCTTAAAAAACTGGTGTCTTGATTTATTCTATCATAGAAAGACCTCAATTTTTCTTCATCACCTTTCCAAATAAGGAAGAGGTCATCTACAAACCTAGTGTAGAAAGAAACATTCTGACAAAACTCCTCCATCTGAAATAGAGAGGAAACTTCCCAGTAAGCCATAACCAGGTTGGCGTAGCTATTGGCACAAGAAGTGCCCATAGCTACGCCATCCCTCTGAAGATATACTTGACCATTAAACAAGAAAATATTATTTGTTAATACAATTTCCATCAATTCCGTGATAACTTCTATCCTTCCTTCGGAGAATGTGCCATCTCTAGTAAGAATCCTACTTATGCTATTGAGTCCCTCATGATTAGGAATAACAGTAAAAAGAGAGTTGACATCAAGTGTCACAAACAATTTATGCTGGAAACCATCACTCACCGAGGTATTCTCATATAGTTTAATTAGGAATTGTTTAGTATCTTTCAGTATGTGTGTGTACTTGACCACTATGGGTCTTAATAAGGACTCTAAATAGATGGAAATCGGCTCGGTGATCCAGCCCTTCCCTGCAACAATTGGCCTCATAGGTGGATCCAAGCCATTTTTGTGAATCTTGGGTATTCCCTGTATAATGGGTATCGTTGGATGTTCCACTACAAGGTATGTGAATAATTCTTGATTAATCTTACCCTCATTCAACATAACATTTAATCTACTAGAAACATCTGATATGATCCTATTCACTCTACTATCATTGATCTTCAAATAAAAGACAGAATCATCGAGCATATTGCACATTTTATCAATATAAAACTCCATATCCATGATAACTACAGGACCACCTTTATCGGCTGGTCTTATCATAATGGTCCTATCATCTTTCAGGCCATTAAGTGCTTTCCTTTGTACTGGTTTCAGGTTGCCAAACCATCTCTTTTTTCTATTATTTGCATCATTTTCATATAATCCTTGCTCAACCAGTTTCGAATAAGCCTCGATAAGTGGGTGGTTGCATGGAATGTAAGTACTTGGTTTTCTAAATGGATGGGGTAAACTAGTGCTGTTACGAAAATCAACCTTCATTTGGAGGTTTCTTATAAACATTTTCAAATCAATAACGCTATTTGTGATATCGCTTCTACTAGAGGGGATAAACGTTAGACCCTTCTCCAAGACATACTTTTCTTCTTCCTTTAAAAGCTTACTTGATATGTTCCACACTATTGATTCTTGGTCCCTTGCCAAATCTTTTTTAGTGTAGGACCAGCCTGTACTGGTCCTGCTGGTCTCTTTTTCTGCCTTCCCCTGCTCATAGACCGTTCCCTTGCCCCCCCACCCCCTCTCCATTGATTGGCGATGGGGAACGGGACTGATTCAGTACTCATACTATTGAATCTAGTTTTGGCGTCCATGCCTAGGCTAATTTTATCTACTGTTTTCAGATTTTTATTCATAATCTTATTAACATTATCGTCCTCATTCTCTATATGCTCACATATATCTATCCTTGTATTGGCATCTTCAAATACAGATATATTGTGAACATTACCAGCGGGGGAAGAGCATGTATCATTAGTACCATCCTGGTGTATTATTGCTGTGGTAACAATGGTATTTTTCTTACCCCCTGTCTGTTTATCTATGACAATAACATTAGAACCATCAGCATTGTTATCTGGCCCATCTCTGGCCAGACCAATATTGGTATTGTCTTTCATTTCATTTTGAAGGCGTGTGTTCTTCCATCCCTTGGCTCCATTCCCCACTCTGGGCCAAGTAAAGACATGGCCTTTTTTAAAATCGTCTATGTCCCTTCTAAGTTTATCACGTTTTTGCTGTAACAGTTTTTTCTCATAAATGAAAATGCTGTCTAACATTTTGTCAATAGATGCTTCTACCACTGGTCTAGGGTACATGGTAGATAAGCTCTGCTGTTGCTTCTGTAGTTTCTTCCTCAATGATGTTTCATGAGGTAAGAAGTAATTGTTCATTAGCTCCATGTACTTCAGGCTAGTATCTAAGTTTAACTGTTGCCATGAATATAACAAATCTTTATACACAGTACCTGTGGTTGGCATCTTCAGGATCCTTAAACCCCTTGGAACGATTTTACAGTAATGCATGCTTCGAAGTGTTGCCTCTGCAACTGGAGGCGTTTCAGTTTAAGAACATCTCCTTCCATTTCTTGTACTAGAGTTTCAAGCCCTCGATAATCTTCTTTGCAACTCTGTTCATCATATGTCTCAGCCAATGGACTGAAAGATAACAGTGGATTAATGTCACTTGTAACAGCATCTTCAAATCTGCTCTTAATATTAGATGTACCTGACTTGGTACTTCTAAGCATATCAGGATTGTAGGGTAATTCAACTGTCGAATTTTGACTGCTTCCCTCAGCCATGAGTGCGTGAGCAAAAAATAAGTCACGTAGTTTAAAACAAAGAATAATGCTCACTACACTCTGTTAGCCTGATAATAAACAAGACTTATAAAATACAACAAAAAAGGCTTAAATAGTGGGAAGTATACTTGCTGTGTTCAATTCAAGTCAGTCACAAAAGGTAACCAAATGTTCCACAAAAGAAAGTTGTAACCTACAAACCGCTTTACTGCGAATTCTTAATCCAATAAAAAAGAGTCAAAATCACCACAGAGTGTTCATTCGAACCTACTCATCCACTGGGCATTAGCTTGTAGAAAACAGCAGCCAGCATGTAAATAAATCCAAAGCGTCCAGTAGAAACCACGTTTTAAAATAATTAAAACACAGGGCTACGCTTTCTGAATCTTCATCAGGCCACTAACAAACAAACATACTAGCATCCCCTTTATAGCAAAATGCTGGAGTCAACTACTGATGTCACATCCTGTTTGGACATACTGAAGTCAACTCTGATGTCACATCCTGTTATACATAAAATATTTAAACTGACATCACTTTTAGTAAAGCTACAAGTTCTGATGCCACATCCTGCTAAATATGAAATCTTATAAAATGTTTTAAATTATTTAAAATATTTAAAATATGTATGCAGACATTTTGTAAACAGTGTACAATAGAAATGTTCTAAAATAACATTTCACCCTACTTTAACTGCTGCTGCATGTAACATTCAAAATGTTTTAAAAAATTTTAATATCTATGTAACCATCTCATAGACAGTATGCAGCAAATAAAGTGTTTTAAAATTACATACTATCTTCCTATAAATACTGCACTTATATGCATACTAGTAACAAAAATTTAATTAATTATTAATTTGATCCCTATTTTAAGCATGTATTTATACATACAAGTTTTTCAAATGGGTTTATATCACTTATTATTAAATACTAAACATGCGTGCCATTTTTGTTACTAGTATGCATATAAGTGCAGTATTTATAGGAAGATAGTATGTAATTTTAAAACACTTTATTTGCTGCATACTGTCTATGAGATGGTTACATAGATATTAAAATTTTTTAAAACATTTTGAATGTTACATGCAGCAGCAGTTAAAGTAAGGTGAAATGTTATTTTAGAACATTTCTATTGTACACTGTTTACAAAATGTCTGCATACATATTTTAAATATTTTAAATAATTTAAAACATTTTATAAGATTTCATATTTAGTAGGATGTGGCATCAGAATTGTTTGTAGCGTTTTACTACAAAAGTGATGTCAGTTTAAATATTTTATGTATAACAGGATGTGACATCAGAGTTGACTTCAGTATGCCCAAACAGGATGTGACATCAGTAGTTGACCCCAGCATTTTGCTATAAAAGGGATGCTAGTATGTTCGTTTCTTAGTGGCCTGATGAAGATTCGTTGAAAGTGCTAGCCCTGTGTTTTAATTATTTTAATAAACGTGGTTTCTACTGGATGCTTGGATTTATTTTTACATGCTGGCTGCATGTTTTTTCTACAAGCTATTGCCCAGTGGATGAGTAGGTTCGAATGAACACTCTATGGTGATTTTGATTCTTTTTTATTGGATTAAGAATCGCCAAGCAAAGCGGTTTGTAGGTTACAGCTTCGTTTCTTTTTGTGGAACATTTGGTTACCTTTTTGTGACTGACTTGAATTGAACACAGCAAGTATACTTCCCACTATTTAAGCCTGGTTTTTTGTTGTATTGCCAAACATTACTCCACATTGACCACAGTTGTACTAGTTGGTGTGTGTGATTCTCTTCATAGGTTCATACTAGGCTATCTGCCCTAGGGCATTTATAATCCTAGCCAGAGTGTGTTTGGCTTTCAACACACATTTTAAGTGGAGTTTGCCATAACATTTTTCAAGGTTAGTATACTGTGCCTCTGTCTAACTGTGACATAGAAGTGATACCCAGGGTAAACCTACAATCTCCATCCACTCATCCAGATTCCTCTTGAAGAGAGTCAATGAGGGACTCTGGCTAACCTGGAGTGGGAGTTTACTCAAGAGTGGAGGGAGCCTCTGGGTTATGAATCTGTCACTCCAGCATGTCCTATTTATTTCAGTCCTGAGGTTCAGGTCTCTTGAGCGCGTAGCTTGATGGGATTCTTATTTTCCAAGGTGTAGCATGTCCATTGATTCCAGGTTGGACATGGCTTTATACATCAGGCACAGATCACCTCTGGGCAGGCGGTATGCTACTGAGTGGAGCTGCAGTTTCTTTAACCAGGCAGCAAATGGCATGTGTTTGAGCCCTTTGATCCTCCTGGTGAGGTACTTTTGTGATCTTTCCAGCTGCTTCAGGTGTCTGATAAGGTACATCCCACAAGGGGCATTGTACTCAATTATGGGCCTGATGAGGGATGAGTAAAGAGGCACAAACTCCCCTGATCTAGATGTGAATACCTTCATGATTAGGTGGGCTATATGAAATGTTTTTCTAAACACTTTGGCCACATGGTTGTCAAATGAGAGATTGCTATCAATTTAGGTCCCCAGGTCCCTTATCACTTCTTCCATACTTAATGGGTTACCACCTATGTGGTAATTTGTGGGCACTTAGTTTTTGCCAAAGGAGATGATTATACACTTTTTTGCGTTTAGCTTGAGGACATGGCTCTGGCACCAGTTGTCTGTTTCTATGATACCCTTTTGTAGGATGCTTGTGTCAGCTGGAGGGTTGATTATGGTGCCCAGTTTGTAGTCATCTGCAAACTTGTTCAGCCACAGTCCTTCTGTGTTGGCCTGTACCTCCAAGATATATATACCAAACAAGGGAGGTCCCAGGACTGAGCCTTTTGGGATGCCACTTGTAGCTGATTTGGGGTCTGACATGGCTCCAGCATTTCTGACCATGTGGGTTCTGTCCTTGAGCCAGTTTGCAACCCATCTAGTGACATAGGGGCTTATATTGAAGCTGGTGAGCTTATCTATAATGACCAAGTGGGGTATTGTGTGGAAGGCTTTTGCAAGGTCCAGGTAGGCTGTGTGGAGCACCTTCCCCTCGTCTATGGCCTTGGTGACTGTTTCAAATGACTCAACCAGGTTTAAGAGGCAGGATCTGCCCTTAACAAAGCCAAACTGGGTAGGATCCAGTGTCTGTAGGTCACCAATATCTTTATTTCTGAGGTCCATGATGATCCTTTCCATAGCTTTGCAGACCAAGCTAGTCAGGCTTCTGGGGCAATAGTTTGCAGTATCCATTGAGGTACCACTTTTGTGGAGAGGGACCACTGTTGCTGTACACTGCTCTTTGGGTACATATCCTGTGGTAAGGCTGAGATTGAACAGTGGTTTTATGTTTGTGTTCAATTCTTCTTGGGGTTCATGTTGGACACAGCCCAGGACACCATCTGATCCCATTGATGCTGTGTGTTTTGCTTTGGAGTGGCTGGCTGTTACCTGAGCATCTGAGATGTCAGGGGGCCAGCACTCTGGTGGGATAGATATTTGCCCTTTTGGTGGGGAGGGGGGGAGAAGTTTGCACTGAACCTGTCAGCTCGGATGTTGGCAATGTCTGTGGGTTTGGTGCATTGTTTGTCATTTTGGACTAATTCTGAGCATATCTGGGAATTCCCACCCAGGTTCCTACCATAACTAAAGAAAGCCTTGTGATTATCCTTAGTGTTCTGTACAATTTTTATCTCAAAGATGGCCTTAGATGATTTTATGTGTCGCCGTAGTTTTTCAATAATACTGATCAGAGATGCCTTCCCTTTTTGGGATTTTGCTCTACCATAAAGTAGCTTCCTCCTTGTATTGTATGTTTTTTTATGGCTGGGGTCCACCAGACAGGATGCCTGCCTTTGGAGGATTGGATCTTGGTTTTATTTGGGATTGCATGATCCATGCATTCCTGAAGGTGTTCATAGAATGCATTTATAAAGGGTTCTGAGGTCTTGGCCGTATTTTCCACAGGCACAGGGGCTTGGGCTGTGAAGGATTTTACCTTGGTTTTGAGGAGTGTGACATTTGCTTTAGTGAAATTTTTCACTGTGGTTTTCTGGCCATGGGCTGGGGTCGGGATGTGAATATCCAGTGAGATTACTCTATGGTCTGATCTTACCAGTGAGGGATACACTTCTGGTCTTGGGCATAGAGTCCCCATGTTGGTGATGATCAGGTCCAGTATGTTTTCCCCTCTTGTGGGAGTGGTAGCAAGTTGTTCCATAGCATTTGAGTTTATAACTTCTAGGAACCTTTGGGCTAGGGTGTTGCAGCTAGGGTAATGCTCCCAGTCTATGTTTGGGTAGTTGAAGTCACCCAATATAATGGTGTTTGGGGAGACCTTCATATTTTCATGTGTTCTCCAGTCAGCCAAGTGTGGTTCCTGGGTTTAGGAGGGTGGTCTGTAGCAGGCTATGAACTGGAAGGCAGTTTTACCCACTGTTAGTTGCACATGGATAGTCTCTGATGCTTCATGCTGTGCCACCAACCTGGGGGTGTGGGTATCTTTGACAAATATTGATACTCACCCTCCTTTTGTAGTTTGTTCCATGTTTTGCGGCTGTAAAGCATGGTATGAGGTGTAACCTGTTAGTGCTAGGGTGCTCTTGGGAGCCTTGAATTAGGTTTCTGTTACTGCACAGATATCAACATTCTCCATGCTGAGGAGAGTTTGGAGTTCTTGCATCTTGCAGTTTAGACTTCTGGCATTGAGTAGCATTACTTCTAGTTTCTTATCCCTTGAGATACCTATGGAGGTGGGTTTGTCTTTTGAGCCTTACCTAAAAAAGGCACTATGGTGGTGACAAGAGCCTTTGGCAATATCCAAAAGGCCACAGGTGACAGGTGAAAGCCATCCCTAGCGAAGCATCATGTCTTATCGAGCATGTCATCCCAGGCTGACAGGCATTGGATCCCCTTTCACTGACACCAATACTTAAGCCAATTGTTGTAATTGATCATCTTGTTTTCATATTGTGGCATCATGTTTGGTGAGGGTAGGATGATACTCAAGCTCATCAAGTTTGCATATACTACATGGTGGTAAATGCTGTTTAGCACTACCTTACATTTCTTAACACATGGCAATCATGCCTCAGATGGTGCTGCAGGGCTGCCTATGTCAGATGGGATGCACATACTACACTCCCTGCACATGTTTGAAATCAGGTTGTGTCAACTTAGGCATCCCTTTCACTATATGTGGGAGTCAGAGAGAGGTATCATTTCCAGGGTTCCTACTGAGCTAGTGTATGTGCTATGTGTTGTCTCTTTGCCAAGGCCAAGGCATACTGGGCACGCCTTCTTCTGCCTACTGGAGCAGGCTCAGGTTGTTCCTCCTCCGAGTCACGCTCTGCCTGTGATGGCCTTGGCAATGGTGGGCGGCTGTTTGGCCCAGGCCTTTGCTGGTCCTGCTGCAGCTGTTTTCGCAGGATCATATTATGTAGCATAGCACATACCATGACAATTTGGGTACATGTAGTTGGTGAGTATTGCAAGGCTCCACCAGATGTGTCCAGGCACCGGAACCGTGACTTGAGCAACCTAATTACATTTCGTGTTTATGCATGTGCCTCATTATGGCGTTCCTGTTCAGGTGTGTGTGCATTTCTGATTGGTGTCATCAGCCACGGCTCCAGTGCATAGCTAGCATCCCCCACTAAGTGACCATGTGGGATGTCCCAGTTGGCAAATGTCTGGTACAGCTGCGTCAGATGCCAGATATGGGAATCATGGTAGCTTCCAGGGCAGCCAGCACACACATTCATTATTATGCCCTGGGCATCGCACACAACCTGGCAGTTGATGGAGGGGAAGCCCTTGCGGTTAATGTAGACCCTACCCTGCTCACTGGCTGGTGCTTTGATGCGTATATGCGTGCAGTCTGTTGCACCCACTACCTCAGGGTATTCTGCTATTTGCTGGAAGAGATGCATATTGCTGGCCAGTACCTCACAGGAATTGGGGAAATATACATGATCACCGGCATGTGCTAACATGGCATCCAGGAACTGGTGCAGTACCCTGGATGCTGATGCCTGTGATATCCCCATCATATCACCAGTTGGTCTGTGGAAGGTACCTGTTGCTAGTATTCTTAGGCCAACACATACCTTGGTTTCCACTGGGATGGGTTCCCCTCTGTTGGTTCTGTGTGTGAGGCGTGGCCTGCACAGCTCAACAATTTGCTGCAGGAGGTCTCTGTCCACTCTATAGCGCTCTACTATCTCCAGCTCATGTAACCCCAGGTAGGTGACCCTGGGCCTTTACACTCTTCTCCGTCTCCTCACTGTGGGTTGTCCGGCAGCATTTGCATTGTCACCACCCTCAGCATGTTACATATGTTGCCTTATAACAGCAATGGCAGCCCCTAGCATTTTTTGTCTGAGTGAAGCTTTTTCAGTTTTCACTTAGTAGCTTACTCCAGTGTTGCAGTGTCTCTTGAGAGAAACAAACTGCACTGTTGTTTGCAGAGTTTTTG
>NC_056731.1:1855227241-1855237241 GCF_019279795.1 Protopterus annectens
CATCACAGGAGTATGTATGAAAGTAGTGAAGCTCATAGGAGCAGAGTGGTATGTGTCAGCTGTCAGTTAGACATCATGGAAAGAGTTGTGTCAACAGGTAGGCCAAGCAAAGCCAAGAAATGGAAGCTGTATACTGTGGATAACACCAAAGTTTCTTGCTGAGCGGGTATGGGTGCGTGTGCACGTCTGTAAACCCGAGTAAGACAGAGTGCGCGCGTGAAAGCATGAGTGCGCGCATTTAAACCGCAGTAAGCATGTCTAAGGCTGTTTAAAGACCTGTAAGCGCATTTGCGCTGGTGTGCACGCGTTTTAACCCAAATAAGCAAGTTTTAGTCCGTGTAAGCATGTGTGCGCGCGTGTGAGCTGCTGTGAGCATGTTTGTGCTTGTATGCTGCCGCCTCCCTGAGGAAACAGAAAGGAAAAAGGAAGCACAACAAATAGTAGGAAGCTACCAGGGAATACTAGTAGAGCCAGCAGGTGAAAACAATCAGAATCAGGCAATTACACAGGCAGAACACTAGCCCAGCCTAGCACTTAAAATTCTGCAAACAACAGTGCAGTTTGTTTCTCTCAAGAGACACTGCAACACTGGTGTAAGCTACTAGAAGTGAAAACTGAAAAAGCTTCACTCAGACAAAAAATGCTAGGGGCTGCCATTGCTGTTATAAGGCAACATATGTAACATGCTGAGAGTGGTGATAATGCAAATGCTGCCGGACAACCCACAGTGAGGAGACGGAGAAGAGTGTAAAGGCCCAGGGTCACCTACCAGGGGTTACATGAGCTGGAGATAGTGGAGCGCTACAGAGTGGACAGAGACCTCCTGCAGCAAATTGTTGAGCTGTGCAGGCTACGCCTCACACACAGAACCAACAGAGGGGAACCCATCCCAGTGAAAACCAAGGTATGTGTTGGCCTAAGAATACTAGCAACAGGTGCCTTCCAGAGAACAACTGGTGATATGATGGGGATATCACAGGCATCAGCATCCAGGGTACTGCACCAGTTCCTGGATGCCATGTTAGCACATGTCAGTGATCATGTATATTTCCCCAATTCCTGTGAGGTACTGGCCAGCAATATGCGTCTCTTCCAGCAAATAGCAGAATACCCTGAGGTAGTGGGTGCAGTAGACTGCACGCATATATGCATCAAAGCACCAGCCGGGGAGCGGGGTAGGGCCTACATTAACCGCAAGGGCTTCCCCTCCATCAACTGCCAGGTCGCGTGTGATGCCCAGGGCATAATAATGAATGTGTGTGCTGGCTGCCCTGGAAGCTACCATGATTCCCATATCTGGCATCTGACGCAGCTGTACCAGACATTTGCCAATGGGGACATCCCACATGGTCACTTAGTGGGGGATGCTGGCTATGCACTGAAGCCGTGGCTGATGACACCTATCAGAAACGCACACACACCTGAACAGGAACGCCATAATGAGGCACATGCACAAACACGAAATGTAATTGAGCGTGTGTTTGGGTTGCTCAAGTCACGGTTCCGGTGCCTGGACACATCTGGTGGAGCCTTGCAATACTCACCAACTACATGTACCCAAATTGTCATGGTATGTGCTATGCTACATAATATGATCCTGCGAAAACAGCTGCAGCAGGACCAGCATAGGCTGGGCCAAACAGCCCCCCACCATTGCCAAGGCCATCACAGGCAGAGCGTGACTCGGAGGAGGAACAACCTGAGCCTGCTCCAGTAGGCAGAAGGAGGCATGCCCAGTATGCCTTGGCCTTGGCAAAGAGACAACGCATAGCACATACACTAGCTCAGTAGGAACCCTGGAAATGATACCTCTCTCTGACTCCCACATATAGTGAAAGGGATGCCTAAGTTGACACAACCTGATTTCAAACATGTGCAGGGAGTGTAGTATGTGCATCCCATCCAACATAGGCAGCCCTGCAGCACCACCTGAGGCATGATTGCCATGTGTTAAGTAATGTAAGGTAGTGCTAAACAGCATTTACCACCATGTAGTATATGCAAACTTGATGACCTTGAGTATCATCCTACCCTCACCAAACATGATGTCACAATATGAAGACAAGATGATCAATTACAACAATTGGCTTAAGTATTGGTGTCAGTGAAAGGGGATCCAATGCCTGTCAGCCTGGGATGACATGCTCGACAAGACATGATGCTTCACTAGGGATGGCTTTCACCTGTCACCTGTGGCCTTTTGGATATTGCCAAAGGCTCTTGTCACCACCATAGTGCCTTTTTTAGGTAAGGCCCAAAAGACAAACCCACCTCCATAGGTATCACAAGGGATAAGAAACTAGAAGTAATGCTACTCAATGCCAGAAGTCTAAACTGCAAGATGCACGCACTCCAAACTCTCCTCAGCATGGAGAATGTTGATATCTGTGCAGTAACAGAAACCTGGTACCAGGCTCCCAAGAGCACCCTAGCACTAACAGGTTACACCTCATACCATGCTTTACAGCCGCAAAACATGGAACAAACTAGAAAAGGAGGGTGAGTATCAATATTTGTCAAAGATACCCACACCCCCAGGTTGGTGGCACAGCATGAAGCATCAGAGACTATCCATGTGCAACTAACAGTGGGTAAAACTGCCTTCCAGTTCATAGCCTGCTACAGACCACCCTCCTAAACCCAGGAACCACACTTGGCTGACTGGAGAACACATGAAAATATGAAGGTCTCCCCAAACACCATTATATTGGGCGACTTCAACTACCTAAACATAGACTGGGAGCATTACCCTAGCTGCAACACCCTAGCCCAAAGGTTCCTAGAAGTTATAAACTCAAATGCTATGGAACAACTTGCTACCACTCCCACAAGAGGGGAAAACATACTGGACCTGATCATCACCAACATGGGGACTCTGCCCAAGACCAGAAGTGTATCCCTCACTGGTAAGATCAGACCATAGAGTAATCTCACTGGATATTCACATCCCAACCACAGCCCATGGCCAGAAAACCACAGTGAAAAGTTTCACTAAAGCAAATGTCACACTCCTCAAAACCAAGGTGGAATCCTTCACAGCCCCAGCCCCTGTGCCTGTGGAAAATATGGCCAAGACCTCAGAACCCTTTATAAATGCATTCTATGAACACCTTCAACAATGCATGGATCATGCAATCCCAAATAAAACCAAGATCCAATCCTCCAAAGGCAGGCATCCTGTCTGGTGGACCCCAGCCATAAATAAACATACAATACAAGGAAGAAGCTACTATATGATAGAGCAAAATCCCAAAAAGGGAAGGCATCTCTGATCAGTATTATTGAAAAACTACGGCCACACATAAAATCATCTAAGGCCATCTTTGAGATAAAAATTGTACAGAACACTAAGGATAATCACAAGGCTTTCTTTAGTTATGGTAGGAACCTGGGTGGGAATTCCCAGATATGCTCAGAATTAGTCCAAAATGACAAATAATACACCAAACCCACAGACATTGCCAACATCCGAGCTGACAGGTTCAGTGCAAACTCCCCCCTACCAAAAGGGCAAATATCTATCCCACCAGAGTGCTGGCCCCCTGACATCTCAGATGCTCAGGTAACAGCCAGCCACTCCACTCCAAAGCAAAACACACAGCATCAATGGGATCAGATGGTGTCCTGGGCTGTGTCCAACATGAACCCCAAGAAGAATTGAACACAAACATAAAACCACTGTTCAATCTCAGCCTTACCACAGGATATGTACCCAAAGAGCAGTGTACAGCAACAGTGGTCCCTCTCCACAAAGGTGGTACCTCAATGGATACTGCAAACTATTGCCCCAGAAGCCTGACTAGCTTGGTCTGCAAAGCTATGGAAAGGATCATCATGGACCTCAGAAATAAAGATATTGGGGACCTACAGACACTGGATCCTACCCAGTTTGGCTTTGTTAAGGGCAGATCCTGCCTCTTAAACCTGGTTGAGTCATTTGAAACAGTCACCAAGGCCATAGACGAGGGGAAGGTGCTCCACACAGCCTAATTGAACCTCGCAAAAGCCTTCCATACAATACCCCACTTGGTCATTATAGATAAGCTCACCAGCTTCAATATAAGCCCCTATGTCACTAGATGGGTTGCAAACTGGCTCAAGGACAGAACCCACATGGTCAGAAATGCTGGAGTCATGTCAGACCCCAAACCAGCTACAAGTGGCATCCCAAAAGGCTCAGTCCTGGGACCTCCCTTGTTTGGTATATATATCTTGGAGGTCCAGGCCAACACAGAAGGACTGTGGCTGAACAAGTTTGCAGATGACTGCAACATGGGCACCATAATCAACCCTCCAGCTGACACAAGCATCCTACAAAAGGGCGTCATAGAAACAGACAACTGCTGCCAGAGCCATGTCCTCAAGCTAAACGCAAAAAAGTGTATAGTCATCTCCTTTGGTAAAAACTAAGTGCCCACAAATTACCACATAGGTGGTAACCCATTAAGTATGGAAGAAGTGATAAGGGACCTGGGGACACAAGTTGATAGCAATCTCTCATTTGACAACCACGTGGCCAAAGTGTTTAGAAAAACATTTCATATAGCCCACCTAATCATGAAGGTATTCACATCTAGATCAGGGGAGGTCAATGTGCCTCTTTACTCATCCCTCATCAGGCCCATAATTGAGTACAATGCCCCTTGTGGGATGTACCTTATCAGACACCTGAAGCAGCTGGAAAGATCACAAAAGTACCTCACCAGGAGGATCAAAGGGTTCAAACACATGCCATTTGCTGCCCGGTTAAAGAAACTGCAGCTCCACTCAGTAGCATACCGCATCTGTGCCTGATGTATAAAGCCATGTCCAACCTGGAATCAATGGACATGCTGCACCTTGGAAAATAAGAATCCCATCAAGCTATGCGCTCAAGAGACCTGAACCTCAGGACTGAAATAAATAGGACATGCTGGAATGACAGATTCATAACCCAGAGGCTCCCTCCACTCTTGAGTAAACTCCCACTCCAGGTTAGCCAGAGTCCCTCATTGACTCTCTTCAAGAGGAATCTGGATGAGTGGATGGGAGATTGTCGGTTTACCCTGGGTATCACTTCTATGTCACAGTTAGACAGAGGCACAGTATACTAACCTTGAAAAATGTTATGGCAAACTCCACTTAAAATGTGTGTTGAAAGCCAAACACACTCTGGCTAGGATTATAAATGCCCTAGGGCAGATAGCCTAGTATGAACCTATGAAGAGAATCACACACCAACTAGTACAACTGTGGTCAATGTGGAGTAATGTTTGGCAATGTCCACCCAAGTTGGTGAATACACAGCAATGTTGGACAAGCCTGGTTTAAGTAGGCCATAGCTGAACAAAATGCAACGTGCTCATAGTTGCCCAACTGGCCCTTAACCAGTCTGGTCTGCTCAGTATGAACATTTAAAGCAGTGATGGGACTCAAACCCATGATACTGCGCACCATAGTGAAAGTACTGAACCAGTACACCATGTCAGTATTGCGGTGTTCAGCCAGTATGAAAGAATGTTGACAAGTCTTTGCAAACTATCCCATGGAAACCCTGCAGGCACAGCGCAATCCCTGTTGAGTTATGACACAAAGGAGTCTGGCAGTAAGAACACAACATGACTTCCAACACACACAGTATAAATGTCAATATTGGTCATGTTCACACCCAGCCACAAATGTAGTGGACTTCAGATCACAACATATGGAAAGGTCACACTGGGCGTGCTCACACACTTGGATAAATGAGACATATGTCAGGCAACAAACCATGGAAAGCCTGAACTGGGCATGCTCACACACTTAGGCCATGTCTGAATATAGCAGTCGGCCACACATATCTGGCAGTTGTATGTGTTAAGCTAAGAACCTCCCACGATCCAGCAATCTGCCCTGTGCACACAGTTAAATGACAACAGACACATATATTAATATACTGGAACCCTGTCATGATCAAACATGTTACGCAAATACACAAGTTGTTCATAGAAACTGGGAAAGCTATGGCAATAAAGACCTGCAAACAGTATCAGCAACAAATATCATGCATCCCCAACATAAACACAGGTGCAGAGGTCGATATTAGGCTGTCTGCCCTAGGGAATTTATAAGCCTAGGCAGAGTGTATTTGGCGTCCACCTCCCCAGTAGAGTAGCCTACTGTGCCTCTGTAAAGTAGGTCACAGAAGGCACCCTTTAAGGCTAGTTTGCTGTGCCTCTGTCAAGCAGGGACACAGTGGAGATCCCAGGGGTGAATTTGCAATCTCCCATCCATGCGGCTGGATTTTGCTGGAAGAGGGTTGGCGAGGGGCTATGTCTAACTTTAATTGGGATTCAATTCCAGAGTGAGGGGAGCCTCTGGGTAATGAATCTGTCCCTGTAGCATGTCCTATTTAGTTTTGTGCTGAGGCTTAAGTCCTTGGAGTGTGTAGCTCTAAGGGTCTTGGATGTTATGAGGTGGAGCATGTCCATTACTTCTGGGTTTGACATGGTTGTGTACGTCAGGCATAGATTACCTCTGAGTAGGTGTTAAGCAACTGAGTAGAGCTGGAGATCCTTTAGTTGAGCTGCATAGGACATCTGTGTGTAGCCCATGATCCTCTTGGAGAGGTACTGTTGTGGACACTGTAGTTGCTGCAGGTGTTGGGTAAGGTACACCCCAAAAGGGCCATTGTAGTCAAATATGGGCCTGATGAGTGACTAGTAGAGGGCCACAATGACCTCCCATGGTCTACATGCAAACCCCCATGTGATAAGGAGGGCTATATAAAGGTCTTTGCAATGACTCTGTCAATGTGATTAGCAAAGGAGAGGTTACTATCTATGTTGGTCCCCAAATCTGTAAATACATCTTCTGTACTTAATGGATTACCGCTTATGTGGTGATTTGTGTGCACCTTGTTTTTCCCAAAGGGGATGACTATGCATGTCTTGGCATTTAGCACGAGGCCATGGCTCTGGCAACAAACATCCATCTCTGTGAGACCCTTATGGAGAAAGCATGTGTCAGCTGCAGTGTTGCTTATGGCCCCTGGTTAGCAGTCATCTGTGACGTTTGTTAGACATAATCCCCCCATGTTAGTCTGAACCTCAGAGAAGTACATACTGAACAGGACAGGTCCCACAACTGAGCCCAGTGAGACACCAGTTGTAACTGGTCTGGAATTGGACATGGCACCTGCAATTCTGACCATGTGGGTTCCATCCCTGAGGCAGATAGCAACACATCTAGTGATATAGGGGTTGATATTTAAACTGGTAAGCATATGTATGATGCCTGAGTGGGGTACTGTGTTGCAGGCTTCTACAAGGTACAGGTAGACTGTGTGAACTACCTTGCCCTCATCCATGGCTTCAGTAACTGTTTCAAAGATATGAACTATGTGTAAGAGGCAAGATCTGCCCTTAACAAAGCCGAATTGTGTATGATCCACTGTCTGGAGGCTCACAATGTTTTTGATTATGACTTCCATGATGATACACTCCATAGCTTTTTCTACCACACTAGTCAGGCTTATGGGGTGATAGTTCCTGTGGTCTATTGTGGCACCACCTTTGTGGAGTGGGGGCACTGTAGTAAGGCTAAGTTGGAACAGTGACTTAATGTGAGTGTTCAGTTCTACTCAGAGCTCGTGTAGGACACAGCCTGGGACACCGTCCAGTCCCATACATATGCTGTGTTATTTGCTGTGGAGAGGGCACCTTTCACTTGTGCATCTGTGATGTCAGGGAGGTTACATTCATTTGGGATGGGCATCTGTACCCTTGGGGGTAAGGGTGTTTTTGCAGACTCTGTCTGCCAGGGTGTAGGCTATGTCCGTAGGTTTGGCATATTTTGTGCTGTTATGCAACAATTCAGAGCATATCTGGGTTGTTTCCACACATATTCCTGACATAACTAAAGAAGGCCTTGTGATTATTTGTAGTGTCTGGTCAATTTCACTGTCAAAACGTGCAAGTGATGATTATATGAGGGATTGAAGTGACTTGCCAATACTGTTCAGAGATGTCCTCCCTCTGTGGGATATTGCTCTGTTATGTAGTAGCTTCCTCCTTCTGTTGTACAGCTTATATATGGCCAGGGTCAACCAGACAGGTCTCCTGTTTTGGAGGAATCATGGTTTTATTTGGGATAGCATGATCAATGCATACCTGCAGGTGCTCATACAATGCGTTTGTAAAAGATTCTGCAGATTGGGCTGTATTATCCTCCAGCACGGGGCCTTTGAAGTATTGCACCCCAGTCTTCACAAGTGCAAAGTCTGCTTTTGAGAAATTCGTTACAGTGATTTCCTAGGGGTGGGGATGGGGTATGGATGCCCAGGGAAAGTTGTTTATGGTCTGATCTTAACAATGAGGGTTCTACCTCTGGTGTGGAACATAGAGTCCCCATGTTGGTGATGATCAGGTCCAATATGTATTCCGCCTTGTGGGTGTGGTGACTGGTTGTGCCATAGCACATGGATCCACAAAGTGTAGTGGCTGTAGGGTGATGTTGCTGAGGGCCTGAGTAGTATCCCCAGTCAATATTTGTGTACCTGAAGTCAACCACTATAATGGTGTGTGTGAAGACCTTCATATCTTACACTGTTCCCAGGAAAGCCGAAAAGGTTCCTGGGTATGGGGTATGAACTACACACCAAACCAAAAGGCAATTTTGCACAATGGTAGTTGTATATGTATGGCCTGTTATGCTTAGTGCAGTGGTACCAACTCAGAGGTGTGTGTATCTGTGATGTATATGGATACACCCCCTACTTGTGTTGTGTGTTACAAGTCCTGTGGTCATGAAGCATGGTATAGAACATAACCTGGCAGTGCCAATGTGCATATGTGACCCTGAACTAGGCATCTGTTAATGCACAGATATTGTTATACCCCATACTGAGGGATAGTAAAAGATGTACATTCCTCTTTGGAAAGACTGATGATGTCAGCACCCTATAAATACAGCAGGAGAAGGGAAGCATCCAGTAATGTGAATAGCGTGCTGTGCTAATGTGTCTCTCTCAAGTATCATAACATAGTTAGGTAGGGGCTTGAATCCTGCAAATGATGTGTGTGTGGGGGGTGGCAGGGGGGTGTGTATGTATGCAATTATCTGTGAAAGGAATGGTCTTTTTGAAGACTGGGATAACACACTAAAAGATGTACATTCCTCTTTGGAAAGACTGATGATGTCAGCACCCTATAAATACAGCAGGAGAAGGAAAAGTGTCCAGTAATGCGAATAGCGCCCTGTACTAATGCGTCTCTCTCAAGTATTATAACATAGTTAGGTAGGGGTTTGAATCCTGCAAATACTGTGTGTGGGGTGGTAGGGGGGTGTGTATGTATGCAATTCTCTTTGAAAGGAGTGGCCTTTTTCAAGACTGGGATAACACACTAAAAGATGTACATTCCTCTTTGGAAAGACTGATGATGTCAGCACCCTATAAATACAGCAGGAAAAGGAAAAGCGTCCACTAATGCGAATAGCGTGCTGCGCTAATGCGTTTCTCTCAAGTATCATAACATAGTTAGGTAGGGGTTTGAATCCTACAAATGACATGTGTGTGTTTGTCACACAGTTTGTCAATGTATTGTGTGTTTTGCTTTTATTATTGTATGACATATTATTATAACAGTAATTTCAATGCACACATCAGGTATGTGTGTGCCACATACATATATGTACCTGTGACCTTTAATAGTTCCTATGTGTGAAGCCTGCCTCATATGATTACAGTTGTTACCTTTGCCAGCCATACATGTATGTTGGTGACAATGCAGGCTACTGCAGTGATCTGTGTCCTAGGCCAACTATGTGACACACACCCATGAAAGCTTTGATAGATTAATGTGGGTGAGGGTTCATGTCTGGAGTATATTTCAGACATGTTAAAACACAGCAAAGTCTGTGAGTGATGGGCATCCAGTGTATGTGTATGGCAACTGTTGCCAATATGCATACAGACCATCTTGCTTAGGTGATACACCGAGGGACTGCAGAATACCTTTGGAAATGTGAATATCACAGGATA
>NC_056731.1:1855242241-1855270516 GCF_019279795.1 Protopterus annectens
TGTGAACATGGCACATGCATCAACGTACATGCAGATATGTATAAACCAACAGGACAAATGTCCATGGGAATTAATTGTGAATACACATAAACAGTTTGGTGTGGAATGGCATAATTTGTGAAAATAGGGTAGGGTGGAGACATATTACATGAACAACTTACACTACCTATACATATACTGTACATTCCTAGTAGATGCAGATATATATCCCCTACATGTATTAGTACAGTTTCCTGTATGTAACCTTAGGAATGTTGGTGATGGGGATGTTACTGCTACATTAATATACATTCCATTTTTATTCATATATGTTCATATCTGGCTGTGTTCAGGTACAGAATCCTGCTACATTTGATTTATATGGGTCTAGACAACTGTGGATGTTCAGCATTTCATACAACCATACTATCTCCATAATGCAAGGGTACAGCAACATATCCAAATTGTGGGACAGGCACAGTCCAGGTTCTGTACTTTATTAAAGACATTTCACTTTTTGGTTGTGGCTGTCTCATTCATTTCATTATGTAGTGAATGCAGTATACCTTTATTCCAGACTTATTACACCTTTCTTGGTAGCTTCAAACTCTTTCTCACACTCTCTCACTTATTTTATATTTACATTTCAGGATAGTACTTAATTCTAGGCTTTATTAACATTTATTACTGGGTTACAACAATCCTTTCCAGCTGACTCACTTATTTCATATGGCAGAATTTACAAGGATGTATTCGACACTTGTCTATCCTTTGTTGATGGATTAGAACACTCATTTTCAGGCTGAAGCAGTTATCTGATATTACAATACAGGTGGGAACTCTATTTGAGACTTGTTTAATCTTTATTACTGGATGGCAATACTCTTTTCCAGGCTGCATCACTTATCTAATCTTACAATACTAGCAGAATCTTTCTTCTAGGCTTATTTGACCTTTATTACTGGGTTACAACACTGAACTCTTTTACAAGCTGTCCCATTTATATTCTATAACAATACCAGAAGAATAATTACTAACCTGCCTGGTGGCGCAACCTCACCAGCCTATCAGCATAGGCTTGCCGATTCGTGGAACGAAAACCTGCAGCTGTAATATAAATGAAGGAATATTGTAACATACCTATCCATACTATAGGCTAGGATAGCATTTCTTACATACTTAATTACATGGATACTTATGCAGTAGTGGGGCATTGGGCATTTGGCAGGCCTCCTGGATCCATCGGTTCAGTTGGTCCTCCTTTCATCGCTTCAGGTCCACATGGTGGTGACGGACCTGTTCACCAGTCCTCGGAATGCCTGTGGCACTGGTGAGATCATGTGCCAACCGGTTCCATGCCTCTGCCTTATATGCTCCCCATTGAACCTGGCCCTGCATGAGTTGCACTTCATGATCATGGACTAGGAGCCAAACCATATATTTTGACTCCTCAATGCTCCATCTTTGTGCTCTAAAGCGATTTCCCTCTCCTGCACCTGCCATCTTGACTGCAAATGGGTACCACAATCAGTTATGGTGTATTTTCCTGCCTATGGGGCTTATATATGCCGGTTTTCCCGCACTTATCTGTGATTGGCCATTTTGGATATTTCTCTGATTACAGCAAACCTGCTTTGTCATGGCTATATTTTCATTCATTCCTATATGTATGGTAATACTGTATTTCTCAGTATAACTGTCATGGCTTAGTGGTTCAGTACTTTGACTATGGTGCACACTGTCCCGGGTTTGATACTTGCCATTGCTTTTTTATTTTACTACTGTCTAGACAGGCTAGTAGGTGTGCCTGTGTGTAAAGGCAACTTTGCTACAGCTTGCCCAACGTTGCCCGACGGTAAGCTGGTTGGCGCGCTCCTAGCAGCTCCGCGCAAATGGCTTACACTGGGTAATGTGTTATTTAGCCATAAGCACTCATATTAAGCTGGGTAAAGCACTGCCCAGCTATGGGCACTCATATTAAGCTTGTTAAAGCGCTGCTCAGCTACGGACACTCATATTAGGCTTGTTAAAGCACTGCTCAGCTATGGGCACTCATATTAAGCTTGTTAAAGTACTGCTCAGCTACGGGCACTCATATTAAGCTTGTTAAAGCGCTGCTAAGCTACGGGCAATTATGATCCTTTTTATATATCCATCAAATAGGTTTTGTTCATTACATTTTACTTAAATTAAATTTATATATATCGGGGAATTGTTTCATACTTATTTAAAGAAAAATGGAGGGGGATGTTGTGGGGCTCGAACCGTGACTAGCTATTCTTTGGATGACATCTCTACCGCTACACTATTGCTACTTTGCTTAATTGGCATATGTAGATCTTATATGCTTTTCAATGTCATATCTGCTAACTGTGGTTGAGCGAAGGGCATACCCGTGCAAACGAGCGCAAATGCGGGCAAACATTTTGGAAATTATAAAAAAAAAGGAAACTGCTGTTTTTTACATTTTACATATTTTCAGTAGGGTTTATTTAGTCTGTGGGGATGTGTGGTGTTGTGTTCCTTGACATTTAAGTGGACTCGCTCGTGGGTGTTTACTTTCAGGACTCTAACTCTTCTGGGGGCGTGTCCCTTTGCCTCTACTCGGCAATCAGACACGTCCCCTACTTTCCTACACGGACCGTGTTAGACTTGGGTATGATTCAGCATGCCCTCATGAGTATGCATGGCATGCTGATGTCATACCGTTCAACTGCAGCCTCCGAGTAAGACATATTAACTCTTACAAGGAGGTTTTGTGAATCCGGCCCTTTGTGTCTCTCTGTACACAGGACACTGTAGTCACTGGGTGTGATGATTTCAATGATCAATGCTACTTTTGTTTTCTTTTCTTGGACCACTATATCCAGTTTTCTAGCATATGTCTTTTGAAAAGTTGGTAATGGATGATCCCATGTGATGCAGACTTCATAGTTTTCTATGATGCTTTGTGTCTTATATTTCCAGTATTTTTCAGTCACTTCAAAACCATAATGTTTGCACAATCCATAGTGCAACAGTCTGGCCACATTATTATGCCTTTCAGTACACAGTCCTTCTGCCATTAGTGTGTTGCAACCAGCAACAAGGTGTGCAACTGTTTCCAATTCTGTTTTACAAAGCCTCCATTTATCTGAGTTCGCCTCTCCTTAACCATTCCTGCGTTCATTTCTGATCAAACATGAGGTTCTTTCAGAGGTTTTCTATACTTGCAACTATATTTATGCATTTTCCAAATGTCTTACCTTCTCATCTGATCCTTCACCTTATATTCTTCCTTTTGTTTTTTGGCACATTCAGTTGCTGCCTGATTTTTATCTACTTCTGGTTTGATTTCCATTCCTGCTTGACGCCGATATGCTTCTGCTATATTAATCAGATAAGTCATCTTACATTTATTCTCCTCATGTTTCAAAACTTTCATTACATTTGGGTCTTGTGAGGTCAGCAGATATGTGTGGAGTCCCACAATTGCAGATCTATACATGTAAGCAATTTCAAGGAGGCCCATCCCTCTTTCAGAATGGGGAATATATAATTTTAGGATACACTGATTCTTATAAATCATTTGGTGAGCATGAAGCATCCTTCTTGTTTTCCTATGTAATCTATCCAACATGTTTTGGGGCCAGTCAGTTACTCCAAAACTGTAAGTTAGGACAGGAAGAGCAAATTGGTTTATAGCTTGGATTTTGTTCCTACATATCAATGCTGTTTTAAAGATTAATTTAAGTCTTCTGAAATATTCCTTACTAAGTTTTATTTGCATTTGTTCATGTTTTATTGTTGATCCTTCATCAATTCCCAAATATTTATACACTCCTTCTTGCTCAAGTTCTTTTATATCACATTCTTGTCCCAAACAGATGTTTTCCTGGTGTTGCAGTTTCCTACTTTAAAGGTTGCATTTGCACATTTATCAAGACCAAATTACATTCTTATATCATTTGAAAGTGTTTTGACAACTTGCAGTTGTGCTTTCAGTTCTTCATCTGATGACTATATAGTTTTAAATCATCTACAAAGAGTAAATGAGAAGTCTTTACACTTTGTTGTGTTCTAGGAGCCAAGAGCTCCCATCTATGTGAACTTGGTGATGTAGAGTTGGGAAAAGCAGCATGTTATGAATTCTGATTATCAGAATTATTGGCACATGCATTGTCATTTTCTCGATAACATTTTTTATTCTTTGGAAAGATACAAACTCCATCCATGATGAATTTGTTACACACACCAATAATACTTTGACCTTTTTGAAATTTATATACATGTATACAGTGGATAAAATTTTTTTTTTTGGACATCATTTCTAAGAATTTGGCAAAAGGCTGTTTTGACTCTAAAATATATAGGACACCCTCTTTTTCAAGTAGCTATTTGGACTTCTACAGCTGCCACCCACATTTTTATAAGAAAAATATTTCAAGGGTCAACTAGTTAGGGCAGCTAGGATGTGTTCAGATTACAATAGTTTCCTGGAAGAAGTTAAGATGGTTGACATGTTCCTGGATAGGAACTACCCACAGTCACTGTTAAACAATATTAAGACCTTTGTGGTTAAAGGTTGGGGCACCAGCTACAAACCCCGTTTGAGTGCTGAACAACCACTGGTTAACGTATCGGATGTGCATTGTTCAAATAAAATTAAGGATATAGTACTTAATAACTGGAACATTTTGAAAGTCAACAATGAAATTTTTAAAACATTAGATGGGAAACCTACTTCTGTTTACAAAATGGCCACAAACTGTAACTACCTTCTTGAACATCTCTTAACTGTTAAAAAACTGTAATAACAATGGTACCCGTAAATGTAGGATATATAAGCAGTGTCCCCCTTATTCCTGAAACAATCTGCTATTATCTTTACCTGTTTTATACAGAAGATACATTTAAAATCAAGGGGTGCCTGCAGGCAGGTGCAAGGGATTGCACTTGCACCCCGCTAAAACCGGCAGGCTGGGAGATTAATTTTCTTTTAAATAAAAAAAAGTAAATTTTTTTTTAGGGTGTTCTTCTTTAAGAATGCCCTTTGCCTACAGTCACACAGATGCTTCTGTGTCTGTGTGACTGATGGTTTACATCTTCATCTTCCATGCCCGCATGGAATTTGAATTCCAGAAGACATTTGGACTGTGAATGAAGGTACAAGTGGGAGGTAGGTGTGTGCATGTGTGTGTTTAAGTGTTTAAGAGGTTTGTGTGTGTGACAAATGGGTAAGGGCGTGTGGATGTAAGAAGTAGGTGGGTAGGGGTGTGTATGCATGTATATGAGAAGTAGGTAGGTAAAGGTAGGTGTGTGTGTGTGTGTGTGTGTGTGTGTGTGTGTGTGTGTGTGTGTGTGTAAGAAGTAGGTAGGTCTGTGCTTGTATATATCCAAATCACTGAAGCTTCCACGATAAAGCAAGAGATATTTATTTAATAAAACAAGCGCTTTCACGGATCAGCAAGTCCGCTTCATCAGGTTACAAATTTCTTAAAAACAATCACATTTTATATAGTAAAGTGTCCGCCCTAATTAACTACCATTTTGGCGGTTAAAAATCTAATGCACATTGATTAAGCAATTAATACTAATTGACTGCATTCCATAAAAGGAAATCACTTCCTGTAAAACATCTCTTGCATCTTATGTTACCTTAAGTCCAAAATGTAAAAGAGACATTTATCTACACATATAAAATTTTTCTTTCATTGCTTAGTAAAACAAACCATTATAAATGAGCTCAAGGATATATAAAGAGTATTCAATCCAACTAGTATATAATGTTGGCACAACCTAGTAATTTTATCTTTCTTAGGTTAAAAATATATATAATAATTCCAACTGGATTCAATATAGTTCTTCCATAGAATTATTCAGTCATATATTAATTTAATATTCTAAATATCCCAATAATTCTAAGAGGCTTTAAATGATCATAAAAATAAACATATATAAAAAAACAAATCCATAAGATGACATCTCATATAATGGTGAGCTAAACCAAAATAATTAATCATAATTTATAAAAATGTATTTAATTATTTACACATTCATATATATATAATAAAGATAAAATTAAATATATATTTATTTACACATTCCTAATAAATTCCTACTTGTATATGAACTATTTATAATTTTCTCTAAATCTAAATCAAAGTATCTCTATAGTAATGCTGGTTTAATACTAAGTGCTGTATTCAGTCCTGGCTCTATGTGCGCCCTAAGTAATAAAATCCATTTCAGCTCAAAAAGTTCCAAAATACCTACTGTATCGCCTTCCCTTCTATTATGATGGAGTATCTGTAATATTTTAAATTTGAACATATGGGATGGAAATGACTGACAGTGCCTGGCTAGAGCATTGTTGATGTTCATCTTCCGTATATCATAAATATGATTGTAGGCTCGATCTCTGAGCCTACGTGTTGTCATGCCTATATAGTAGGCATTACAATTGTCACATGTCGCCAAATAGATTATATTTTTGGTCTCACATGTGGCATAAAAATTCGGTACAAACCTATAGCCAGTCTGTATGTTTTCATATGTCTGCTCATCACTAATGTGCCTACATATACTGCATTTCTTACATGGAAAAGTTCCCCTCCTGAAATTAGTTCTGATGTCCAAAGATGTTTGTAATACTTTCTCTTTGCATAATAATCTTTTTAAGTTTGGACAGTTACTATAACTAAAGATAGGATATTCACCTACCATATTTTTCAAATCTTTATTCATATAGAGTAACTTCCAGTTTTTATTAATAATGTCTTTAATGTATTTTACATCATTCGTGAATTTGATATCATATTGTATTTTGCCTGTCTCAGATTTATTATAATGTCCAGGATAGCCCCGTTTATGTCTCACCTTGGGGTTCATAACATTAGTATGTTGCATGGATGTTTGTACATATTCTGGATAACCCCTATCCTTAAAGCACTTAGTTTGAAAATTTAGTAGCTGTTCTCTATCTTTGACATCGCTGCATATTTTCGTTATTCTAGCCATTTGATTTTTAACAATGTTTGGAAAAATATGGCGAGGGTGCATACTCTCATGATGTAAAATGCCATTTTTCCAACAAGGTTTTCTAAAAAGCGATGTAGTAAACCTATTCCCATTATTTTTCATTATTGTTATATCCAGGTAGTTAACCTTATTCAGTGAGGCTTCATATGTAAAACTAAGGAATGAGGTAGTTGATTCCATGTACTCAATAAAACTGAGCAGGGACTCCATACTGCCATTCCAAAAGAGTAAAATATCATCCACAAATCTCCTGTAATAAATAGCATTAGCTACGAAGTTTTCATTATTCAGGATGTATGTTCTTTCCCATTCATATACTGCTATATTAGCGTATACATTTGCACAAGGGGTGCCCATGGCTACCCCCCATATTTGTTTATAGACCTTATCTTGGTACAAAAAGATATTATTATTGAGTATCAACTCTAATAAAGTACATATAATAAACTGTTCGTTTTGATCACCCATGCCATGGTCGTTCATACAGCTCCTAACAGCCTCTACTCCAAAGTCATTGGGTATGCTTGTAAATAGATTCCTTATATCTAAAGTGACCAATAATGTCTCACAATTCACTTTCTCAACCCATTGTGAGTTTTCTAGATCTTCCAATAGTATAAATGAGTTTTTTAATATAGTTGGAATCTTATCTACTAGCGGAGCCAGTTTAGTTTGTACATATTGTGAGGCGTTCTCAGTTGCCCATGATTGACCAGAAACTATCGGTCGGACTGGTGGGGGGTATACCCCTTTATGCATTTTGGGCAGTCCCTTAATGATGGGAATCAAGGGCGCTTCAATATCCAAAAAATCATATAGTTGTTTGTCTATACATCTTGACATCAGGAGGTCGTAGAATGTGTCTCTAACATTTCCAATTATGGATATGATTTCAGCTCTATTAATCATTAAATAAGCAGTATCATCACATAGCATCATATTCATTATGTCATTGTAAAATTCGGAATCCATTAATACTACCCCACCCCCTTTATCAGCTGGTCTAAATACTACACTTTCATCATTACATAGTGAGTCTAGGCTACTTCTTTGTGATTCACTCATGTTATAAAATAACTTTTTGTGTCTTTTTTCTTTATAATATGCATAGAGATCAAATTCACAAGCATGTAAAAAACAATCAATAGAGCTGGGTAGCGGTGGATTAAAAGTGCTTTTCCTTTTAAGAGCAGTATTTTTTATCAATAAAGCATTATGTTCAGTATTACTTTCATCAGAAAATAAAAGTTTCAGGGCCAGTTTTCTAGTGAACTTTCGGAGCATTATGAGGGTATCAGAAAGTTCACTGCCCCGAGAAGGGATGAACGAGAGACCTTTGTTGAGTACAGTACATTCAGATTCAGTCAACTTACGAGATGAAATATTGAAGAATAAAACATTCAGTGTTTCTTCTTCCTGTTCTCCCAATTGTCTCCAGATATTTTGCGCTTCCCCCTTCCCCTGCTGGATGACCGCATCGGGGCTCGCTGTTTGTAAGGAAGCGGGGAGTTTAAAATCGATGACATATTGGGAGCAGTGTTCTGTGTATGAGTGCCTTCTTTCGGTCTGGCTCCTGTTGTAATGTCTTTCAAACCTTGCTGTTTGCAAGGCAGAGAGGAAGCAGGTGAAGCAGTATCCGCTTCTGAAGAAAGCAAACCACTATTGGGTATTAAGTTGTCTGAGTTAGTGACATTAATATTGGTTACACTATTCACAATATCATTATTCACTTGATTTACTTCTCGAGTTACTACTGTCTCATTATATCTCGGCCAAATAAATATGTTGCCGACACGGAAGTCATTACAGTCTCTCTTTAACTTTTTTAGTTTCACTTGTTCTAGCTTGTTACTGTAGAAAGTCACTTGTGATAGCATACTATTAAGTTTAGATAGGCAATGTTCACTTTTATATTTAGTAACCATATGGTTATGCTCACCTTCAACTTTGTCAATTAATTCATTTTCCACCGGTTGAAAATAATCAATAAGTAGTCTCAAATATCTGTTGCCAAGATCCAGGTTAAGCTGTTGCCATCTTCGTAGGAGCTCGGGATGCGCTTCTCCATAGCTCGGCATGCAGAGCACACGCATGCCCCGTGGAATGACTTTAAAATGCAGGCACGCCTCTAGATGTTTTCTCTGCCAAAGGAGCCTATGTAGTTTATAAAGATTGCTCTCCAGGCTCCTCAAATCTCCATAGAACTCTTGCATATTCTCATTGTGGGTATTCACCTCTAGTGGAACATTACCTTGATTATCAAAGTTCAATAAAGAATTATCACGTTGGTGGAATATAGCATTCCAATTCATAGCATCACTGGCAACTTTCGGTGTATAATCCAGTTCAATATTAAGGTTTTCCATCGCGTGATGATTAGCCAGGAAATAAAACAAGAGAAACCAAATTAGCAGCACCAGACCCAGCACAATCATCCAAAGCTTCAGCAAAAATAAAACTTCGATATATATCCAAATCACTGAAGCTTCCACGATAAAGCAAGAGATATTTATTTAATAAAACAAGCGCTTTCACGGATCAGCAAGTCCGCTTCATCAGGTTACAAATTTCTTAAAAACAATTACATTGTAATTATTATTGTATTATAATAGGGAGGTGTGTGTGTGTGTGTGTGTGTGTGTGTGTGTGTGTGTGTGTGTGTGTGTGTGTGTGTGTGTGTGTATAAGAGGGAGATACCTCTCAGCTGGCCAGGTTTTTACAGAATGTCCAGATTTTTCCCCATATACCTCCTAAAAAGGATTCACGTTGTTAAATAATAACAGACATTTGAGTTTTAGACATCATATCCTTTAGAAAAATGTATACTAACAAAAATCCTGTTATTCTAGCATTTTTTTAAGTTCATAAGAGCAATATTAATAATCTGTCCCTATTTATTTCAGGCTTTGTCCAGAGTTCTTGCACTAAGAGGTTGGTGTGTGTGTGTGTGTGTGTGTGTGTGTGTGTGTGTGTGTGTGTGTGTGTGTGTGTGTGTGTGTGTGTGTGTGTGTGTGTGAGAGAGAGTAAAATGTCCTATTTAGAGTCAGCAGTTGGAATTTATTTTCAAGTGCATTTTCAAGGAATTGTGAGCTTCAAGGGAAGATAAGTTTACTGCTACTCATGCTAAGTCTCCTTAAAATGTGCAACCATACCTCTCAACCTCTTAGGGCAAAAAATCTGGACAAAATGATAAAAAATGGTGGGACAAAGGCCCAAAAAGGGAGACAACTTTTAAATATTGCTGTTACAAACTTAGAAAGTAGATAGAATAACATGTTTTGCATTAGCATACATTTTCTGAAGGATATGAAGTCTGAAACTCAAATGTCTCATTATTTTCTGAGATAAATAATCGATAATTTGTCAGTGATTTGCTAGAAAACCACAATTTTATGAAAAATGTACCAAAAATATGAGTCAAAAATCTGGACATTCTGCAAAAATCTGTAGAGTTGAGAGGTATGTGTGCAACTGTTTTGTTTAGGAAATGGTATCACTGTTATGGTATAGAATTTTAAAGCAGTGTTAGTAGCACAGCAGTTAGTATACTTGCATCTTGATGTAGCAGCTTGTAGGTTCTACTCCCACAGCATGAAGATTTGTATTTTAAGGGGTGGGGTGCTGCAGTCCTATGTATGTCCTCTTTTGGATGAGATGCCTAGTAACTATGAACCTGTTTTTCAGCTTGCCACTCATTCCCTATTGCAATATACCAGCTTACCATTTTTTAAATGTAACATAGGCAATTTATTCTTTAAGGCAGCAGGCACTGAATTTGTAGATGAAACAGAAATATAAAGTTAAAAAATCCAAAATACTGCTCTCACTGGTAAATGCTCTTGTGGAAACAACCAGTAAATATATAATAAAAAACGTAGCACAAGAGCATAAGCAAGGGTCAAATCTTATATTCAAAGCCAGATACTTTTATTAGTAAAACAATGGATAAGCGCTTTCGCTAAAAAATAGCGTCATCAGATCACAATGTTTGCTTAACATAGACAGTTTAAATACTAAAGCACACGGTGAGTACAATTCAAATGAACCAATCATCATCACACATCAATTAGTTCATTTAACATTTAAAGCAGCAGATACAAAAATATATGTCAGTGCATTCATTACTGCTACTAATCATATAAAAATATATATATAAAAAACTATTTAAAAAAGCGCATCCTTTGAATACAACAAATGATAGTATAAAACTTTAATAAAAGTTTTATTGTTGTTAAAATGCATTATAAAAATTATTTATATATACCTATTACAATTTTAAAAAGACTAAATATTCTCATATCTTTATGTGCCTGCGTTTTCTAAGTACAGGTTTGATAGAGACGTTGTCATTTAGTCCTGAGCCTCTATCTGCTCTTAGTAAAATAATCCAGTTGTTTTCCTTCTCCTCTGTGTATGTCATTATGTTACCTCCTCTTGCATTAGGCTCTATTACTTCTAGTACCCTAAATTGAAATTCATGTTGAGTGTTGTGTAAGACAGTGTGCTTGGCTAAGGCATTCTGTGTATTACTTTTTCTGATGTTATAAATATGCTCTCTTATCCTGTCACGTAGTGGGCGGTTCGTCTTACCCACATAAAATGATGAACATATTTTGCAAACTGCCAGGTAAACAACGTTAGGTGTCATACAATTCGCATGTATTCTAAAACAAAATGTTTGACCATTATCTGGATGGATAAATGTGGTATTGCTGTCAATATAACAACAAAAATTACAATGACCACATTTTTCTGTATGTCCTGAACTAACATGCTGTATAGCTTTCTTAGGATAACAGAGGAGTCTTTTTAAGTTGTTTCTGTTCCTATATATAAAAGAGGGTTCTTTGCCAACTATGTTAGAAATCTCTTCATCAGCCTTTAGTATATCCCAATGTTTACATATGATATTCTTGACTTCAAATAAGTCTGTTGTATAACTTGTTGCAAATTTGACATTCAAGGGTGTCGAAGAAATATCAGTTCTAATGATATCCTGTACTGGACCAAAATAAGGTTTACCTCTAGCATCACGTGAATTGAGGGCTTCAGTAGTGTATTGATCTATTTCACTAATTTTGTAGCCCCTATTCTTTAATCTATTTCGTAAACATGACAGATCTTTTTCTAAGCCTATTTCTGATGGATTTAGCCTAGAACATCTTAAAGATTGTCCTTTAATTATATTTTTAAAAATGTGGGGTGGGTGCATACTTGTCATATATAGTAACATGTTGCTGTGACAAGGTTTCCGATATACCCCTGTGTTGATGAGACCATTGTGTAACCTTTCTACATAAACATCTAGGAACACCACTTTCTCATAGGAGTATTGCATAGTGAATTTCAAACAATTTGTCAAGCTATTCATGATGTTTAAAAACTTTTCTAAGTTATCTACTGTTCCATTCCATAGAAAAAAGACATCGTCTACAAATCTACGAAAGAAGATGACATATTCCTTAAAAAACTTTTCTTTAAACAAAACTTCTTGTTCCCAAAATGCTAGAAACATGTTGGTGTAGCTGTTGGCACAAGGAGTGCCCATTGCTACGCCTTCATGTTGCTTAAAAATCTTATCATCAAACATAAACATGTTATTATAAAGCACAAGTTCAAGAAAATGGACAATCAGATCTATCAACAATTCAGAATAGTCACTACATTCTTTTAAATAATTTGTGACAAAAGTTAAACCTAGTTCATTGGGTATTACAGTGAACAAGGACTGTATATCTAGGGTGACAAAATAACAAGCATTAATATTGTCACAATGTGTGATGCATTCATAGAGGTCTACCAAAAATTGCTTTGTGTCACGAAAGACAAATTTATTTTTATTCAAAATGGGTCTTAAATGCTTCTCTATGAATACTGATAAATGTTCAGTAACCCACCCTCTTCCAGATACAATGGGCCTCATTGGTGGGTTACTTAAGTCTTTATGTAACTTAGGAAGTCCATAAATTAGAGGCAACATTGGCTTCTCAACCATAAGGTATTCATAGGTACTTCTATCAATTAAATTACTTTTGTAAATATCAGTAAGGGTATCAAATACATACCTACAGGTGTCATGAACATCTGATGTATTAATGATACCATAAAATTTGTCTTGTAACATATCATGCATAGCATTCATGTAATGTTCTTTGTCCAGGACAACAACACCAGAACCTTGAGTTTGAGAGTATTCTGTATGCCTAGCCAAGGCACTGACTTTCCAGAACTGTTAGCGCGTTGGCAGCGCATCAACTTAGAGACCAGTCGTGAGTATCTCAAGCTCTTGATTGACTTTTTTAGTCCTGAGGAAAAGAAACTAACTGACTCAATTAATTCTAAACAAAAACACTTATTTACTGACTTTCCTGAAAATATCGTATATCCACTATTTGAAAATTTACTTGACTGTGTTTCCGCCTATGATTGGAAACTTTTGCAACAAAAAAGAAATAAAGTGATACGTGACTTGAATGATTTTAAACTAGGTCAAGTGTTTGTTTGGCAGAGACATAACAATGATAGACTAGCTACTAATTTATATGAGGGTCAGACAAATGTTAATACTGTACAACCTACTAGAATGAATGTAACTAATACATATACGAGAAATGCTGGTAGTAATAGAGGTTCAGCGTTCTCTACAGATGTTCCTGACAGTCTGAATATGCATAATAATGTTAATTTGAATTGTTTAGATAATAGCAAATCTACTTATGGTTCACAACCTGATAGTAATGAAGAAGAGAGATCTAGTATTGTAAATACAAATAATAATATAGAGATTGCAATGTGATGCACCTTGCAATGAATTAAATGATTCTAATGATGTAATTAGGTTAGTGCATTCCAGCGCACAGGAAAGCATTAATCTATACCCTGAAGTTAATGTTGTTAAGAACAAACCTTCAGTTACTTCAGAGCCAGCAGTTAGACCTAAAACAAAGGAAGCTAATCAGCATGTAGCTGATGCCAATTTAACTCTCCCTTTACCCGTGCGCATGGACAAAGGCCCAAGAAGGTCACGTTCCATGAGCAGGGGAAGGCAAAAGAGGAAATTG
This sequence comes from Protopterus annectens, assembly GCF_019279795.1. NCBI lineage: Eukaryota > Metazoa > Chordata > Ceratodontiformes > Protopteridae > Protopterus > Protopterus annectens. The sequence goes on from NC_056731.1 coordinate 1,855,256,302, forward strand.
TCAGAAGACTCTCTATACAATACCACGATAAAGAAAATGTGGGTAAAGAAAAGGTAGTGTTCAACCTTTCTTCTGTTGAATTAACTGACTCTGACATCTCTTTGTTAAGTAAGGGCCTGAATTATATACCGAAGACAACTGGCTGCCTTACTGATACAATTATGGATTTAAGAATATTTTGTAGAAATTTAATGTTGAAATATAATTTCAGGGATAAGGATAGCACTGTCAGAGAAGGCCCTATATTCAAGAATCTTAGTGATTATGTACCCGTAAATCACCCTCTATTAGAGGCTTTTTTGAAAGTAACTGAGGAAGAGTTGCATCACTACTATGAAACTAAGACATATAATAAATTAAAGAAATCAGATAATTTAACATTCAATGAAAGAAAAAGCTTGAATAACCTGCAATTAAATAAAAATATTGTAGTTAGGCCAGCAGATAAAGGTTCTGGTGTTGTTGTCCTGAACAAAGAACATTACATGAATGCTATGCATGATATGTTACAAGACAAATTTTATGGTATCATTAATACATCAGATGTTCATGATACCTGTAGGTATGTATTTGATACCCTTACTGATATTTACAAAAGTAATTTAATTGATAGAAGTACCTATGAATACCTTATGGTTGAGAAGCCAATGTTGCCTCTAATTTATGGACTTCCTAAGTTACATAAAGACTTAAGTAACCCACCAATGAGGCCCATTGTATCTGGAAGAGGGTGGGTTACTGAACATTTATCAGTATTCATAGAGAAGCATTTAAGACCCATTTTGAATAAAAATAAATTTATCTTACGTGACACAAAGCAATTTTTGGTAGACCTCTATGAATGCATCACACATTGTGACAATATTAATGCTTGTTATTTTGTCACCCTAGATATACAGTCCTTGTTCACTGTAATACCCAATGAACTAGGTTTAACTTTTGTCACAAATTATTTAAAAGAATGTAGTGACTATTCTGAATTGTTGATAGATCTGATTGTCCATTTTCTTGAACTTGTGCTTTATAATAATATGTTTATGTTTGATGATAAGATTTTTAAGCAACATGAAGGCGTAGCAATGGGCACTCCTTGTGCCAACAGCTACACCAACATGTTTCTAGCATTTTGGGAACAAGAAGTTTTGTTTAAAGACAAGTTTTTTAAGGAATATGTCATCTTCTTTCGTAGATTTGTAGACGATGTCTTTTTTCTATGGAATGGAACAGTAGATAACTTAGAAACGTTTTTAAACATCATGAATAGCTTGACAAATTGTTTGAAATTCACTATGCAATACTCCTATGAGAAAGTGGTGTTCCTAGATGTTTATGTAGAAAGGTTACACAATGGTCTCATCAACACAGGGGTATATCGGAAACCTTGTCACAGCAACATGTTACTACATAGGAGGACGAGTATGCACCCACCCCACATTTTTAAAAATATAATTAAAGGACAATCTTTAAGATGTTCTAGGCTAAATCCGTCAGAAATAGGCTTAGAAAAAGATCTGTCATGTTTACGAAATAGATTAAAGAATAGGGGCTACAAGAAATAGATCAATACACTACTGAAGCCCTCAATTCACGTGATGCTAGAGGTAAACCTTATTTTGGTCCAGTACAGGATATCATTAGAACTGATATTTCTTCGACACCCTTGAATGTCAAATTTGCAACAAGTTATACAACAGACTTATTTGAAGTCAAGAATATCATATGTAAACATTGGGATATACTAAAGGCTGATGAAGAGATTTCTAACATAGTTGGCAAAGAACCCTCTTTTATATATAGGAACAGAAACAACTTAAAAAGACTCCTCTGTTATCCTAAGAAAGCTATACAGCATGTTAGTTCAGGACATACAGAAAAATGTGGTCATTGTAATTTTTGTTGTTATATTGACAGCAATACCACATTTATCCATCCAGATAATGGTAAAACATTTTATTTTAGAATACATGCGAATTGTATGACACCTAACGTTGTTTACCTGGCAGTTTGCAAAATATGTTCATCATTTTATGTGGGTAAGACGAACCGCCCACTACGTGACAGGATAAGAGAGCATATTTACAACATCAGAAAAAGTAATACACAGAATGCTTTAGCCAAGCACACTGTCTCATACAACACTCAACATGAATTTCAATTTAGGGTACTAGAAGTAACAGAACCTAATGCAAGAGGAGGTAACATAATGACATATACAGAGGAGAAGGAAAACAACTGGATTATTTTACTAAGAGCAGATAGAGGCTCAGGACTAAATGACAACGTCTCTATCAAACCTGTACTTAGAAAACGCAGGCACATAAAGATATGAGAATATTTAGTCTTTTTAAAATTGTAATAGGTATATATAAATAATTTTTATAATGCATTTTAACAACAAGAAAACTTTTATTAAAGTTTTATACTATCATTTGTTGTATTCAAAGGATGCGCTTTTTTAAATGGAGTTAGTTTTTTATATATATATTTTTATATATATATATATTTTTATATGATTAGTAGCAGTAATGAATGCACTGACATATATTTTTGTATCTGCTGCTTTAAATGTTAAATGAACTAATTGGTATGTGATGATGATTGGTTCATTTGAATTGTACTCACCATGTGCTTTAGTATTTAAACTGTCTATGTTAAGCAAACATTGTGATCTGATGAAGCTATTTTTTAGCGAAAGCGCTTATCCATTGTTTTACTAATAAAAGTATCTGGCTTTGAATATAAGATTTGACCCTTGCTTTTGCTCTTGTGCTACGTTTTTTATTAGAAATATAAAGTTGTTTTCTAGCAACAACCTCTTCATTTGTTTTAGATCTCTTTAATGTGGAATTATTCTGATGACTTTCACTTCTGCAGAGATTGTGCATATTTACTAATATTGGTGGATTGTAATGATAGAAGTTTGAGTGGCCTTTTATGGTTGAAATATTCTGAATTGGGCAGTTTGCCATTATTGGTTCATATAAATCCAAAGAGCAGAATGAAGAGGCACACACAAGGTATAAGTGAAGCGCTTTTCGTTTATGACTCAAACACAAACTTCTTCAGACATTTTAAAATACACTTATGTACATTTAAATACACAAATCCCGTGGTCAATGAATTACTACCTCCTAATGCTTCAACACCTCCTAACATCGTAGCTGGGTTATCTAATCATAACCCTAACCCTAACTTCAACTTTGAGTGTGTTTTACACTGCATGGAACAGTTTTTGAGTTGGCTTGATTTGCTGGAACGCCATTTAGATATTGGCAACATTCCACTTCCGCCTATGGGGCGTACGGGTGAGAACAACGCTAGCGTTGTTGCTGGTGTATTCACTAATGGTGCCGCTACTATTGACCTTCTTCTTCGCTCACCTGGTGGTCAGAGGAACAGCTTTAATTCCGACTTTTCGAATAGCATTCCATGTGCCCAAAGGTTTAACTTAACAGCACCGAACCTTGGTTCTGTTTCCAGTCACGGTTTGGCAAACAACGCTACACTTTCGAACAACTCGTGTGGCCAAACTAAAAGTGTTACTCCACTTGTTGCTACCTTGGACCATCAGGGTAACATGATTAATGTCAACAGAAGTGCTAACACTGACGAACTACCTGGGGAAGGTGCTGGCTCTAATACTGGGGCTATGTATACAAACACAGCTCCTGCAGGTAATTGTTTTGACTTTAATACCTGGCTTAACAACAACGCATTTTTTGGCGCTGACAATAACTTGCAAAAATCGAATAGCCAAGATTTACCTTCTTGTGATATTTCAAGTAAACTGAAGGAACTTGACAAGCTACTAGTCAAATTAAAAAAGTACCAACTGGAGGTTGCGTACTTTACTGAATGTATTAACAGTAAAATAGTACCCAAAGGTTTGAGACGCTGGCAGTATCCTACTGGCTTAATAGCTAATTCAGAATTTCATTTGGACATTGTTTCTCTATTTGACCGGCAGGGCCTAGAACTTATCAGTTTAATGCGTAAACACTATCTTCTGTTTATTGATGAGTTGTCAGCTCAGGTATGCGAGCTTGACAAACAAATTAATCTGGATAATGATTTTGTGAGGTATCGGTACGAATATAACCGTACCTTTTCCAGTATTGATACTTATCTAGATAAATTGAAGACTAATAAATTGAAGAAACTGGATAGGGACATCAAGGCCTACAAAGAAGGCTTAGCTTACCCTAAGCCTTCTCCAGCTCAAACTTGGCAACATGTGGCATCTCCAGTGAATTCAGGGCAAGGGAACAATAACAACGTCCTTCCTGATTGTGACCAGTATGATAGTGGGTCGACTAACAACAGACCTACACAGGAGCCTTTAACACAACAGGCTCCTAAGAACAAAGGCCCAGTTCAACAAAACCAACAACAGGGTCACTATTATTTAAGGTCAAACAATTCCAATTTTTTAGGGGCTCGTCAAAAGCAACCAGCGGTACCGACGAACCAAAGGAAGAGACACAAGTAATGGATGAGGACTTGTTTTGCCAAATGTATAGCACTGACAACATTTTGGACAATAGTACCTTAATAGGTCTTAATGAATGTTGTAACCTACCAGATACAGCAGAATCTATTGATTATTCTTCCACTGATGCAGACATTTCAGATAACATTCTTACTGAGTCTACTAGTGTTAATTTACCTTCTATTGTATATAATAGTAGTGGGGATTTCACAGTGTATAACTTCTCTAAAGTGGAAGTTTCTTCTGACTTGGTAAATTTATTGTCTAAGGGTCATACGTATGTTCCACCACATAGAATGAACCTTGTGAACACGATTATAGATCTAAAACTATATACTAGGAAACTTAACTTAAACTTGTTGTTGGGTGAAGCTTGTGGCAACACAGTGGACGAATTTAGAATTCCTAGTACATTCAACCCTCCTTTAAACTCTACCATTAAAACATTTGAACAGTTCTGTGAGTTAGATATCCGTAATTTAGCTACATCTAAAAACACTAGGTCTTATAACACTAACAAAGACTTTTTGCTAGAAAAGGACTGTTTGAATTTTATTAAAACGAATGAGATTAGAGTATGTAAACCTGACAAGGGGGGTGGTGTTGTCATATTTGACAACACAGACTACTCAGATAGAATGAACAACTTGTTAAATTCCCCTTCATACACCACGAGTTCAATTTCTGAACTCAATGGTGCATACAGTTTAATCAGGAATGTTATCGAAGATTTATACTTAGATGGCAGAATTACCCAAGCTGTATATAACTTCATGTCTGTTTCCCATCCAAGAGTTCCTTGCTTATTTGGTATACCAAAAATCCACAAAAATGTGGCTAACCCTCCAATGCGCCCTTTAGTGGACAGTAGGGGTTCTTTATCTTATGCATGTGCCAAGGTTGTAGATTTTATTCTCCAAAAATACCTGGCTAGCATTAAACAAATTTGCAAGGACTCTTGGACTTTTTTGAGCAACATTAATGGGATAGAATACAATTCTAGTTATAATTTCTTGACAATAGATGTCAAGGATCTTTATACGTGCATCCCTCATAACATAGCAATTGAGTGGAGCCACGAGGTCCTTAAACTGCAAGGTTGCCCTCATGACGAATGTCTGCTAGTTGAAGAACTTTTGAGTACTATTTTAGCGAATAACTTCTTTATGTTTGAAGGGGAACTTTTTTTGCAAAAAATAGGCATAGCCATGGGGTCCCCTTGTGGGGCCAGTGTGGCGAACATGGTCATGGCCTATTGGGAACACCTTTACGTTATGCAAAACTGTGCTTTCAATGAGAACATTGTATTTTACACACGTTTCCTTGACGACATCTTCATTCTATTTAACGGTGATGCCGTGACTGGTAACAGTCTGGTGGAGTACTTGAACTCAACTACCCAATTCTTAGTATTTACACACACGTTTGACAGTAACTCTATAGCGTACTTGGATATTTTACTATCTAAGGACGATACTGCTGGCTTGTATACATCTAAAATTCACAGGAAAAACACTTATTGTAATTCCATGCTTCACTATTCTAGCTGTCATCCACGTCATCAAAAACGAGCCATTATTAAAGGCCAGTTGGTCCGTGCGGCTCGGATTATTACAGTCGATAGTGATTTTACAAACGAATGTGAATTTATGAAAAGTATGTTTCTATCACGTGGGTACCCTGAACTGTTGATCAATTAAATCATTGACGAAGTATCATTGAAACGTCAGTCTTTATTTTACACCCCTTTATTGAAAAGAAATGAGGTTACACTTGACACCTTAAGTCAATCACTTGATTCATCACTTAATTCAACACTTAGGGGTTCACAAGAACTAGTGGTTACTGAACTACCCACGTCCTTTATAACTACTTACAATTTAGACAGTGCCAGATGTTTGAAGATTTTGTTAAAAAACTGGGTACTCTTTAGAAGCGACCAACATGCTTTAAGTAAACTAGGAAATGCCCCTATAGTAACATACAGGAGGGGTAGGAACCTTAAAGACTATTGTGAAACTAAGAATATAGTAGTGAAAACTCCTGGCATGTACAAGTGCCAATCATGTAACTATTGTTCATTTATGCTAGAATCCAACAGGTTCAGTGTGAATGATTTACACTTCACACTGAGACGGAGGAATAACTGTAACTCCAGTTTTGTTGTCTATCTTGCATTATGCCAACTTTGTCCTGCATTTTATGTAGGCAAAACTGAGAGGAAACTCCGTAGTCACGTATATGAACACCTTTATGCAATTAGGAAAGGTAACATGGTAAACACATTGGCTAAACATGTAGCTCAATTTCCTGATCATAGATTCAAGTTTTTAGTTATAGATCAAGTTCAAAAGGACGTTAGGGGGGGGGCCTGTTGCCCTAAAACTTGAAGAGTTGGAGTTAGGCTGGCAAATTAGATTGAATGCTTATAATTTGCCAGGCTTGAATGAAGGTTGTGTTATTAGCAGTATTTTAAAACTGAGAAGTTTAAAACGCTAAAAAAAATTTTTGTTTAATTTTTTGATAATCCATATACACGTATTTTTTATACATTTTTCTGAATACCATATATGTTTATTCAGATTTTAGATTGTATACTAAGTTTGTATGTATGATGCATTTAGTGTAAAGGGAGGTGTTGTTTATTTCATTATTTTATTATCTTTCATTTGTTTTTACTGTTTTACTTTATTGTTTTAAACACTGTTTTGATACTGTTTCTTTAAACTTGGAGTAGTAATTAGGAATTTGATTGGGTGGATTTGTGTATTTAAATGTACATAAGTGTATTTTAAAATGTCTGAAGAAGTTTGTGTTTGAGTCATAAACGAAAAGCGCTTCACTTATACCTTGTGTGTGCCTCTTCATTCTGCTCTTTGGATTTACTAGTTTGTGGTTTTCCGTTTTTCAGTTCGTTCGATTATTGGTTCATATGTTTTGTTTCATTTCTTACTGGAAAATGTTCAAAACTATACATTTAAAACACACTCTAACAAGTAGTGCTACTAGGGATATAATTCAATTATTATATACTATAATTAATACAATCAGGAAGGTGAATCAAATAACTTTTACATGGTCCTAAAAATGTGTTAAAGGGGCCTATGATTTGAAAACAGCCCAAAGGTAAACTTAACCTACCACTGGCCAGATTATTTTCTTTGAATGTGGGTTTCAATGTTGTTTCAGTGAATGTGAGTTTCAAAGGTAGAGACGTTTTAATGCTAAGTCTGTTTTCATTGTAAGACTATTGCTTTGTTTAGCAAATGTCTATCAGCATTTGTGCTATAAAATTTGAAACAAAACTTTTAAATTAAATCCAAATATCTGTAATCATTGTAGAAGTAAAGCATAAAACAGTATGCACACTGAAAGTTTTGAACAGTGTTTATAGCAACTGGGGAGAAATAGACAAGTAATGGGACACTGGAATGACTACATGGGGGGTGGGTTGCGTGGGAGGATCTGGGTTTGCACCCCCTGCAAAAAATCCTGTAGGCTCCCCTGTTTATAATATGGTAATTGTACCATCAAGGGGTGGTTTATACATGCTGCTTTATTTGTATTCTATGACTGAAACTTGGTTTAAAGCCATAGAAAATACTCCAGCAGTACAGTTACATACAGTGCTTTCCACACATTTAGACCAACAACAGCACAGACTATGGATGTAGAGGTGAATTGATCTATGTTAGCAACAAACATACCTACAGGTTAGTTAAACAGGATGTTATCAAGGAGCTTACCCATGTACAAGTCACCATAAATAAGGTCCCTCACCATCTCATAGCTAGCTACAGGTCACTGTCTTATGTCCAGAGACTCTCATGACTCTTACCTAAACCTATAAGAGGTGCTCACCATCTAGCAAAACACCTTATTTATGTGTGACTTTAATGACCCCTCTATAGACCAAGAAACTTACACTGCTTCAAATTCACTGGCACAAAGCTTCATGGACTTTATTAACACAAGCACCCTGGAACAGTGCATACTCCAAAGAGTGGATCAAACATACTGGATCTGGTACACACCAACACAGGAGGGCATTGCACCTCCCTTCTCTCAGGTCACATCCTTACTAATGAAATTGAATCACAAAGCTGTTTCCTTTCAAGTAAAAATCAACTCAGAAAACCCAGCTAAACCTGTAGCAGCTAGGAGATATTCAAAGGCAAACTACATCCTATTAAGTAACAGCTGGTCAAAATTCAAGTCTCCCCCTAACCCCAAGATCACAGCTACTTGTGCAGAATTATTCACAGTGTCCCTATATATAAACTTGTGAATGGCTGCATAGAGGCTGCCATACCTACCAGCAGTAAACCCAAAACAAACAAACACTAAAAACAAACCCCTCTGGTGGAATACTCACCTAAACAGTGTATATAATAAAAGAAAAAAATCATGGCCAAAATCAGGAAGAGTAAATCCCCTAAAAGGCAAGTGTTCTATTATACAACTAAACAAGAAACTTAAGGGGTCTAATTAAGTCCAACAAGGCCAACTATGAAGTTAGGATAGCCTTGCATGCTAAGGACAATCACAAGGCCTTCTTCAGATATGTCTAAAACCTCAAAGTTAACACACAGCAATGTGCTGAACTGGTGCTGAATGGTACCACCATCAATGATCAGGGTGGCATAGCAAATCTACTGGCTGATAAATTCAGATCATACTTCACCCCACCCCACTACCCCCTAGCTCTCTCAGGTGAAACACCCTACAACATACTTCCCCAAACTATTTGTAGGGACCAGGTGCTGGCAGCACTTGCTGAAGCCAAGAACACTGCCTCTCTGGGTCCTGACAACATCCCTGCTTGTCTTCTGAATATTCTAAAATGCAAACTATTAGGACCACTTAAGGAACTCTTCAACTACAGCCTTAAAACAGGCTACATTCCCAGTAAATGAAGGACTGCAACAATCATCGCCCTCCACAGCGGAGGACCATCAACCGACCCAGGGAACTACAGACTCATCAGTCTAACAAGCCTAATATGCAAATCCATAGAATGTATTATCATGGAAATGATGAAAGAGGACATTGTCAACATATAGACACTGGACCCATCCCAATTTGGCTTTGTTAAGTGAAGGTCATGCCTACCTAACCTGATAGATGTTTTTCAGAGGGTCACAAAGGCAGTCATTGAGGTTAAAATAATGCATACTGCATATCTTGACTTGCCTAAGGCATTCAGTACAAAACCCCACTCAGGCATCATTGACAAGCTCTCTGAGCTAGGCATAAATACCTACATAACTCAATGGATTGTCAGCTGGCTCAGAGAGCAGGCCCAAGAAGTCAAGTTCAGTGAGACCACCTCCACCACAAGACCAGTCACAAGAGGAGTACCCCAGGGATCCGTGCTGAGCCCACACCTGTTTGATATCTACTTTTTGGAAGTCAAGGCTAATTTTCAAGGCCTCTGGATCACCAAGAAGGTGATTACTGCAAACTGAGAGTTATTATAGATCCCCAAAAAACACCAACATCTTGCAAGAGGGTTTAACACAGACAAATGCCTGGTGTCAAAGCTATGGTCTAAAACTCAATTCCAAAAAGTGCATTATATTACCCTTTGGGAAACTGTCAACCCAAGTTGATTACTCCATCAGTAAAACACTCCTAAGAGTCAACCCAGCAGTAAGGGATCAAGGAATATATGTAGACAGCAATCTAGTCTTTAACCAATACACAGCTAAGACAGTAATAAAAAATTCTTTGTCGCCCAACCTATAGGTAAGTGTATGATATCCTGGTCAAAGGACGTTATAGCACCACTCTACTTGGCCCTTATAAGACCCATCACTAAGTACAATGCCTCCTTTGGCATGTGGCTAACCAGACAATTGCAACAGTTGGAACACCCACAAATGTTTCTCACCATGAGAATTCATGGCAAGAATACCCTGTCCAACACTGATCACCTAAATGCTCTGTCTCTGTATTCAGCCTCCTATAGGCTGCTGAGTGGGGATCTTTGTCTAACTTACAGGGTTTCCTAAGACCCAGGCCTGATGGACCTGTTACATATGTGCAAAACAAGCAGCACCAGAAAACTAGGTCCAGGGATCAGAACTTCACTTGTGACATAAACAGAACATGCTTGAGAGACAGATATTTGTCCTAAAGGATCTTTATGCTATGAAATAGGCTTCACATCCATGTAAAACAGAAATAATCCCTGACCCTATTCAAACAAAACATTGACATCTGGATGGAAAATCATAAATGTACCCCCAGTCTGGCCCCCATGTCCCCTATGGAGACAGGCTGTCAATAAGAAAAGTACCATTCTAACACACCCTCACATAAATCCCTTAATTACTTCCCTACTAACATGCCCTCCATATACACATGCATGATGCTAGGGATCCAAAAGGGTTTAGAGAGTGTGTGTGTGTGTGTGTGTGTGTGTGTGTGTGTGTGTGTGTGTGTGTGTGTGTGTGTGTGTGTGTGTGTGTGTGTGTGTGTGTGTGTGTGTGTGTGTGTGTGTGTGTGTGTGTGTGTGTGTGTGTGTATATATGTGTGTGTGGGGGGGGGCTAAGCTTGTAACAGCCCTATTGGTCATTAGCCTAGTAACAGCTTATGAACCTATGAACATACCTTGGTATTAAGCAGCTACACTCTCTCCCTATATCGGTGTAATAATCCCATGTATGTGCAAACAGTAAAGACTTGTATGACATACTGGCAGTGTGTTTACCTCTCCAATGGCATAGGTCACTAATGGGTCTCATAAGCATGCAATGTTTTAGAACCTTATTCTCTGCAAACTGTGTACTTTGCTAGGAGAGTGACAGTACAACACGCTGCCAATATTCACGTACACTAACTGATCTAATAGTAGATGTCTAAGTCTACATGTCTTACAAAGCAAGCAAGCTATGTTAACATTTAAGGATGACGCCCTGACAATGTCACAGACCTGGGTTCATTCCTGGCTTGTAAGGCAAGGGAAGGAACTTATAAGGTTATGCCTCCTCACCTCCATTTGATGGGAGGGATAATGACAAAATGCCTGTGTGAGGCAGGAGGTCCTTGTGGTCCTGGGCCTTGGTCAGGACTGGAACCATGAATGACATTTGGACTGCGTGAATGGGCATGCTGTGAGACAGTACTGTCAATTTTGGAGGGGGAGTGGGGACACACCTATAGAGAGGGCATGTTTACTAGCTCACAAGTACCATCTGAATAATGCTAGCAAACAGAAGTAGGGTCTCATAGTACCGTTTCAAGCCATCATGTATGAGCATCACTCTCCTCCAAGCAGGTGACCCCAACAAATATGGGTTAATCACCTGAGTTACACTGAGTAAAGTATAGTTGTGTTAAATCTTACCATAACAGTAGATGTCCATTCCTTCACTGTTGCAGTATTCTTAACCATTGGGATTCCCTGCCTTGGGTAACCCGATGTCTGACCAATGTACAAAAGCCTACTGTTGAACACAAAAACAGCATGTAAACATGTAACAAAATAAACAACTTAAAATAAAACATGACACACATAGAGATGCAATTACTAAGATGCAAAAAACTGGGAAATATGTATCAAAACATTTATTAACAAATGAACAGGTCAAGCGCTTTCATCCATTAAATCTCTGGGACTTCTTCAGAATGAAAAAAAGCCTTCTGTTGCTAAGGACACTGTACATCACACATATGCTACTTGCATAGCATAGGGAATAAAGGTGACATCCGACCATACCATCCTCAGAACTGAAAGCCCCAGTAGGAATGCCAGTCCAAGGAAAACCAAGAGGTAACCAGTACATCCGGGAAGGAAATGGGCCAGGGGTAGAATGGAGGGAGGGAATACTGCAACAGTGAAGGAAAGGTAATGCACTGTCATGGTAAGAATTTACACAACTGTACTATGTCCTTCCACTCACTGGTTGCAGTATTCTTAACTTTTGTGAGATTGCCAAAGCCTAAGAAGAAACTTGGGAAAAAAAAGGACCAGCAGAGCCCTCTAGAAAGCCATGAAGGATGGCCATAGCAAAACCAGCTTTAGCTCTGGAGATTTCATCCACCTTATAGTGCTTGGCAAAAGTATGCACAGAAGTCCAGATAGCAGCTTCAAGAATAGAGTTAGTATCCAGATCCTTGAAAAAAAGCAACAGAAGAAGACACAGCTCTAGTAGAATGAGCCTTTACAGAAGAAGGAAGTCTCTTACCATGAAAAGAGTAACAAAAAGAAATAGCTTTAGAGATCCAAGAAGAAATGGTCTGCTTGGACGTTGCTAATCCTAGGGACCTAAGATGAAAAGAAACAAATAACTGATCAGATTTTCTAATAGTCTTAGTTGTTGTTGTTGTTGTATCTTTCAGCTATTCCCGGTTAGGGGTCGCCACAGTGGAACTCCGGTCCGCTAATGATTGGCAGTAGATTTTTACATACCAAGTTGCCAACCCTGATGCACAACCTTCAACGAAGGTACGCCCATTCACGCATGTCTCCACACAGAAGACGCTTTAGCTGAGAATCGAACAGGACAATGTCTATACTGTGAGGCGACAATGCTACCGCAGCACCACCACTGCAGTCTTATCCAAATAAAATCTAAGTTGTCTATGCACATCCACAGTATGAAGCATCCTCTCACTGATAGATTCTGGAGAGGGGGAAAAAATAGGCAAATGAATAAACTGATTAAGTAACAACTCATTAACTATCTTGGGCATAAAAGAAGGATTAATACACATGGACATCCTGTCCTTATGAAGCACCAAAAAAGAAGGAAAAGCCATAAGCACTTGAAGGTCAGACACAGAACTGGAAGAAGTAAGGGCCAACAAAAGAACAGTTTTCCAACAGCAATGTTGCAAGGAAGCTGAAGCAGCAGGCTCAAAAGGAGCCTGAGTCAACTTCTTCAAAACAAAATTTAAGATCCCAGGGGGAATGGGGGGGCAGGCTTCCTGGAAGGCCTAATATAAAGGTCTGTCTGGCGTACTTCCAAACTCCCTCTGGACCAAAGTAAATACAGACAACTTAGGAATGAAACTAAAAGACAAATATTACTAGATAAAAGACAATACTATTGTAAATTGCAAACTGACCACCAAAACTGTCCACAAAAATTCTGGGCTGGACTAAATCAACTTCTTCATCCTGGTCGTACTACTACCCCTATCCCTGCCACACTCATTGATAAATCCCCTGACGACGTCTCTAATAGTTTTAACCACTTCTTCACTGAGACAATACAAACTCTGTCTAATCAATTACCACCTAGCCTTCACACCTCTGACCCTCCAACACTTAAAAATATTCCCCTATTTACCTTTCAACCTGTTGCAACTTCCTTTATTTGTAAATTAATTAAAAAACTAAAACCCTCCACACTCTCAGCCGACCAACTCCCAGCTGAATATTTGCAAAAAACAGCTGACGTAATTGCTTACCCAGTGTCAATCCTCATCAACCGCTCCTTAGCAGAGGCCAAAATCCCCGAGATCTGGAAGATATCATATGTAATTCCTCTCCACAAGGGAGGCACTTCCACTGATCTCTCTAACTATAGGCCCATATCCATACTTTCCCCTTTAGCAAAAATAATGGAAAAATGTGTTCAGAAACAATTCATGCAACACCTAATGGTCAACCAACTTCTGGCTGATACCCAACATGGCTTCAGACCTCTCCACAGTACTACCTCAGCCCTCCTTGTCTTTTCAAACACCATAAACTCCCATCGAAATAATAACAAA
>NC_056731.1:1855271016-1855334918 GCF_019279795.1 Protopterus annectens
TTTTGAAAAAATTTTAATTGCTTGAAAAGGTTTTGGAAAAAAGATTTTATTTTTCCCCAAAAAAAAAAAAACCCTTGGGGCCCCCAAGCTTTTAAACAAATTTTGGAAAAAAAAAGGGAAAAAAAAACTCTTGGACTTTTTTGAGCAACATTAATGGGATAGAATTCAATTCTAATTACAATTTCTTGACAATAGATGTCAAGGATCTATACACGTGCATCCCTCACAATATAGCAATTGAGTGGAGCAACGAGGTCCTTAAAATGCAAGGTTGCCCTCACGACGAATGTCTGCTAGTTGAAGAACTTCTGAGTACTATTTTAGCGAACAACTTCTTTATGTTTGAAGGGGAACTTTTCTTGCAAAAAATAGGTATAGCCATGGGGTCCCCTTGTGGGGCCAGTGTGGCGAACATGGTCATGGCCTATTGGGAACATCTTTATGTTATGCAAAACTGTGTTTTCAATGAGAACATTGTATTTTACACACGTTTCCTTGACGACATTTTTATTCTATTTAATGGTGATGCTGTCACTGGTAACAGTCTGGTTGACTACTTGAATTCAACTACCCAATTCTTAGAATTTACACACACTTTTGATAGTAACTCCATAGCGTACCTGGATATTTTATTATCTAAGGACGATACTGCTGGCATGTATACATCTAAAATTCACAGGAAAAGCACCTATTGTAATTCCATGCTTCACTATTCTAGCTGTCATCCACGTCACCAAAAACGAGCCATTATTAAAGGCCAGTTGGTCCGTGCGGCTCGGATTATTACAGTTGATAGTGATTTTACAAATGAATGTGAATTTATGAAAAGTATGTTTCTATCACGTGGGTACCCTGAACAGTTGATTAATGAAATCATTGACGAAGTGTCATTGAAACGTCAGTCTTTATTTTACATCCCTTTATTGAAAAGAAATGAGGTTACACTTGACACCTCAAGTCAATCACTTGATTCATCACTTAATTCAACACTTAGGGGTCCACAAGAACTAGTGGTTACTGAACTACCCACGTCCTTTATAACTACTTACAATTTAGATAGTGCCAGATGTTTCAAGATTTTGTTAAAAAACTGGGTACTCTTCAGAAGCGACCAACATGTTTTAAGTAAACTAGGAAATGCCCTATAGTAACATATAGGAGGGGTAGGAATCTTAAAGACTATTGTGAAACTAAGAATTTAGTTGTGAAAACTCCTGGCATGTACAAGTGCCAATCATGTAACTATTGTTCATTTATGCTAGAATCCAACAGGTTCAGTGTGAATGATTTACACTTCACACTGAGACGGAGGAATAATTGTAACTCCAGTTTTGTTGTCTACCTTGCAGTATGCCAACTTTGTCCTGCATTTTATGTAGGCAAAACTGAGAGGAAACTCCGTAGTCGCGTATACGAACATCTTTATGCAATTAGGAAAGGTAACATGGTTAACGCATTGGCTAAACATGTAGCTCAACTTCCTGATCATAAATTTAAGTTTTTAGTTATAGATCAAGTTCAAAAGGACGTTAGGGGTGGGCCTGTTGCCCTAAAACTTGAAGAGTTGGAGTTAGGCTGGCAAATTAGACTGAATGCTTATAATTTGCCAGGCTTGAATGAAGGTTGTGTTATTAGCAGTATTTTAAAATTGAGAAGTTTAAAACGCTAAAAAAACCTTTGTTTAATTTGTTGATAATTCATATACACATATATATATATATATATATTATATTTTTTATACATTTTTATACATTTTTCTGTATATCATATATGCATATTCAGATTTTAGATTGTATACCAAGTTTATATGTATGATGCAGTTAGTGTAAAGGGAGGTGTTGTTTATTTCATTATTTCATTACTTTTCATTTGTTTCTACTGTTTTATCTTATTGTTTTAAACACTGTTTTGATACTGTCTCTTTAAATGAGGAGTAGTAATTAGGAATTTGATTGGGTGGATTTGTGTATTTAAATGTACCTAATTGTATTTTAAAATGTCTGAAGAAGTTTGTGTTTGAGTCATAAACGAAAAGCGCTTCACTTATACCTTGTGTGTGCCTCTTCATTCTGCTCTTTGGATTTACTAGTTTGTGGTTTTCCGTTTTGCAGTTCGTTTGATTAATTCCAAGGGCAACCACAAAGCATTCTATACCTATGTCAAATATCTTGATGCCAATACCCAGATCTTCTCTGAGTTACAGCACAAAGGCTCGAACATTACAGAACCAACTGATATTACCAACATCCTGACAGATAGGGTCAGTGCTACCTTTCCTCCCTCTCACCCCCTAAAGGGCCCATATCTATACAGGAAGAATGCAGAGTCCCTGTAATCACAACTACACAGGTAAAAGCTGTACTCTCTAAAGCCAGTATCACAGCATCCATGGGACTGGACAACATCCCAGGCTGCATTTTACATGAACTTCAGAACAAACTGGCTCCCCACCTACACACCATGTTCAATAATAGCCTCACATCAGGGTTTGTGCCCCCTGAATGGCACACAGCAACAGTTATCCCACTCCACAAACGTGGCGCCACAATGGACCATGGGACCTATTGCCCTATAAGCCTGACTAGCCTGGTCTGCAAGGCTATGGAGCACATCATCATGGATCTCACTCACAGAGACATTGGGCACCTCCAAACCTTTGACCCCTCCCAGTTTGGCTTTGTTAAGGGCAGACCATGCCTCCTAAACTTGGTGTACTTCTTTGAGACAGTTACCAAGGCATTAGATGAGGGTAAGGAGGTCCACACAGCCTTCCTTGATCTCTCAAAGGCTTTCAACACCATTCCCCATTTTAGTATTATCGATATACCCATCCACCTGAACATTAACCCCTACGTCATGAGATGGTTTGCAAAGTGGCTCATGGACAGAACCCACACAGTGAGGGTTGCATACTCTTGGTCTGACTGTAAACCAGTTACAAGTGGTGTCCCCCAGGGCTCAGTCCTAGGACCCCTCATGTTTGGTATATACTTCTCTGAGGTACAGGCAAGCACAGGAGGACTTTGGCTGAAAAGGTTTGCAGACGACTGCAAACTAGGGGCCAAAATTGTTTCACCAGCTGATACAGACACCCTCCAGAAGGGTTGCACTGAGAAGGATACCTGGTGTCAATATCATGGCATCAAGCCGAATGCCAAAAAGTGCATAGTCATCCCCTTTGGATAAAACTAATTACCAGGAGACTACCCCATAGGTGCTAGTCCCCTACATACAGAAAAGGTAATAAGGGATCTGGGAACCCAAGTAGATAGCAATCTCTCCTTGGATAACCATAATGCCAGGGTGGTTAGAATATCCTTCTACGTGGCCCCCCTAATCTTAAATGGGTTTGCATCCAGAACAAAGGAGGCCATTGTGCCTCTCTACTCATGACTTATTAGACCCATTAAAGGATACAACACCCCATTTGGGATGTACCTTACAAGACAACTGCAACAGCTTGAAATACCACAACAGTACCACACCAAGAGGATTACTGACCTCAAACAGATGACCTATGCAGCCCAATTAAATTAACTCCAGCTGTACTCGGTTGCATACCATGTACTCACAGGTGATCTCTGCTTGACATACAAGGCCCATGTCCAACCCAGTATTTCTGGATATGCTCCACCTAAACAAAAGCCCCTGAGAGCCACATGCTCTAGGGATATACACCTAACCACAATGATAACTGGGACGTGCTGGAGGGATAGATTCCTGACCCAGAGACTTCCCATGCTTTGGAACATGATTCCAATGCACATCAGGCAGGGCCCCTCACTAGCACTCATCAAGAGAAACCTTGACGGGTGGATGGGAGACAGACATGTACCCAGGGGATCACTGCAGTGGCTCTGCTGGACAGAGGCACAGGGAACTAATGGCTCTGCTGTTCAGAGCCACAGGGAACTAACCTAAGGGGGTGGCAGAAGCCAACACACTCTAGCTAGGCTTATAAATACCCTTGGGTAGACAGCCTAGTACCTACCTTTGAACTTATTACATGTCTTATGTGCATGGATAGTTAACTAGCTCTTCCATTTTACTTTGCTATCATGCTGATAAACTGTCAGGTGACTACAAGTCATATGTATCCTGTTATTATGTATTGTAAATGCCAATAGACATAACTAATGTTTGCCTAACATAGCAGTAATACTATGTAAAATGTAATACATATCTGCCTACAATACTGTACATTACACAGTTATGGGCATAATATCCCACAATGCTAATCATAATTGCACAGTAGGCCAACCTTTGACATGTTATTCTCAATAATACACCCATACATATGCCTACTGTTACAATATATCAACATATACTATCCTCTGTTATAGCATGTACTTGTTGGACCAACCCTACCACTGACAGCGGCTGGTGAGGAATTGTTGGGTTCAAAGCCCTTATATAGCATCCCTTGTGGTGTATGCAGTGTTTGTCTTGTGACCTACAGCAGTACACACATAAATACTACAAACGTTACTGTGCTCAACAGTACATCACTACAAGATAACTGTTTCCACTATATGCATTGCGTACACTTTAATTATTACAGAACAGGTACTACATACACAGACATAATGAGTGTTCTACATACCTTATTAGTAACTCAAGGTGTCGTTGACTGTTATTTCAATCCTTTTCAGTTTATGTTTCAATCTTCTTTGTAATGTTCTGCTGGTATATACAGATGGTTTAAATGTGTGATAAGCCATCCTTTTATAGTTAAATATCGGTAACATGTGCTATCCTGACCACCAATTGGTGTTCCAAAGTAGTTAATTAGATGCACATCAGCTGTGCAGCTACTCCATTAGCCAATACCATGGCAACAGTGGTGTATAACTGAGTACTCCACTTGGGCATTGTCCCTTTGCCTTACTTTCGAGGAAGATGGCCTGGATGTGTTGTTTGTGATGTATTTCAACAGCGATATGGAGACAGACAGAGATATATTAGCTTCATGACTCCCATGGATTGTGTGTAATGGCTAGAAGATGTTGTTCTACATGGGAGTACATCTGTTATACTTCAGAATGTTGCTACTTATGTAGGGTTTGTTTGTACCTGATACTTCTGCAGATGTTTCAGTCTGGCAAGGATGTTTGGGCAGCTCAAGGCTGTATGGCTATGCATGAAATGTTAGGTGGTTTACAGTGTGCTCACCAGACATCTTTGGTTTGGTGTACATGTGTATCATACTGTGCTGTTAATCAGTAATTGGTAACATTTCCTGGTGTACACACAACCCTCTGAAATGGGATTACTGCAAACAAACCCTGTAACATCAACAGCTGTTCCATTGTATAACAGCAACTATTTCACATAGGGCCATGTTAGTGTGTCTCTGACAAGGTATGTTAAGGCTTCTGCAGATGTCGTTCAGTGAGTGAATGATTTGTGATGTTATTACAGTTTGTATTGTAATTGGTTTGGGTGTGGGGGAGATATTGGTGGGTGTACATAGCAGATGCAGGTGTAAGAACTGCTTTAATACATAATCGATATGTGTGTGAGAGTTCCTTCCCTGTTTGAACACCTATCCTTTAGTGGACTAATACTATGGTAATTGCAGGCTGATTCATTAAGGCACTGTTAATTGGTTCTTGTATAGCATGCAGGTGATGTTTGTCCTTGAATCCTTTCGGTAATGCATCGTAATGTAATATCTGTCATAGGTATTTGCAGTCATTGGAGTTGTGTTGGTGACCGACCCTCTTTGGCTAGGGTTGCCACCTTTCAAATGGCTATAGTGGGACATTTTCGGGACAAACATCAGATTTTAAAGGCCGACACAAACCCACAGTCAGTACAAAGGATAGAACTTTCCTTTTTTTGCCTATATATAAGTTTATTCTTGTAGCAGTTTAGTTGCTTATCCTGTTTCTTGTGACATGTAGGTATTTTATATACAGAAATAACTATTTTATGCAACTATTACATTACATATAGGACAGAATTATGTCCTACAATCTGAGGACATTTTCTATTTTTAATATTTTTGGTCGGGACACAACCGCCCAAAGAGGGACTGTCCCTCACAAAGTGGGACAGGTGGTAACCCTATCTTTGGCTCATGTCCATAGCACATATTTGTAATAGTGTATAGGCATATACTCTCCATATCCTTTGTTCATAAAGTTTGGTCGTGGTGGAATGTGTGATTGCTATGGTCCATGTTATACTCATATATGAACACTTTAACCGCTGTATATGGGATACCTACGGAATCCCGAACCAACACAATTCCGACGCCCACAGTACCAGGCCCAGACTCTCATACCCCACATTACTGACAGCGACAGTCAAACTCGCGAAAGTAACACAAACACGGAACACACATGCACACACAGACACACTGCTACCCATCACATTCAAACAAACCATCCTACACTACGTATGAGCAGGTGGGTAAGCCCCCCAACACCCACCATGTTGGTGTCTGCGCCCCCCACACCCCCCACTTTAATATTCTACCTCTGAGATCACACAAACAGATGCACAAAGCAAACCCACACATTACAGTCCCCCAGGAACACACACCACACTCAGAACACACACTTACACACACTACAGCCGTCAGAAGCATACTTACACACGGTAACCTACCTGAACCGCAACACCAGAAGCACTAATTAAATGTCCCTTAACATTGGGATTTTAAACCTCATGCTTCTGGTGTTTTACTCTAATCTTTGGTCTTTAAGCCTCATGATTACTCGTGTCGGTATGTCAAGCATTCGGTATTTGGTAGGTATCCCATTTATATGTACCTCCATGGTTATGTAGATGTTGTTAACCTATCTATATATCTACACATATATGTAGATCCCCATATAGCGACATATATATCTCTGTCTCTCCCTCTCTCTCTATATATTTATGTTGATATATATATATATATATATATATATATATATATATATATATAGCATACACCTTTCATTGGGTATATGGCGGTTTGTCCTATTTCCACACATTCCTCCCTTTTGTGTTTTAACCTGTCAGAATACACAACTGCTGTTGGTACATCTGAGGTAGCTTAGTGGTAGGTTATTGTGAAGATTGAGTACATGGTTGCGGTTTCTAATCTTGGCAGAGGTCATTTTATCTCTCAGAGCAGGCACTGGTAGTGCAAGGGTGATTAACACATTTCAGTGGTTGTGTGTTCCAAATGTTTATTATTCTGTGGAATACTACCTATATATGCAAGCTGTGGTTAAGGTATACTTTGTAACATGTAAATCATCTCTGACTTTATTGGGATTTGAACCAGGACTGCACAGATATTATGCAAATGCTGTAGCCATTACACTATTGACATTAACATTCCTTCTGCCTATTTCCTATGTCCATGAATCCTATGTGTTAGCTTGGCTACACAACAGGCGGTGCCACCCACACCCAGTGAGCTTCTTGAAATACCGACATAACACATGAACTGAGAGACTTTACATGAACATCCTAACTACATTTGCATAACCCCTCACTGACACACTTCAGGGGAAACCTTTATGTGTGACTGGCCAACAGTATATACACCCCATGGATCCCGCAATTGGCTCTACTCCACAGAAGGACAGTTAGTTAATCAATGGGGTGGTGACAACAGACACATTTTGGCTATGCTTATGAATGGTCTTGAGCAGTTAAGCATGTATCTACCTATGTACCTATGAACCTATACATACAGTATCGACACATGCTGATAGCTTAATTCACTGTTCAGGTGTTGACTTAACTTGTACCAATGGCAGTTGTTTGTACAATAGTTGAGGGCTGCCTATATAGGATGCACACAGTAGACCATCTATACATGACAATTTATAGGTGGTCATGTGTGTGTGCCATCCAAGTTTGCTGTGTGTGCAGGTGGAGAAGGGTGTCAGTCCATAGGTGCCTACACTGTCAGTGTGTGTGCTATACTTTCCCTCTTTGCCAAGGCATGGGCATACTGGACATGCCTCCGTCTGCCTACTGGGGCTGGCACAAGGTGTTCGGGGTCTGAGCCCCTCTGTGCCTGTGGGGCCCTTGGCAATGGTGGTGGGCTATGAGGGCCTTCACCATTCTGTCCCTGCTGCAGCTGTTTCCACAGGGCCATATTGTGTAGCATGGCACATACTGTGAAAATGTGGGCACATGTGCCTGGAGAGTACTGGAAGGCTCCACCAGATATGTCCAAGCAATGGAACCATGATTTCAGCATCTCAAACACACGCTGTGTGATTATTCTGGTTTCTGTGTGTGCCTCATTATGGTGTTCTTGCATGGGTGTGTAGGCATTTCTGATGGGAGTCATCATCCACGATTCCAGTGCATAGCCAGCATCCCCCATCAGGTGGCCATATGGGATGTCCCCCCTGGCAAATACCTGATACAGCTGTGAGGCATGCCAGATGTGGGAGTTGTGATAGCTTCCAGGGCTGCCAGCAGACACATCCATGATAATGCCCTGGGCATTGCACATGACCTGGCAGTTGATGGAGGTGTATCCCTTGTGGTTTATGTAGCACCTACCCTGCTCACCGGGTGGTGTCTTGATGTGTATGTGCATGCAGTCTATTGCACCCAGTACCTCCGGATAATCTACCAAATGGTGGAAGAGATGGATATTGCTGGCCAACTCCTCCTGCATTTGGGAAAAGTATATGTGCTCATTGGCATGTGGTAACATGGCATCCAGGAACTGGTGGAGTATCCTGGATGCAGATGCCTGTGAGATTCCCATGATATCCCCAGCTGGCCTTTGAAAGGTACCTGTGGCTAGTATCCTCAAGCTTACGCATACCTTCGTGTCCACTGGGATGGGTTCCCTACTGTTATTTCTGGTTCTGAGGCATGGCCGGCACAGCTCAACAAGTTGCTGTATGGTGTCCCTGTTCACCCTGTAATGCTCTACTATCTCCAGATCATGTAGCCCCTGGCAGGTTACCCTGGGTCTGAACACTCTTGTCCTCCTCTGGTGCCTGAGATGGTTGTTAGTATCATCCTCCACACCACCGTCAGTCTCCAACACATGCTGGTGAATCAAAGCTATGGCAGCCCCTAACATGTACATGTTAAAAGTTCCCTGTCTGTATACACCAATGGTGCAGAGTGTCTGGGAATACACAAGTGTGTGTGAGTTGCTTTCACACTTTATACTATTGTGCAATGGATGCTGCTGGTGTAATTGGGTATGTATGTGCAATTCCAGCTGCAGGGTATCTTAATTATGGGTTTTACAGCAGGTACTTCTACTGTGGGGTCTTTGGTGTTGACTTACTCTTGGCTGCTGTGATTCATCTATTGCCCTTTACTTCACTTTTCAACCCGATTCTCTTCCCATTGTCAGGCATGCATCCAGCTGCCTGCTTTCTTGTTTTGTACTTTCCCAACCCAGGATTGTATAGCAAAATGTGTTATGTAGCTGACCTACTGCAAGTTTGTTTTGTTCTGCTGTGACAGTTCTCTTTTCTTTGCATTACGGCACCTCCCCTTTCCTGTTCTGCAGGTAGCTGCTAGCAGCCTTGTTAGCTGTTGTCAATGGCCCACTGTGAGTTTCTAGCTGTTTATTACTCATTTGTACTCCAATTATCATGCTGTAGCATTTCCTTATTGTCTTTCCGTATCCTTCCTATTTCAGCTGTGGTACGCACCACGCACAGCCTTTTACCGGCTTTTGAGCATGTTTTCAGCCACGTTCACATGCACTTTCAGTTACCTTGTGTGCTCTCAGCTAAGCAAAGCTATGGCTACTTCCACACCCCATCCTGTGGCTTTGCTTAGCAACAGGCAACCTGGATTAACAATGCTCCAATGTGCTTACAGCTAAGATGGCGCACCCCTCTCTTGCTGTCATCTTTATCTCCAGGCCACACCTCGGTGTTGTACCACTATGCTGTGAGGTATATCCTTACGCCAGCGGGGATTTTGTGATTCAGTATTAATTGAATCATTTGCATGGCATTGACTACTAATTCCTAGTTACCATGCAGAACACTGTCACAGACCCTTAGCAACCCTTGCGCCATGGTTATGGTGTAGCATGCGTGCCATCGACTATTGTGGGGAATTCATGAAATGTGTTACGTTGCAGTTTTATTACATATAAATATATTTTCATTGTGATCCCTTTTGCGCACCAATGCACTGCGATTTTACTTTGCGTTAGTGTGGCCATGACATTAAATGTTATTTTTTATGTGGTGTGCATTTTTTTATGCCATTGGCTATATATTTAGCCATTGGCATATACTGTCATGGCTCCGATTTTATGTTTGAAAAAATATAAACCGTTTTTTTTTTGGTTTACATTTCTGCATGCTTACGCTATGCCTACACCACTTCATGAATCGCTATATACCTTCATTCACATGCTACACCACTGTGCATGGGGTAATTAGCATACATGTGCCAGGAGCTGTGCAGCTGTGGTGTACGCTGGTAGTGCATGTGGAAACAGCTAGTACATGAATCGCTCGGCAGCCATATTTGGCGTTAGATTGCCAACGCTACGCCTGCGCCTGGCACAAGCTTCATGAATCCCGGGGCATGTTTTAAATATTTACAGTAATACAAGAGTAGATATGACAAATTAACTGCTATATAAATGTATGTTCATGAAACAACCTAAGAATGGTGTGCCTTTTATCACTACTCCTAAAGAAAGAGTACTAAAATTCCTTAAGCAGATGTTCTTTCGGGTTTTCTTTAAAAACATCCAGAATTTGTTGTTATCTAATCTCAAGAGGGTTCTGACTCCAGGAAGCTTTCCCAACTTTAGACATTTCTTTTCTATTTGTACTTTTTGAATCTTGACCTAATTTGATTTAATTTGTTAGTCTAACAAATTTTCTGCAAGTGAGTAAAACCGGTTTCTGAATGGTAACTTTATTATTAAAGGAATGCAATGAGATAGCTGCCCTCAGCATGAAAATAGAAGACTGCCTTCACTTGCTTGTTTTTTGGAAAAAAAAGGGAAAATAGAAACTATTAAGCATAGACTGACAGGCAACAGTAATAAACAGTCTAACAATGTATACTTTATTTTATTTTCTATAAAAGTACTGAAGAAATAAACTCAAGCAAATTTAAGTGACTGGAATAACTCATCTTTAGACTAATTACTGTATCTTATGATTCTAAGTTTAAAAGTTTCTTTTTTTTTCTATTTTTTCAAATAACAAGGAATTGAAGGCAGTCTGCTATTTTAACACTGGGGCAGCTATTTCCTCACATCTCTACTGTGCTTTATGTAGTTGTTCATTCTGTGACTCACTCTTAGTGTACACAGGGTTCTTGGATGTGAGGCAAACTGGGATACTGTAAGCTATTTACAAACTAATGCAAAAATGATATTGAGACTTACAAAATTCACTTTAATACCCATAATGTAATGAATGTGACCACTGTAAAAATAGCTTGTAATGAATAGGCTTTCATTTGCACTTTTTAATAGTATTTACATTTGTTTGGAGGGAGGGAGTTAATGCTCCCTAACTTCTTGACCTTTCTTCTCACAGAGAACATATTGCCTTCACACCTCCTTGGTACTCCTCCATACTGAATTAGGCTACTATCAGTCATATGTACCATAGAGAACTTTCACAGATTATATTCTCTCTATTACTTCTAGTCTATCCCCTGCCATTTCTCAACATGCACTAGTCCTTCCATTTTGCCTCCCTCCCCTGTATCATCGCAACATCACTGAGTCCTTCCTTTAGTTTTGCATCTGTTACCTTGTTAAGATCTTAGACACCATGGCCCTGCACCGTTGGTAAGCAACAACATTGCTTTCTGCTTTCCTTCTGTTTGCCATTTCTGGTTTTCACATGTGCTGAATTGATAAAACCTTTGATAGATTGTGCATTCAAATGAAGTATATGATATGATTTATACTTTAAATTACAAAGAAGTGGTTATTTGTTCTGCCTGTTTCATGGATATTGCATGCTATTGCTTTTTGTACATGTAATAAACTGTTTGTTGTGATAATTACATCTACCATGTCCATACTTTACAACTTTATGTAGCATGAATTGATATCAGACATAGAGAATTAATAGTCATGCTTGTAAATATTTGATTTAGCTGTACTGCATAATTTTTCCTTGTATCTATGTTAGGTGGCAACAACAACTGTCTGGGAGGTTGCTATGGTTATAATTTGTTTTATTAGTCTTACTGCTGCCTATTCACTTCTAACAAGTGATCAACACTGATTGCCTGATGATTAAAATTCACTGTAACACAGTAGATATTTCCATTGCTTACCGTGCATAATTTCCTTGAGCTATGCTGTAGGTCCCTTATAGAAAGCATATAGTTGACAGCAGTGCTGGTGCACTGTAGCTGAAAACTCCAATATCAACTATTGCTGCATAAGTTTAACATAGTAACCTATTCCTCATTCTATAATGCTCACATTAACTGCTTTAATGCTGATCTCTTTGAGCCTCAGTCTTAGCTAATTCATTGGGAAGGGGATTGGGATCATTATTCCATTGTAATAGTACAGAATGTCAGTGGGAACACTACATAATATCAGTGTGAAAGTTATCTGCAGTTAGTATATCCTACCTCATGTCTGGCTGCCACTGAACATTTTAATGTGCATTGCAGGACTGCTTAAGAAAGGGTATATTTTTTATTGATTACTGATTTATTAAGTTGGATTACTGGGCTGTCATAAGCACAGTTTTGTTTTGGTAAAAACATGAGTGGACAGCATACATATAAAAATGAAAACTATCACTGCTTTTAGACTGCTCTATTTTACTTTCACAAAGACTTTATTTAATCAGGAGGACTTTTTCTTTCCTCTAAGTAAGGGAAATTAATTGTTGTTTTTGCATTTCTCTTTTTTGACAGTCCTACATTACCCACTACATAGCAAACTGACTCAGTGACAAGATCTTATCTGTCAGTGGATGCTATATAGTTTCATCTAAAAATGTAGTTACCAGTGGTGCCCCCCCAGGGCTGGTTTGGGGACCTCTCCTCTTTGATATATACTTCTCTGACATTAAGGCAGACACCAAGGGCCAGTGACTGAGAAAGTCTGTTAATGATTGCAAACCTGATGCTGTCATATATTCTACAGATGACCTCCGGATACTGCAGGTGGGTTTGGCAACGCTAACAAGAGGTATGTTGTTCATGGCCTTAAATTAAATGCCATGAAATGCAGCATTGTGTCCTTTAGCCTTGACGTTGTCTTTAGCCTGAGAGGTTATCTTGACCATGTAATTGGCCTTGCTGCATTTAATTAGTCCTCTTAGTTTCCTATTTAGTTTAATTAGGGAGCGCTTAGTTACTCTTTCTAACTTTTCTTTAAGGTTTCGATTCTACTAGTGTGGTTTGTTTTTGGGGGTTTGTTTTGGACTTACTTTTGGTAGGAACCTCTGTGCAGCCATATATATGGTTGTGCATGGTTTCTGTTGAACAATTCTGCATAGGGTGCTGTGAACATGGGGTTCAGAGGGGTATTGAATTTTGACAGTCACTTAATAGGATGTAGTTTGCTTTAGAATAGCTGCTAACTGTTATAGGCTTTGATGACGATTCCATGTTGATTTTTATTTTGAAGGAGGCAGCTTTGTGATTTGACTTTACTAGTGAGAATGTCACTGGAGAGGGTTCAGGGGGTGCAACGCTCTCCCATACTGGTGGGTACTAGGTCCAGTAGGTTTGAACTGGTTGGAGTGTGCACAAACTGGTAAAGTGTATTTGCGTTAAAGTCCAAGAAATGTTGTGCCTGCAAGTTGGACACAGTGTACATTTCCCAGTCTATAAAGGGGGTAGTTGAAGTCTTCCATGAGTATGGTATTTGGATGGACGGCAAGTGCCTCCAGCAGGTCTAGGTAAAAGTTATAGAATTCTTGGGGCATAGATGGTGACCTGTAGCTTGCTAGTACATGGTAATGTACTTTATCTATGGTGATTTGCATGGAATGATCTTCAAGGCATCATCCTGTTTCACCAACATAGAGGTATGTGTGTTGCTAATGTAGATCAAGACGCCTCCGGCTTTAGTCTCTGTCTTTGTGGCTGATGGTCTAAATGTGTAGAAGGCACTGAAATCTTGCACTGATGGAGTACTTTCTGTTCCTTTAGACCATGTCTCAGTAACAGGACAGATGTCTATATTCTCCACAGTGATGGAAGCTTGTAGGGTATGGAGTTTCTTCTCAAGATTTCTAACACTGAACAGTACCATCTTTAGGTTCCTTTGGTTTTTATTTGATAAGTTGGTAATTTTATCAATTTGTATTGCCTAAAAAAGGCTCTAAGTGGGTGGATAAAGTTTTATCCAATATTATAGAAGACCGGAAGAAAGAGGCAGGCCATCCTAGGCAAAGCAGTGTGGTCTATTAACCATGTCCTTCCATGCTGACAAATATTAAATTCCCCTGGAATGACACCAAAATGTACGTCAATTGTTAAAGTCAATCATTTTTTTGTTCATACTGTGGAATCATCCTTGGTGAAGGTAGAATGCTGCTCAATGGAAGGCACATACCTATCTAAGACAGATATTCAGAGAGTTCCACAATGTCTCTCTTCATATAGTCCAGTGAGGTATGTCTCAGGTCATTTATACCCACATGGTATGATACAATCATACTGGTACCTGTGGTGCATTCACTTGAGTGCATGCATAACCTGGTGGATCCTAGCTGCAGATAACCAACCAACCCTTATTTTCTCCTTATGGGCTTTGTTCTTGGGGGTCCATTGGGAGTAGGCATATGTGCGGTATTTGATGTTGCTTTTGTTGCATGATTTATAGATTGCTGTTTGTAGGCTTAGGAGGTACTTGAGGTTTGAGTCCATTGCCTTTTAGTGCCTCAGTATAAAGTGGTCTCTGTGTGTGAGGGACACTGTGTGATGTATGTAGTCTGTGTGTTCTTGACAACCTAGTTTTTGAGAGAGAGATGTTTGCCTCCAAGAAAATCATGTATGTACATCTCTTTCATACTGTGTTAGTTTCAATAAGGATTAAAAGGCTGTCTTTGAACGTGAAAAAAATAACCATATTGTCTCAGGATGCCCATATCTGTCTAGGTGGCTAAGGAGACATTTGGAAATTTCATATCCATGTCATCTGGACCTGTATTTGGGTAGGCTATTATGGTTTGAGGATTGGGTTATACAGAGATCACTTAACTCATTACATCCGAGTGATGCCTCCAGGTGCATCTACGATTTAACTCCTACTGATGCCCCTAGGAGTTAAATATTGCCTGTTCGTATTTGCATCAATAATTCCAAAACCATGCTATGTACAAGGATAGGATTTAAAAATTTTCATCTTAAAGTTATACAATAGCAAGCTCAAGTGCATTAATAACTGACCTCTATCTAATGCAGGTAAACAGATATTAACTGTTGTTTGTTTTTATCATATTAATTTATATAGATATTCCCCCGGATTCATGAAGCTCGGCGCAAGGCCGGTGTAAGGTGTGCGCCGGCAGTGCAGTGTATAATCGGCGTAGCAGCGCCACATGCATAGTAATGAGTGCGCGCCGCAACCACAAACACGTGCAGAGGGCACGCAGCGAGCCCAGGATGCTCAGGGTGTGCCGGCAGGCGAGGAGCAACCTAAAGTGCTGACTGTCACAGGCCGCCTGCAATAGTAACCGCACAAGCCAGTGTCCGTGGATAATAAAACGTACGCAGAGTATGCAACATAGTACCCGTTTACACAAAACGGAGAACCAAACATTAACCCACGAAGTCCAAACTGTACCCATCCAAGGAACAAAGGATACGCGTAATACCGTGTCTGTCACACAATGCACTGTCAGTGGGCATACCCAGTGAAGGTGTACCGGAGCATGTCATCGCGCCGCACCTACACACAAGTAGCCCCATGGGCATGGTCACCAGCAGTAGTGAGAGTACACAGCCGGGCAGCCGTGTCTATATAACAACCAGAAGGAAACCAGATACCCTAAACACAGACAAACATGTGCATAGCAACATGTACTACACCCAGCAACGCGTCTGGCCGATACACATAGGACGGCGTATGCCGAAGCGTAATATCCAGAAGCAGAACCCATGCATGCAAATGTAATACACAACAGCCCAGTCATAGCACGTAACCCGCACCCATGTACAACCGTGCACCCAACCCAGCTAGCAGCCTTGCGCAGCTGCACACCTACACACAGTGGGTATACCTCAAATGTAGTATGAAGTATCGTCCTAGGCAGTGCCACGCGGGCAAATATGTACCCCACATGTCAACATCCCACCTCAGGTACTGATATCCAAATGGTGGCATGTGAATGTGTCGGCAGAATGTGTACATCCCGCATGTGGTATGGACCTGTCGAAACCCCATAGGCGTTCACATGCCACGGTGTCCATAACTGTACACATCTGGACAAAGCAGTATGTTCAGCCACCGTACTGATGATTAGCTATGCAGATATGTCAAACACAACACATAGGATGGAACATCTGCCCACCAAGCAGGACACCGCAACAGGGTGCTACATGCACAGAAGGTGAAGGTGGGACATCACACGTAGAGAATAGTGGTGCCGGATGGCCAAACACCCATGGCCAATGCAAAGGATTGAATAACATGTATATGCCTGGATGAATGGGTATGTCATATCATGGGAATAGGCTAAGCTATCCAACATAATAGCCATGCGTATCAGATACCAACTTCCAGTAACACGCAGTAGTAATGCAGGAAGGCATACACGACTGTGGGAATATCACAGGACATATGGCATGTGCCAAGTGTTGATGCATGACACAAATGTCCAGGATGGGGCTCCCTGCAGAGGAGAACATGTGCCAACCCCACCCCCCACAGATGTATCGGCAGTGGAAACACAACCCAAACACACAGCAACACCACCATCCATCCCACGATAGCAACGGAGGCCGGTCAAAGACCACCATGATGCGTGCACAAACAGGGACACGTGTGACCATTGCCCCGACAACCCCCCACAGGCCAATGAATAATAGTATGGACATATGCATGTAATGCTGTGAAGGATGTGTGGTAGTCCTCAGTATCACAGAGGTAGGTACACAGATACACTGTAATCAACTGTGACATATGTGCACTGTACACAGCATACCTTCAGGTAATACATAGTTCAATCATGTGCCACAGAAATATCCATATACGAATGAGGACAGGGGATAGACAATTGTGAATGGCACAAACTATGAACATAGGTTCATAGGTTCATAGTAGGCTATCCGCCCAAGTGCATCTATAAGCCTAGCCCATAGTTATGTTGCCTTTGCCACCCCTCAGTTTGAAGAAAACTATGCCTATTATATTGCAGTACCTCTGTCAAGCAGTGACACTGAAGTAATCCCTGGGGTATATCTGCAATCCCCCATCCATTGGTCAAGATTCCCCTCGAACAAGGCCAGCGAGGTGCTCTGCCTCACATGTACTGGGATGTTGTTCCATAGCATAGTGAGTGTCTGGGTGATGAATCTGTCCCACCAGCACGTTCTATTAATGACCGTGTTGAGGTTCACGTCACCTGCTCTTGTGGTTCTGAGGGATCTAGATTCTTTAAGTGAAGCATAGTCATCAAATCTGGGTTCGACATGGCCTTGTATGTCAGGCACAGGTCACCTCTGAGCAAGTGGTATGCGACTGAATAGAGCTGGAGTCCTTTCAGTCGGGCAGGATAACACATATTCCTGAGACCCTGCATCCGTTTGTCGATGAACTGTTGGGGCCTTTCCAGCTGCTGCAGGTGTCGGGTCAGATACAGTCTGAATGGGGCATTGTACTCAATCATAGGTCTAATGATTGATGAGTACAAGGGGACGATGACCTCCCCTGATCCAGATGTGAATCCTGTCATGATCTGGTGGGCAATGTAGAAGGTCTACCTAACTACATTAGCAACGTGTGTGTCGAACGAATGGTTACTGACAACCTGGGTCCCCAGATCCCCGGTAACTCCCTCTGTGCTTAGTGGATTGCCACCTATATGGTAGCTAGGGGTAACCTTGTTCTTCCTGAAGGGTATGACTATGCATTTCCCGGCATTTAGCTGTAGGCCATGTCTCTGGCACCAGTTATCCATATCTGTGAGGCCCTTCTGAAGGATATCTGTGTCAGATGTGTGTCCGACTATGGCACCCAGTTTGCAGCCATGTGCAAACATTGTCAGCCATAACCCCCCTGTGTCTGCTTGTACTTTGGAAATGTAGATGCCGAAAAAGAGTGGACCCAGGACTGAGCCCCGCGGGACAACACCTGTGACCGGCTGTGAGTCTGACATGGCGCCAGCAACTATGACCGTGTGGGTTCTGTCAGTTTGCAACCCATCTTGCGATGTATGGGTTTACATTCAAGCTGATGACTTTATCAATGATACCTGAAGGGGGTATTGTGTTGAAGGCCTTTGCCAGGTCGAGGTAGGCTGTTTGGACTGCTTGACCTCATCAATGGCCTTGGTGACTGTTCCTCATAGCCGGCCTTAGGCATAGGCGAACTAGGCAGCCAGGGCTTCAGCCTACCAGGGCACCTTTCCAGCCTTTATTTGGTGTAGGTAGACCAGGATGGGGTAGTGGGTGATGGTGGGGCACCATGGAGTCCTTTTGCCCAGGGCACCACGTGACCTAAGGCTGCTCTTTTGCGGTAAATACAGCAGTACCCACACCCAGACGCGGGTCATTGCTAGTATGCCATATCATCTATGGAAAGAAACCATATATTCCCAGACATAATGGCACAGCATAATGCCTGTCCGCTTCCAAACGCAGACATACGGCACCAGCGGTGGTGCGGACGCATCTGCACGAGATGTCCGCTACCAATGTCGACACTGTCTCGCTATGTGAAACAAAGTCAACATAGCGATTCAATACTAAACAGCGACGGAGAGCCCGATGTCCCCGCTTGCTGAGCTGTTCAACCTATTCTGCCATGTTAAATGTGTGTAGCAGAGCGGACTGCCCCAACTAAGCAACGGACATGTCCGTGGCTCAGTGAAAGCCACACGCAATGTTAAACCCATGTCATATAGCGAGACAGGTTATAAATACCGAGGTTTAGTAATGGAAATAGGACCGCTCGACCAGACCGTGCAATTACTATAACAAGATCTACAATGGGCACGCCGCCAACCAGTGACACGGTTAGGAATAATGGGGATATGGTATCATAGACACGGACAAACCGTGCCCATGTGACTCGCCTGACATTCGTGACACGGTCAGGGCAGTCCCGTACACTAGGCGGACAAGACCAAACCCAAAGCACCACAGGAACACCCTGACAATCGAAGGCCTGTATGCGTAGGGGATATAAGCGGCTGTGATCTGAATATCCCTGCGTCACGACATATGCATCCTGGGCCATGAGCGGAGGGAATAAGGAATGTTTAACATGTTGTACCGCATCTTCCGCAGGAGGAGAATGGATGCCCGTGACGTACGTGGGTCGGGGGGGGGAGTGGGGTGGGGGGGATATGTAAATTTAGCTAAGTACCATGGGTATGCATATAAATGAGACCAAACAGCAACGTGTAGTGGTCATAGTAACCGCAAATGTGAATGCAGTCCCATTTGAATTAATTTACTATAGAACATATAAATGTGAACGTGTATGTAATGCGCCCATGCCGCAAAGACTGTTACATGTGTAAGGTGAAAGTGCTTCGCGACACGCCCCAACTGGATCAGAGATATGTTACCGAACAGTCACAACTAACACAGACCACGTAACCACACAGACCCAGTAAACATATGTAACCAGAATACGGATATGCATGTGCTCCGCGTAACCCACAATTAGAAATGCAAGTGCTGCAGGCGGTGATCCGCCACAGCAGGGAAAGTTAAGGCAGTGTCCTCCACGCCAATCATACATGTCTCAAAACTGTCAGCCTCTGAAAGTATGGAATCGGGCAATGCCATGTAAAGTACCATTAGAAATAGTGAGAAACACACGCTATGTGATAAGACAAACATAGAATGTGGATAGAATAACGGTGTGTTAGTAGAATGGATTGACGACGGTTATGCAGCTGTAACCCCACCCACTTGTCAGAAGGTGCCCCAGATGAAATGTGTTCAGTTGGCTCACACTTGTTGACCGGCTAGGCTAGCTGGATATATGTCCAGTGTCAGTAGAGGCCCGTGGAGAAATGCTCCACACACAATAATAGCACAACATACCAAAGTACTCATATATGTAACCAAAAAGAACAACAATAGAAAGTGTCCTGAAAGGACTGGTTACACACAGATCCCAGATGACAGAGAAATATATGACCAGTGGAAGCACGTCACAATTACGGGATCAGGTCCCTATAGAAGCAAGAAGGTCTCACATGACACGCCAGCGAATTGCCAGATAGACACAGGTCAATGTAACACACAGCAAGATTAAGGGCCAACTAGTATACACCATGCCAGAACCTGTACAGTGGAAAGGTATGGCATGGTAATTGATGTGTGTACACAGGTAATCCACAGACAGTAACAAAGCAAGGTATGAAACAAGGGGTTCACATGTAGATATCCACACACAGCAGTCCGACGGCCCGTATATATGATGCATGGACATAGACTTGTCACTTGAAAACAAAATGTAAACAACTACAGTTTATTCCATATCATATTGATATAGTTATAATACAGTCATATTCATATTTAACATTGTGACTCTTATTTACATTCATATTTATACAAAATATGCATTTAATTGTACTTATTTATTGCATGATTTGGAATCTTAATGCAACAATTATACACATTGATATACAATATCATTATCAACACACTACATTCTAAGGTTTACTCACAACAATTATCAACTATGTTTCAATATACTGATTGTATTGACCAATATTGTATTTATATTAACACATTTGTTGTTGTATTATTGTTTCCATTAAGTAATGTATGCAACACTGATCTGTATATGTCACTTTATCATCAAGACTTGGAGCACTGTCCACTTAACTATGAGCAAGTTTATTGATTAATTGACTTTAAACTGACTCTGAATTAAGTATATAAGGGACGACTATCTAATGTATTTCGTACTCCGACGATGCCCTATGTTAGTGGGTGAAAGAGCCCAGTATCTTTTGACTGTGGAGTGTATCGTTTTTGTCATTGTCTGTTTTGGCATGGTTTATGTTCAATAATGTCTTTTATGAAGATGACCAGGACTCAAGGTTTGCTGTATTTCCGCTTACTGGCACATGGATATAGATAGGCCAAGTAATACATAATATGGGTAGTCAAACAGACATCCGCGATTGGGGAACATACAGCAGCAGTCAAAACCACTGGCCAGATGGTGACAGTCCAACAAGTTCTGCACTTTACATATGCACATTAGTGTCCATTGTAGGACTCCAAAAATTGATCCTTTTGCAATATCAACCTGCTGCGATCGACCCAGAAGAAATGGCAGCCGTGACTACGGCACAGCTAGACATATGCACCACTAGCGTGTTTAAGGTTGATGACAAGTGTCCATGAAATGCAGGACATATGAACAGAAATCCCCAGATTGTCGAGTCTATAGAAGGCCCACATCCCAGTCCCGCACATGAAGGATGTGTAATGTGTACCATCGAGGGTTGCAGCCATGGGATCCTGGGTATGCAGAAATGGGGCTCGGTGTTGTTTGGCAGATAATCCGTTGTCCCGCCCCGTGGGAGGGATGTAGGTATAGCACATGCCTTACTCCCCACTAATGATGCAAAGCATCCACCGGATAATGCTAAAAGCAGGTGTGAAATGTGTACAGCCCTATATCAGTGTCCAGTAGGCAATTCCCATGGATGGACAAGCTGCACGACCAAGATGGCACCCATAACTGGAAGCCTGGTGGAATTACACAGCTGCAGTAAGGCATAGCACAGGAAATACAGATAGGGACTACATCAGACATTCCCCATACAAAGTCAGACCGCCGTGCGAATACCGGCGTACACAGCTCTCAATCTGCCATCACCAAAATGGAGATCACTCGCTTCCATAATGCAGAACAAATGGGCGACCTGTGGAACACATACTAATGGCACACTAACAACTTCAACTAGGAAGGTCATAGGATGGTTAAACTATGGCGTTCCCACTTATAAAGAAGATCCTTTAATGAATTAATATGGTTAATGTCAATTGACCATGGAATACACCTAATCAACATAACATAACCGCTGGCACCTTATGGCACACAATTCAAAAAACACATAGGTAGATGAATCAGTCAACGTAGAAATTGTCCAGGACAGTGCTCAAATGGTATAAAAAGGTTCCTTTATAGACAAGTAAGCGCTTTCACCCGTAGGTCTGGCCAGACATACACATAACATAAAAGCATCCAGGCTTTAAATATCCCTCCTTACACTTTCATTGGTCAATTTCTCATCAAACAATGAACAATTAACCCCAGCATATAAAGCGCAGACACAATGTTAACTACACACACATATATTAACATGTTCAAAAACATCCTATTAAAACATGTATTATATGATATTGTACTATGCCTAATACTCATCAATTAAAAATCTAACAATATATATAGAAAATATGTATATTATATCAATGTAATACAGTGGTAAACAACTGAAAGAGTGGACTAATGGGTGTTAAATGTATAGCTGTACATAAACTACATTCCTGTTATTTGGGTTTAAGCCACATGCTTCTCAAAAGAGGCTTAATCTGTGCTTCATCATTCAGCCCTGGTGTGTGGTCAACTCTCCACCTAATAATCCATCTCAATCCGCATTCTAAAGTATAGTTGATAAGCCCTCCCCCTCTGGGATTAAAATCTAGACTTTGTAAAACACTGAATGTAAAAGTATGCCTTGTGATGTGCTCATAGCCGGCCGTAGGCATAGGCCAATCCGGCGGCTGCCTAGGGCACCACACTAGCAGGGCCACCTTTCTAGTAGGTATGTCATGTAGGTACACCAGGATGGGGGCACCATGTGTTGTGGTGGTGGGCGCCATGGAGCCCTATCACCTAGGGCAGCGGTTGATCTAAGGTCGCCCGTAGGAGGTAGTAGTACGGTCTGCAGGTATGTGCTGAAGTGCACATGAAACAGCGGTCTACAAGGATTACCCATAGTGGTGACACCTGCACAGACGGCTATAGCGGGACATACACACGACCATGCATACAGCTCAGATAGACATACACACACCATAAACAGGCAATTATACACAAGGTTTATGGCGTGTACGGGTACATTGTCAGTACAACAAGGATAGCTGTCTGCCATGATATCCAGCAGATGTCTCTAGGGCGTGCCGGCATACGGACGTTGCATGGACAATGAGTGGATATGCATCGTACCACAGTTCTATGTGTCAGCCGTGCAAATATGCGATACATGGGACAGACAGCTGTCCATGCAAGAGCAGCACTATGGGCATAACAGAAGTATGTATATATACATCGAGAGAGATACAGACGGACACATGTGGCAAGGCCGGGAGTGTAACGTACACAGCACCACCCCACCACACCACAGCAGGGCGCACGTGGAGAACATGCTACGGAGGTCGCCAACCACAGCAGGCACACAGGCAGTCCACGAGCTGCGTCTCACCATCCACAAACACAGAGATGGCGGCAGGATACAAGTGTTCTGCGGAAACTCTAAAGCCATAACCTATGAACCCATGCGGCTGGGAGCATAGACACACACACACAGCTGGCAGGCATGGGGATTGACCATACCCCCACCTACCAAATCGCACAACAGTATGACACAGGTATGGAACGTGCTACGTGGACCACTGTACACAGCACCGTCAGAGGCACACGTCTAGGTGGGTGACAACATCCGTAAAGGAATAGACGCCGATAGCCAAGGTATGTGTTGCGAAGCGACTAAAGGAACTACTCTCACCAAGGGCATCTGGAAACACACACACACACACACACACACACACACACCTCACACACATGGGGAAGGACCGGGAGTTGAACCTACGCCTACCTACATGAACACACTACAGCATGATGCATTTATAGAACGCGCTACCGAGATTACTGAGCACAGTGCTGTCAGAGGCATACTTCTAGGTGGGTGACATCATCCGTAAAGGAATAGCTGACAATAGCCAAGGTATGTGCTGCGCGCCTAGCATGATCATCTGCAGAGGCAGCTGGAAACACACACACACACACACACACACACACACACACACACACGGGGAAGGGCCCGGAGTTGAACCTACGCCTACTTACATGAACACACTACAGCTTGATGCATTTACAGAACGCGCTACCGAGATTACTGAGCACAGCGCTGTCAGAGGCATACTTCTAGGCGGGTGACATCATCCGTAAAGGAATAGCTGACAATAGCCAAGGTATGTGTTATGAAGCGTCTAAAAGCATGACCATTTGCAGAGGCAGCTGGAAACACACACACACACACACACAAACGGGGAAGAGCCCGGAGTTGAACCTACGCCTACCTACATGAACACACTACAGCATGATGCATTCACAGAACGCGCTACTGAGATTACTGAGCACAGCGATGTCAGAGGCATACTTCTAGGCGGGTGACATCATCCGTAAAGGAATAGCTGACAATAGCCAAGGTATGTTATGGCGTCTAAAAGCATGACCATCTGCAGAGGCACCTGGAAACACACACACACACACACACGGGGAAGGGCCCGGAGTTGAACCTACACCTACCTACATGAACACACTACAGTATGATGCATTTACAGAACGCGCTACCGAGATTACTGAGCACAGTGCTGTCAGAGGCATACTTCTAGGCGGGTGACATCATCCGTAAAGGAATAGCTGACAATAGCCAAGGTATGTGTTGCGAAGCGTCTAAAAGCATGACCATCTGCAGAGGCAGCTGGAAACACACACACAGGGAAGGGCCTGGAGTTGAACCTACGCCTACCTACATGAACACACTACAGCTTGATGCATTTACAGAACGCGCTACCAAGAATACTGAGCACAGCGCTGTCAGAGGCATACTTCTAGGCGGGTGACATCATCCGTAAAGGAATAGCTGACAATAGCCAAGGTATGTGTTGCGAAGCGTCTAAAAGCATGACCATCTGCAGAGGCAGCTGGACATACACACACACAGGGAAGGGCCCGAAGTTGAACCTACGCCTACCTACATGAACACACTACAGCATGATGCATTTACAGAATGTACTATCGTGATTACTGAGCACAGCACTGTCAGGAGGCATACCCCATATGTGGGTGATATCATCTGCAGAGACAAGGCAGCTGATAGGGAATGAAGACAGAGTGCGCAGTCACACAGCATGTTACCATCCCAAGGTGGGCGTACAGTAACACGGTAGTGCTGCACTCGGGAATACCAACTAACTACGGAGCACAACATCACGACATGGATACGGGATGCACCACAGACAGTATACCCTATGAGAGGGCATCCGGCGTGCACGATGTAGGCAGCCAGTGTGGCATACCAACCACATATGACTCACCTGGACAGTCACCATGGCTATGCAGGATGTCATTGGCCATGGCTACACGCCTAGTAGCAGACATCGGTGCCGAATGTACTGTGTACCCCAGAATGGCATACTGGGCATGCCCTCACACCTAGCAGTCGCGAAGGGGAAACACACATGCGCACGGGGTATCATCACAGACGGGCGCGGAGTGCACTGTACTGTGTGTCCATCTGCACAGCTGATTACTGGGCATGCTCACACACTTAGATTCTGCAGAGTGCAGACATGCATACACATGGGGTGGAATCATAGAAGGGCAGATTGTGGACCGTCATGTGTGTCCACCCACACAACAGCAACCCGGGCATGCTCACAGATGTGGCGGTTGCGAAGGGGTAACAGACATACACACGGGGTATCAACGCAGACGGGCGCGGTGTGCACTGTACTGTGTGTCCATCTACACAGCTGCTTACTGGGCATGCTCAGACACTTAGAATCTGCAGCGTGCAGACATGCATACACATGGGGTGGAATCATGGAAGGGCAGATTGTGGACCATCATGTGTGTCCACCCACACAACAGCAACCCGGGCATGCTCA
Source organism: Protopterus annectens (assembly GCF_019279795.1). Taxonomy (NCBI): domain Eukaryota; kingdom Metazoa; phylum Chordata; order Ceratodontiformes; family Protopteridae; genus Protopterus; species Protopterus annectens. Next base: position 1,855,297,069 of record NC_056731.1, read on the forward strand.
CAGACGTGGCGGTTGCGAAGAAGGGAACATGCACACGGGTATCAATGCAGATGGGCGCTGTGCACTGCACTGTGTGTCCATCTACAGAGCTGCTTTCTGGGCCTGCTCCGACACTAGGAATCTGCAGAGTGCAGACAAGCTTACACATGGGCTGCAATCATGAAGGGCAGATTGTGGACCGTCGTGTGTCCACCACACAACAGCAACAACCCGGCATGCTCACAGGGCATGGCGGTAAGGGGTAACAGACATGCACACGGGTATCAATGCAGACGGGCGCTGTGTGCACTGCACTGTGTGTCCATCTACACAGCTGCTTACTGGGCATGCTCAGACACTTAGAATCTGCAGAGTGCAGACATGCATACACATGGGGTGGAATCATGGAAGGGCAGATTGTGGACCGTCATGTGTCCACCCACACAACAGCAACCCGGGCATGCTCACAGATGTGGCAGTTGCGAAGGGGTAACAGACATGCACACGGGGTATCAATGCAGATGGGCGCGGTGTGCACTGCACTGTGTGTCCATCTACACAGCTGCTTACTGGGCATGCTCAGACACTTAGAATCTGCAGAGTGCAGACATGCATACACATGGGGTGGAATCATGGAAGGGCAGATTGTGGACCGTCGTGTGTGTCCACCCACACAACAGCAACCCGGGCATGCTCACAGACATGGCGGTTGCGAAGGGGTAACAGACATGCACACGGGGTATCAATGCAGACGGGAGCGGTGTGCACTGCACTGTGTGTCCATCTACACAGCTGCTTACTGGGCATGCTCAGACACTTAGAATCTGCAGAGTGCAGACATGCATACACATGGGGTGGAATCATGGAAGGGCAGATTGTGGACCGTCGTGTGTCCACCCACACAACAGCAACCCGGGCATGCTCACAGATGTGGCGGTTGCGAAGGGGTAACAGACATGCACACGGGGTATCAATGCAGACAGGCGCAGTGTGCACTGTACTGTGTGTCCATCTACACAGCTGCTTACTGGGCATGCTCAGACACTTAGAATCTGCAGAGTGCAGACATGCATACACATGGGGTGGAATCATGGAAGGGCAGATTATGGACCATCGTGTGTGTCCACCCACACAACAGCAACCTGGGCATGCTCACAGACGTGGCGGTTGCGAAGGGGTAACAGACATGCACACGGGGTATCAACGCAGACGGGCGCGGTGTGCACTGCACTGTGTGTCCATCTACACAGCTGCTTACTGGGCATGCTCAGACACTTAGAATCTGCAGAGTGCAGACATGCATACACATGGGGTGGAATCATGGAAGGGCAGATTGTGGACCGTCGTGTGTGTCCACCCACACAACAGCAACCCGGGCATGCTCACAGACGTGGCGGTTGCGAAGGGGTAACAGACATGCACACAGGATATCAACGCAGACGGGCGCGGTGTGCACTGTACTGTGTGTCCATCTACACAGCTGCTTACTGGGCATGCTCAGACACTTAGAATCTGCAGAGTGCAGACATGCATACACATGGGGTGGAATCATGGAAGGGCAGATTGTGGACCGTCATGTGTGTCCACCCACACAACAGAAACCTGGGCATGCTCACACACTTAGTATGTGCTACACGCCGTCCGGCATGCAGATGGAGTGCACACACGGCAAGTCACGGCCAGGTAAACCTGTACACACGCACAGGGTGGTCACACATGCAGTTATACGTACACACACAGATGACCGCACAGGTGTCACAGGTGCAGGCTGATCATGTACACACTGCAGTGAACACTGTAGCTGCCATGCCAGCACCATGTCATCGGTGCAGCAGTATGCCTCACGGTCCCGCAACAGCATGTGACATATGTCCACAGGTCTACATGGCGGTGTACGTCCGTCATGCAGAGTACACATGTACTATCAATGATCCCACAGGTGTGATGTAGTCCACCCATATCGGTATACATGGACAGGCGTGCTCCACACATACCACGGGCCTGGCACAGATATGATACATGACCGCAGCTGTACCACAGTGAAACAAAGTCCGGATATGTCATATATGTGATTGCCTGGCTGTGTGCATGGACTGCACACAGGACACATATGAAGCCTGTGATGTACGACATGCATAACACTGGCGTACGCGGTAATACACACACGAATGGAATGTGGACACATGTCTGTGGTATGCACCCCCTACAGGGTGTAGCGGTGTTGACTGGGACACATACCCTTGTACAGTTTGCCTGTGACAGCTCTGATACCATACCACAGTCCATGTTCCATGTATGTCGACACACATGTCACAATGTAGCAATGCATACACACATGGCAACAGGGGATACATGTGACACGTGTACTGTGCATGGTGCAGCCATGCATGAGCGGTGTCCAATGTCCATAACACAGTTGCAACCCCCTACCACATGCATACCCATCATGGGGGCCGTCATATGGTGGCATAGTAACAGCACGCATGGCGGTATGTGTGTACACCATGTGTTTAAACACATGTCCACATGCATGTGTGCAGGTGCTGGTCACAGGTGTGTCACACACCATCCTACCCTGCCATGTGCATACAGTCTGCTATGTCGCCTTTACATGACAGCGCTGCCATAATGCATACCCATCGGCCATGTGTCATCGACCATATGTCACATGGCCACTGTAACCCCTACCACCTCCCAAGTGCATACATTGGCACAGCTGCCAGATACAGTGGTGGTACGCAGGATGCACCACATACCGCTACACGCCTGCACATATCCCATATAGCGGGTGTGGCATTCCTAGCACCAACATGTGTGCAGGAATGTGTGCCCATGTATGCCACAGATCGGGGGGACTATGTGCCTCGTGCCACACATCACTGTACACCATGGTAGAGATCTGTACATACCTCAGTGTGGGGTGTATGGATGTGGATGGTGCAGTACATGCAACACGTCGTCCCTCCGTGTAGACATGTGTGTTCACCACCATGTCAGTATGTCAACATGTGTGTATGTCTGCTGCCTGTTGTGAGGGTGTATGCAGATATAGTGTTGTGACTGGACACTAACCACACAGGGTGACCATCCCGTACTGGTGCTGCATTGTACAGCCCTGTCAATGCCATACTTGTGAGCCTTACTGGCCACCTGTGCAAGACCGCCCCCTGTGACGTGGCGTGTGGGTGCATTGTATTGTGAGGGTGCCGACCACACAGGCAGGTGTCCCCATCTGCGCACAATGGGGTGTGTGCCATAGTGGTGTATGCCCCACGATTGCAGACATATTCCTGTACCGGTACAGCATCCAACTGCTGCACACCATGCACCACAGCTGACAGGTGACACCTGCGGTCAGTTGCCAGCACACTGTGTACGACACCTGCAGAATGTCACCATACCTATACTGTGTCATGCCATGTATGTGATGTCTCTGTCCACTGTAGCCTGTGGCACCGACCATAGGCGTCAGGTTCAGTATATGTGTGGACATGTGCGTCATGTACCGTGTAAGCAACATTACACTATATCTGGCACCGTGCTCTGCAGGTTTACATGTAGAACCTCTCTCCTTGCAACCTTAACTGTCTGTTCTCTATCACAAAAGCTCAGCACCTGCTCCCATAGTATTCCTACATAGGTAAAGTACATGTATACTAGATGGAGTACTACACTAGCCTAGAATCCCCTTGAGTACTCACTTCCCTATAGGTGCCTTCTGACCCAGTTACACAGCAAATGCATTCACGTTCTCTGGCATGTCGAAGGGTCAATTGCTAGTGACCTCTCCTGTTCAGATGGTGAATCTGGGCGTCCTGAGGCAATGTTACAGGTGCCTCATGGACACGGACAAGCTGCACCTCCCCCACTAAACATAATACATGTGAGAGATGCAACTATATAGCCAGACAGGGGGCTGAGCTCTCTCAAACCATGACTGGCAAGACCAAACGGGAGGGGAAGGACACCATGCACACCACAAACCCAGTGTCACATGTAACTATCACAAATGCTAAACAAACACATGAACACACTAAGACATACTTGGAGGCATTGTTGAAACATGTAACGAACCTAACGAGGCCTCTGAAGCAGACACCCAAGCAACTGCCTCCACAAGACATAGGACATGCAACACATAGTTCTCAACGTCAGTGTGCTAAACAGTCACAGCCCCAAAGGCCACACACAATGCCAGACACACTTGTAATGGGTGACGCCACAGTCAGACACACCGACGTCCCACCCACCAGACTGAACAAGGGAATGATCACAGTAGGCTGCCTGTCGGGCGCTGGAATCTGCCACATAACACACGCACTCAGGTCACTCTGCAGCATGTACAAGTATGACGCAGTCATTGTCCATGCTGGTGTCAATGACCGGAGACAAAAGGAGACATAGAGGGGCTCTCAGATTGTGTAGCCCAGGCCAGCATGTCCCTGACCCTGGGCAGTATCCCACCCTCATCAAGTATGATGCCACAATACTGGCTCCAAATGATCACCCTTGATAATTTGCCTGGTTACAGGTGTCAGTCTGAGGGGATCCAGTTTCCTCTTGCCTGGGATGACATGCTTGGCACGCCACGCCCCTTCACAAGGGATGGCTCGCACCTGTCGCCCCTGGTCTTCAGGAGTTTGGCTAAGGCTCCTGCCACCCCCACAGTGCCCACTGCAGGCAAGGCTGGAATGATGAACCTACCACCCTAGACTACAAACATGGAGAAAAGAAAGGGTAATACTGCTCAGTGCCAGTAGTCTACGCCCAAGATGCATGCCCTCAAATGCCCTCCTCAGTATGGAGGACATCGATGTCAGTGCTATGAGTGAAACATTGTTCAGGGCTCCTGAGAGCACCCCAGCACTATCAGGTCTTACCTCATATCACGCGTTCAGGACCATAACCCGGACCAAACACAGAAGGAGGGGGAGTCTCCATTTCCATGAAGGATACCCACACCTCCAGGTTGGCAGAAATGCACGTAGCAGCGGGGACCATCCAGGTGCAATTAACCATGGGTAGGACTGCCCTACAGTTTGTTGCATGCTACAGACCACCCTCCCAAACCCAGGATACCTGCACAGCCTTCCTGAAGACACTCGGGAGTATGAATGCTCTCACAACACCATAAAATTGGGTGACATCAACCACCCATACATAGACCGGGAACATTACCCAGGACACAACACCCTACACCAAAGGTTTCAGGTGTTCATACACCCTAATGCTGTAGAACAACCATGTGCCATACCCACAAGGGGAGGTACTATAGTAGTCCTGATCATCACACATGGGGACGACATGCTCCACACAGGATGTACATCCCTCAACGGTGAGGATAGACCATATAGTGAACTCACTGGAGATCTGCATCCTGCACCCAACACCGGCAAGGGAGACCACAGTGAAGACATCTCCACAGCGAACCCCACATGTCATACGACTGGTGTGGTACCCTACAAGGCCTCCATGCCAGTGGTAAACACAGGCCACACTGCTGAAACCCTTACAAATGCCTTCTATGAGCACCCTCAGGAATGTCTGGATCAAGCGATCCCTGATAACATCAGGACCTTGTCCACCAAAGGCAGGCACATGGTCTGGTGGACCCCAGCCATTAACAAACCGTACAACAAGAGGTGAAAGCTACTATATGACAGAGCAATATCACTACCAGGGAAGGCATCACTGGTTAATACTGGCATTAACATACGATCACACATACAATCATCCAAGGCTGCCTGTGGGACTGGACTTGCAAAGGACACATAAGACAAACATAAGGCCTTCCTTAGCTATGGTAGGAACATGGGTGGAAGCACACAGTTATGCTCGGAACTAGTCCAGAATGGTACAATGATCACTGAACCCACAGACATTGCCAACAAACTGGCAGACAAGTTCCGTGCATACATCTACCCCCCCCCCAAGAGGGGACGTATCTATCCCACCAGAGTCTAGCCTCCCAAACATCTCGAATGCCCAGGTGAGGGCTGATATCTGTAAAGCAGTGAACACAGCATCAATGGGACCAGATGGTGTCCCCGGCTGTGTGCTACACGACCTCAATGAGGGCCTCACCCCGCACATAAGGCCGCTGTTTAATCTTAGCCTTACTACAGACTACGTACCTGATGGATGGCATACGGCAACTGTGGTCTCACTCCACCAAGGCAGTGCTCCTATGGACTCTGTACATCCCTGCACTATAAGCTTGACAACCCTTGTCTGCAAAGCTATGGAGGGGTCCATAATGGAGCACATAAATAAAGACATTGGGGAACGACAAATACTGGAACATACCCACATCGGCTTAGTCAAGGGCAGATCCTGCTTCCTGAACCTGGTCGACCTGTTTGGAGGAGTCACTAAGGCCATTGATGGGGGTACGTCGGTTTGCACAGACTACAGTGATCTGGCGACAGCGTTCAAACCACACTCCACGTGGGCATCATAGAAAGGCTCACCAGCATAGATGTACAGACATATGTCACACGATGGGGTGCCAACTGGATGGAGGTCAACACCCACAGGGTTAGTGTTCCTGGTGCCATGTCAGACTCCAAGCTGGTCCCGAAAGGTGGCCCACAGGGCTCAGTCCTGGGCCCCCTCCAGTTCGGCATTCAACTTTCCGACGTGCATGCAAACATAGGGGGATTGTGGCAGACAAGGTATGCAGATGACTGCAAACTGGCCACCATACTCAACACCCCATCAGACACGGACATCCACCTGAGGTCTCATAGAAATGGATAACTGGTGCCAGAGCCATGGCCTGAAGCTGCATGCCAGGGAAGGTATAGACCTACACTTTGGGAAAGACATGTTCACCCCGAATTACCACATAGGTGGTAATCCATTAAACATGGTGGATGTGATCAGGGACATGGGTACCAGACCTGTCGGTAACCTCTCTTGACACTCACATTGCCAATGTGGTTGGGAAGACATTCTACTGTGCCCACCTGGTCATGAAGGGATTCAAATCCACATCAGGGGAGGTCATTGTACCCCTGTACTCTTCACGCATCAGACCAATGATTGGTTGCAACGCCACATTTGGAATGTACCTAACCTGACACCTGCAGCACTCGGAAGGACCTCAAACGTTCCACAACACAGGGATAAAGGTGCTGACACATATGTCACACACTGCTCGACTGGGGGACTCCGGCTGTATACCTTCTCATACCGTCTGCTCTGAGGTGATCTGTGCCTGACATACACGGCCATGTCCAACCTGGGTGTCATGGACATTTTCCACCTCCTAGGATCCAAACAACCACGGGCACGAGAGCAACTGACAGAAACCTCAACACGGACATAAATAGGACATGCTGGAGGGACAGGTTCATCGCCCAGAGACTCCCTACACCATGGAACAGATTCCCAGCCCTTGTGAAGCAGAGCCCCTCACTGACTCTGTCCAAGAGTAATCCTGACGTGTGGATGGGAGATCGTAGGCATGCCCCAGGCATCATCTCTGTGTCACTGCTGGACAGAGGGACAGCAGACCAATGGATATAATATCCTCATCCTAAGGGGTGGTGGAAGCTACACACACTCTGGCTAGCCTTACACATGCCGTAGGGCACATAGCCTGGTATGTACCTATGCACCTATGTACCTATGTAGGTGTCCAGGCAGGTTGCGGGTACCTGTGGTATGCTGATATTGCCAGATGTGCCTGTGGGTAACCCACAGCTACACGTGGGGGACTGATAACAGTGCTCCCAGTAGGCAAATGCAAGTACACCATATGAGGCATACAGGTTAACAGAACCAACATGGTGCTACACATGTAACCGTCACACATACCGTGTACACAGCTCAATGTATGCTGCACCTGCACTACATGGTATGTCTGCTGCATGATGACAGTACACACCCACGTCACATACGCACCTGTCACTTGTCATACACAACCACTGCAACATACACATCACACACTATGCGTACACAGGTATCACATACACCTCTCACTATCTTGTCCACCCTGTGCATCAGAATGTATTTGCATAACTGTGCACCGATGGTGTGGATGACAGTGATGCGGCAGAGGCTTCATCATATGCACAGGGTGATATGTGTGCCAGCGGCATAGGCTGTACCAATGGATGACATCATGTGTGTGTGTAAGGGCCGGTGCATTTACTGGGCATGACTGTGCAGAATGCATGTGGATGTGGTGGAGCCCTACAGTTGTGTCTGCCGTGTGTGGGTATGTGTGTACACAGTTCAGCCATCTGTGATGCCTACACGGGGTATACTTGGCAGCCCCAGACTGTACAGTGCAGGTTGTATGGCTCACTGTGTCCGTCTGCGGCCAAGTGACCCGTGCCTGCCTGGGGTCGCACGGGCACTACCTGGTAGAGGTATGGAGTGGCCACTCTCCGATGACACATGTCTGCTGGAACCGTGTCCACGCTGGGACCGGCCAGGGCCACGTCCACGTGGCCTGCTGTGTCCTGGTGTGGTTGGTGTAGCACCAGCTGCACTGCTGCTGCTACCGGCACTGTGTGAGTGGGCATGAGAGGTGGCACGCACACGTCGACCTACACTAGGTGGGGTTGCTGGCCTATGGCCACGTGTCCTACGCCTCACCCCTACCAGGTGTTTCAGCACAGACAGCTCACGCTCGCGGATTGACATGCCTCGGTTGAGGATTCCAACCATCTCACCTAATCGCCTATCCAGTACATTAGCAATCTGCTGTTGAGCATTCGCCAATGACTGGATGTTCTCATTTAGGGAACGGGATTATGGCCCTCTGCAGCCTCTGCCCTTCTTGGTTCTGCCATTCAGCATGTGCCTGTGCCGCCATTACAGTCTGGAACATGCGTCTGGTGATACCAGCTGCTGCACCCTGTACAGCAGGTGCATGTCTGCCAGAGGTCCTACGAGCAGCACCAGCCACATGCCTGTGTGGCACATCACCAGTCATTACACTGGCAACATGGTGTGTACCCGCACCTTCTGTAGCCACCACACATTCCTGCTCAATGCCAACAGACGCTGACTGTCCTTCCTCTATGGGCAACGGTGATGTGGTATGTGTTGGCATCAGAACCATGTGCGGAGATGAGGGGGACATAGGTGGGATGGTAACCAATGGCACAGCTTCTGCCCCTGACAACCCTGCCTGTGCCTCATGCATATGGTCATCACCGCTAGTATCTGTGGGGACACCAGCATCAGATGGACCGCAGGAGGGGAACGCACCTACACCACCTGTGAATACAAAGACATACTGTAAGATACATTACACACATGCAGACACACACGCAGACACACACACACACACGCAGACACACACACAGACACACACACACACACACACACACACACACAGACACACACACGCACGCAGACACACACACACACACACTGACACACACACGCAGACACACACACACGCAGACACATCATGCATGTGATATTGCAGATAGCATGCAGCATTCCCACACCACAGCTCAGTGAATGCAGGCTGACATTAATAGTGGTAGTATGCATACTGCCCTGGGGTGCACACTACATCAAGCAGGTGTCATTTCAGTAGGCATGCAGTGCACACATTCATGGTAGTTTGCATGCATCACTGTGATACACCGTGTGGCCACAGGCAGGTTAACAGTACACATGGCTGGCGTCACTTTGACATGTACTCTGCCAACATGTGCGATAACATGTGGACATGTGACAATGGTGTCCCACCACATGCACCGCATCATACTGGACCTCACAGTGCAGTGTTATGTGTACAGGCTACAGATAGAATGCATGTGTAACAAAGATGTCTGTGCAGTTGAGGTTGGTGTGAGCCGTGTACATAGCTATACAGTGGGGAGTACAGGCACTGTGCCACTGCATGGCAGCAGGACACAGGTATGTTTCTGTGTGATGCATAACATGGACGCATTGCATTGCCATGTCTGCAACACAGTCATGCTGTTCCACAGCACATATATGGTAGACATTGGTGGCACCTCTGGTGGCTGCAGACAGGCATTCCAGTTGTCTGGTGTACCACATCAAATGTACAGGTGGCCAACTACAGCTATGATCGCACTATGTGTGGACAATGTACAATGGTGTCTATCCACTCCAGATGTACTGTGTGGCAACATGCCTGTAGGTATCACCCATGGCCATGTTTGACTGGGTCATGGACAATTGTGTGTGATGGGCATCGTGTACCCATCCCTGTGGTGGCCCATGTGACATACACCCATACAAGTCGGAGGTGTCACAATGCAGAGGGCTATGCAGACAGTGTGGATGTCTGCTATGTCGGGCGTAGGTCATGTCATGGTGTGACAATATTGCAGACAGAACACCACATGTGTGGGACATGTCATGTGCCATGTCACAACGTGTGCAAACAATGCAGGTGCATATGTCACATTGGTAACACCTGTGTGCTGGCCAGATCACAGCTCACTATGTGGTACTGTGTGCGTACCACAAATGGCATTCCAATGCATACTACATATGCAGCCATTGTACAACACCTCCACCATTGTATGCATAGCTGACTGCACATATCACACTGACGGGTTCTGTGGTTTCATGCCGGTGTATACTAATGGTTGTATCTACTGTATATGGGTGGCGTGTGTGTCAGGTGGTGCAACCTGTATACCGTGACTGGAGCAGAACCCAGGTGTGCATGTCATACCTGGCCACATGGCGGATATCTATACACTGTAACATGCCTGTTACTAACAACAGTCTCACCTGCGACGGACCCATGGCTGTGCGACACGCCAGAGGTACCTGTATAGGGGCGACACAACATTATAAACATTATCCATGACTGTAGCCACAGTAAGCACTGTGCATGTCACATCATGTACCTGTGTGGTAGCATGTGTTATGCACATGTCTGCAAACACAACGTAGCATACTGTAGTATGCGGCTTGTGTGGCCATATACCTGGCATGTGTTGGTACATTACGTGGTGTACTGTGACACCCACACCTATGGCAGTTATCATACACATATGCAAGACTGACTTACCAGGCAGCTCCATGCTCGTTGGTTGGGAGACACCCACCTCCACGATGGCAGCGAGTGTTTCTGCATGATGTTCCCTGGGTGTCCCCAGACGGGCCAGGAGCTCCTCCGTGTGTGTGAATGGGGGCTGGGTTGGTGGCCCACCACCTGTTCCGGCTTGTTCCCTGGCGATTGCGGCGGCACACTGTTTTGCGTGCCGTATTAGGTCCATGCAGTGTCGGCGTATCTGCTGGTAGGTGCGGTTGTTGCCACCCACGTCGTTCACCCTCTTGCACATATCCTGCCACAGGTCATCCCGCTGCTGTGCTTGCTGTGGAACATGGCTGAATAGCAGGTCATAGTTGTCATGGAGCAACGGTATGATTACGTCATCCTCCTGGTGGCTGAAGGCTGGCAGCCGTGAACGAGGCATTATCTGTAAGACATAATGATGGTGACAGGTCACATTTACACTGATGTACTGGCATACCGCTGGACATACATTGCTATGACATGTACGACATCTGCACAGTAATCTCTGCGATGCATCATGGCACTGACACAGCTGACGTGTTGCTGTCACACCGTTAAGCAGCGGGTATCATATCATATCTGTGTGTCAACTCATCACACTGTACACACACCATGTTGATGGTAACCTGCTGTGGACATGTGTACCTGCCTGCACCTGTGTTCATACCAGTTGGCACATGTCCCAATGTACACACAGTTCTACAGTTCACCTGGATGCTGTGTATATGTCACTAGGCATCACGGATGCAGCCATTATGGACGTCAGCGGTGGCACTGCACACATACACCTGGATACCTGTACATGCATGTGTTGTGCCATGTACATCTACACATCACTGTACAGGTGTTGGACAACCTGCCACGGCTCACCTGTATTGCACGTGTGATACACATGGGACATTGTGTAATCATATGACATTAGCAGGGATGGTCATACATAGCATGTGTGCGCGCACATTGTACATGCCAACACACAGCACCTGTGACACCACAAGGTGCATCAGTGCCACATTACTGCTCTAGACGGTTGATAGTGCAAGTGCCATTTGGCCATCGCACCATGTAGGACTGTAATAGCATGTACAGCCTTGCTGGACAGGGCTGCATGGTATGACAGGGTATGTCACATACATGGCACAGGGATGTGTCACACCTGGGGGGTACTGATATTGGGAGGGTGGCTGTCCATTCCATATGTCATTGCTATGTGTATATGGACATTACACATGTCTATCATCATGGTGTGGACAATGGCCTTCTGCAAGGTAGGCAGCATGCTGCTTGGTGGGGGTGTGTATGGTGCATGCTGGTATCGCACATCCATGCATACACATTACCCCTGACAGGTGCTATGTGCTGTGATATTGTTCAACACAGTGCTGTATGTGCCCACACGATGATATCCCGCACATGGATGGTAGCCTGGCCTGACATGGGTACCACATATGTTCACATCCAGTGCCTGCTGCCACCGCCATGTCAGCAGGTGCACCACACAGCACCATCCCTCCCACAGGGACCGTGGTGTTGGGCACAGCATAGGTATCCATTTATGGGGACAGGGATGTTCACATAGCAGGGGCACTGATGGTATCATCCATCGGACCATACACGTATGACGCACACCTCACACACCAAGCCCATTCAGTATGTTGTTTGCAACACTGACACAGCTATACTGCTAGGCCAGGGACATTCCCAGCCGTACATACACAGATGCATGAACATCTGTCTGTGGCATGGGCTACAATGATGGTGGGGTTCAACACATACCGTGTTTGACTGTGGCTGGAGCAGATGTTCTGTGCACGTGTCTACAAGGTGAACCTGTTCTACAGTAGCCAGCGGTGATGTGCTGTGCACATGTCAATGATGCACATTGTGTTGGTTTCTGGCTGTCAACAGGCCAGTGGTGGAACACACAGGGGTATTAGTGATAGAATATGCATGCCGCCCTGTACAGCTGTACTGCTAACATCTCAGGTGCTAATGTGTCATGGACATGCACACCTTACCCGGACAGGTGGTGGTGGGTTGCCACCCGTACCCATCTCCTCTTGTGGGTTGCTATGATCCAACACCCTCTTTGTATTGTATGTTCAGGCTATGCACCTGTGTGGGACATGTGGGCATGCTATGCACTACTGCGTACCTTTGCACCCAGTGCACAACATGTCACACAGGTAAACTGGCAGCCATACACTTCACAGCTTGATGACGGTACAACAGGTGTTGTACACACGTAACACATATCCTGGGGAACATGGTCATATGTACAGGCATGTGCAACAGTCACGTACCACTGCTACCCCTATATGACGGATATGCAGTACATGTGGCGGTACAGCGACTGTCACATGTAGTCGTGCAATGCCCCCCTACCTACATGGTGTGGTACTGCCTGTGGGGGATATGCGTCTGCATTCATGCTGTGCCCATAGCTGACAGTTGTACATCGATATGTGCAACATACCTCAGTTGGTGTTCTCATGGGTGCATGTTCAACATGGCTCTGCATTGTTTGTGTCTGTCACACAGTCATTATTGTACATGGTTTACATGCCAGCCATGGCGTACTGTATGTGATTCCATGTACTTCATTGGGATACCATCATTATACATTATAACAGCGTATTCCAGCCATCACATAGCCTTCCTAGATGACACTGTTAGCCAGCCAGTAGTAGGTGTTCCACCATCTGCACATAGGTCACACAGTACAAGGGCGGCTGACACCCATTCTGGGGACAGGGTGCTGACAGCTGTGGATGGGTGTGATGCTGTCGACAACCATGACTGCACCTGATGGTCACATCTGGATGGGTAACATTCACAACACACACCTACCTTCGTGTAGTAACACATCATCTCCAACAATGGACATTCCTGCCAGAACAATGTGTGCAGTATGTCTGTATGACAACTGTAGGCACCACTGGTGGCCCCCAGCATGGCAGCCAACAGCACCGGTGTATATCCCGTGGAACCATGGGTTACACCATTCACAACACACCTGTCTCAGATGACCCTGTTGTGGATCACAGTGCAGTTCCACACATCATGTTACACTAGGCATCATGCACTGTTATGTTGCGGACGTGTGAACAGCTGTGCAACTCAACATATGCACATATGACACATCACCTGGTACAACATATCTCTCATACAACATGTTATTGTGACCACCCTGTGATGGCATTACACAGGCTACGTGTACTGGGACATGTGATGGCTCACCGGTGTATTCACCCTCTGGGTGTGTGTCTAGCCAAGTGTACAGTAGGCAGTGGTCTGAACACAGGGACAATGGACATTGACCTACTGTGTCACTGCAACTGGTGCCTATGCTCATACTGTACTTATACAGGCATGTGGTATCTGACCGCTATGACAGTCCTGATCGACCACACTGCTGTGGCACACATGACCTGCGGCCATCTGCCTGGGGTGTGGAGCACACATGTACATCTTCACATGCTATACTGCCTCTGTGGCGGTGTCACATGACTGTCTCCAGCAGGGCTGTAACAGGCAGGCACGGCATGGGGTCATGTGGGACAATGCTTGCACCTTCCACTGTGCTGCACACAAGGCACACACAGTAGTGCGCCACTCACATTTATCTGCAGTGACTGGGACCTGCCTCCATGCTCTGCGCAGCACACCTGCAAGTACAGATTGTACACGGATCGTACCTCCCAGGCACATACCTGGGCTGCAACACACACAGGTGAGGGGATCCCACATCACACAGTGTTTTGCACACATCCTGGATAGTTGCCGAACACAATGCATCATAGGTGCTCAATGTGCAGATACCCATGTTTGTGACCGCTAGACACATTGTAACACGCAACAGAGTTTACATTGTACACCACAGGTTACATGCTGTCTGTGTTGTTATACTGTACATTGGGCCTCAGACAGCTGATACTGCCATGTGCTGACAGCAACCCACACTTCCCTAGAATGGACAACCATGTACCTACACATGCTTGAGGCATGTACTCCACCCAGCTGGATGACACATTATACAACACATACCATACCTACACTACCCTCAGCATGCACAATACCTCCATGTGTCTGGTGTGTTGCACCTGGGGTTATCCCCCCTTTGGTGGATGAACACATATGCTTCACGGCCCTGCTAGCCACACCCTGGACACACACCCATCGCAGCATACATGGAACATGTGTACTACAGCCAGTACTACTGACGTCTGCTGACAGCAGTTGTTAGTGGCATGACACCCCAGCAGATGGACAGTGTACATACCTATGCTGACACATACCACAGTGCACTTCCGTAGCATGTACACAATGGTAGGGACCATGCTATTCCACACAGAGACATGGCGGTACTGACCTTTTCACAGGCACCACGGTGGTGGTCATGTTCCATGCACATCTGATGTATGGGCACATGTGCAGGCTGTTGCACGGTGGTGTATATTCACATGTGCGGGGTGCATCACTTGTCAGCCATGGTGGGTCCTCGAGGTCCATCACATGCTCCAAGGCTAGCTACCTACACATGACTGCTGCACATTGCAGTGTGGGGCCTCAGGCAGTGTGGTGGTATGTCTGTGGTGTTTGGCTACATCCACATTCAATGTCACATACAATAGTCACCCAGGCATTGCAGACCGAGATAATGTTGGCAACGTGCCAGGCGATGGTGTACTTACCAACAATACACACTCTCACTCACTACAGGGTTGCAATCCATACATGGACATCGTAGTGTCCCTGTGGACACATACATGGTACTGACATGCACACATTATGTCCTGGGACACTGTCCGATGTCACCTTCCGATGTCCCTAGCTGTTATGTCCCGCCAACCTGTTTGGTATGTGTCTCCACACCAGCCCACTATATTCACTGCTAGCCTGTTGCCGGACATTGTGTACCTTGACCACCGCACAGCCGCATCTATCGCACTACCCATGGGTGGCACTGCATTGCACGTGTGGGACTGCATTCATACACCCATGACTGGACCGTTCTGTATGGCACTGGGGCACATCCTCATGAACGTGCTTCACGCACACATTGATGGCCTCCATGCCTTTCCTGGCACCCTTTCTGGGCTTCTGTGTGCCACGGCATGCCACATACACATGCTGCCCACCTGTCGTACCATTGCATGGGTGGTTGGGGTGGTACGGAGGGCAACACATCAGACGTTGTCCTCACATTGCCCTTCAGCACCATTCCACGTTCTGGTATTGGCAACGTACACATCCACCTGCACATCATACCCTGTGTCTCAGGATGTTAGGCTATATGACTCCTGGACAGGACACACAGTGGTGCAAGCATATCATAGTACCTACTACATGTCAGGTACATATGGCATTACACAGTCCTCAGTCATGGGGCCCCTCATGTTCACTATTTGCTTACATACGCAACATGCTGTCACAGAGTACTGTCCATGCCTAGATATCCCACATCTACATACCTGGCGCCATTATAGCTCCACCAGCTCATACCGATAATGACCATACGGGTGTCAGTGTGGCAGATACATCATGTGGGTGTCATGGCATCAGGATGCATGACACATGGTGCATGCACATCACCTTTGCATAGCAACATTCACCCACTGACTATCACATGGATACTGGTCCCGTACATGCATATCACATTGTACATGGTTGCTGTACACACAAATGCCCCACACGGTCCTGTAGTTACCATATTCCACTGTGGCATGGATACACTTCTGCAGGGCCACACCTATCTGTACTGTGTGTGATGCTGGTACATAGGTAGCCATTGTACCTGTGGCATACACACATCTACACACGGTCAAGGGTACAATACCACATTTATGGTGTACCTTCCGCAACGGCTACAACTTTACATGGCACAGCATTGTCATGCCACGATGTGTACCAGGCTTGGACAGTTTACATATGCAGCTGACAGACGGAAAACATATCTGTATACCACATACACAGGGGTGTCTTCTGCTCTGACACGGACCATGTCCTCCGCATTACTGATGCATATACTCCTCATACATGACAATTGCAGTGGGCAGTGTGAACGGACTGCTCATGGATATGTGCACACATGCCACACTGCATGGGCTGGGCTTCTGTGTTACTTCCACAGACACAACACACACCATGCTGTGTAACATAGGTCCTGTGCACATCCCACAGGGACACACATTGGCACTGTTCATGTGATAGCTCCCTTGCTGTTTGAGTGACACGTAGTCATGGTACCACCACAGCAGCAGTACTGTGTAAACATGCAGTTGACACCCGCCTCTGCTGTTCACAGGACACTATCATGGGGAGGTGACACTACTGTGTACACTGCACATGTGTTTACACATGGACCTGCCAGACTTCATTGTTGCCCACAATGCACCTGCTACAGACCGTTTGGGCATGGTTAGTTGGTGTTCCTTCCATTTCAGATGGCTATGATGCTACTACTCTGTCCCATACCTACAGGCCAAATGTATCCTGTTATTGTATATACCAATAGGCAATACCTCCATTATGCATGATATGCCTGTGATACTGTGTATAATGTCTGTCATATCCACCATGACAGCTTTACATTACACATAGTTGACATAGTATCCCCTACTGCAAGGCATACGTGCACGTCAGGCACACATTACGTATGACATCGACGGTATATGCCCATACACATGTGTGCTGTGACAGTATACATACATGTCCTATCCCCTGCTATGGCACTTCCTTGTTGGACATCCCCTGCCAGCATCGGCGTGTGGTCTGGCATTGTTTTTATTAACTGTTTTATTCATTAGTTTTTCTGTGCCTTTAACATTTAATTTTTATTAGATTATTGATTAATTGTTGTCAGTATATATTTAGCAGGTTGTACACACTCTGAAGAAGTCTTTTGGATGAAACCTAGGTCAGTGTTGGAGAACTGTGCTTTTGTTGTTCAATAAACTACAAGGTTGAGCTTCGTGTCTTCATGGGATTTTATTTCTTTATCCTTGGTTCCCTGGTTGGATTTTGTCTTTCGCCATGGAGGACGAAGGCTCCCCAACTAACATCAAGGGTTTATTGCAACAAATTCATCAGCAGCTTTGTGAGCACACTGTGCAGATACAAGGTCTTTTGGGCAGGTTAAATCCTAGTACTGGTTTGTGCTCTAACAGTAGCCTGGGACTACCTCTTACACAACCTACACCTGTTCCTTTGAATTCTGATACTGTGGTTATGTTGGAAGGTAACGGCAATTGTCCGGGTACTATACCATCATCTGGTTCATCTATTTCAGCTAGCTCCTATGCGGCTAATAATCGGAATCGTTGGATGACAAATTGTTTTAACTTTAGCCATGACAAAAGTGCGCCACAGGTCGGATTAGACACGCAAGTTAAATCGCTTACTGAACTACTCAAAGAATTTGAGCTTAAGTTGTTCAAACTAAAAAGAATCCAATTAGAAAATGGCTATCTTGGTCGTAATATTCAATTGCGGCTAGTGCCTAAGGGTTTACGGGTATGGCGTTACCCGAATGGTTGTGAACACAATGTCGACATGATCAAAGAGTTACATACATTATTCGACACGACTGGGGTGCAAATTATGGAGATTATGGTGAAACATAACAATCTTAAGATCGACAGGTTGTTGAATGAATTAGATGAGGTCCATACCAAGATTACTCAAGACCTCTTATTTGATCAATATTTTACCAATTACACTAACATTGTGATGGACATTGAGAAGAGCTGTGATATTCTTTACAATAAAAAGTTTGATAAACTTCAGCGCGACATCACAATATACCGCAATGGTAAAGTTTATCCACTTGATGTAAAAACTAACATTCAAAATTCACGGACAGCTAGTTCAGCCAATCTAAGTGAAGATCTGGAAGAAGGGGCGGTGACGGAAACAGCAGCGGGTTCTTATTGTGCCGCCGGTCGAGGGGATGACCCTTTAGGAGAAGCTCCGAGGAGGTCAGAAAGAATCAGACAGCAAGGGACAGTCCGCGAAAACAGTGACAGTTACCAGTTGGGAGCAAAACCCAAGACGGACTATCGGTGGGGAAACCAAGAACGCAACTGGCAGAAAGTAACAAGAAGGTAACCAAAAAGATTTTTTGGCTACATGATTTATCCGTTTGTGACGACAACTGTTTTGTTTGTTTGAACAGTGAAACGCATACTCATTCTGGGTTTACAGTTAACAGTTGCGCTATTACATCTAATAGTTCAGATTTATCAAGTGTTGACACTGAATTTAGTTTGGTCAAAGCTTTGACGGATATCGAGTCAACCCGGGTGCATTCTATGACCAATATTGTTAGTGATGACCCATATACTAAGAGTTGCTCTTTAGGAACGTTTTTTTCAAATGTTAATGGCACACATTTTTCTACCATACTGGATGGTAGTTCTCCAAGCAGGACGACATTGTCAGAAAGATCTCTTTCACGTATGTTAACGGAAGACATTGACTGTATTGACTCATATGGAAAATTGGCTATTGCTTGTGAAGCTAGTGACACGCGGCCAAGTAATGCAGTGTGCTTGGCTGAAACGGATATTTCTCTTTATTGTGGTAATGGCTTAGACAGTATCATTCAAACAGCACTATGTGATAGAGTTGACATTAATTCTATGGTCGATACATCATTGGAAGCTGATGATAATGTATTGTTGCAGATGAGTACTTATACAGTAGTGGGAGAGAATTATGGAATGTTTTCTGATTCAGTTATAACACACAATAATACCAGTGGAGAGCATTTTATGGTAGAAGGGCATCTTCCCAATAACACATGTCATCCTTCTGAAGTTGGTTCTAACCTGGCATGTCAACAGGTTTTTGATATCTTACCTGACGACATTGATGGGAATACTATAATACATACAAATGGTCAGGTTGACAGGGTTAATTTGAGTTATGGCCAAGTTACGGACAGTAATGAATCAACCCCTTTGTCTAATCCTATAATTATATTTAATAATACAAAGGATTTTAAGTTGTTTAATTATTCAAGCATAGTTTTTGACACTCAGCATGCTGAGATATTATCTAAAGGTTTTAACTTTGTACCTTGTAGAGAAGGAAATATAGCTGAAGTGCTTATGGACTTGAAGTTATTCACCCGCAAAATGAATTTGTTAGCTTACTTTGGATTTAATAATTGTAATGAGTGCTCCTTGAGAGCCTCTAATTTACATAAACCAAGTTATTTCAACCCACCATACAATAATATGGCGCATTTATTTGAGAATTTGTGTGAACAAGACATTAGGGAATTTTATAAGTCTAACAATTTAGTACATCAAGGCAATTTAACTCAAGACAGTATTGACAGTATCAACTACATTTGCTCTAGTAAAACTATTCGCGTGATGAAGCCTGATAAGGGTAATGGAGCTGTAATTATGGACAAATTGGATTATGACAATGAAATGTTAACCATGCTTTTGGATGAAAATTATGTAGAAGTGAGTATTAATGAGATTAATATAGCATATCAAAAAATTGATTTATGTCTTGAGGATATGTTATTTCAAGGGCAAATCAATGAGGATGAATTTCACTTTATGACTAATAAATTCCCGGTTGTGAGTGGGATTTTTGGAATTCCGAAAATCCATAAAGGTCTTAACAATGTCCGATTTAGACCAATCGTTGACGGGAAAAGAAGTAAAGTGTCCTTTATCAGTTAGTATTTGGATTCAAAGTTAAAGATAGGTTTAAATAGTTTCCCACATATCACTAAAGATTCCTGGCATTTTTTGGATAAGATTAAAAGACATGGTATCCAGCAAAATACATGTTTTGCGACCATTGATGTGGTCAACTTATTCAGTGTTATACCACATGAAGTTGGTTTGGTTTGGCTGGAAGAACAACTTTTAGTCACCAGTCTCTACGACCAGGACCAAATTAACGTTTACGTGAGGCTTATGGAATTAGTGTTAACATAATAATTTTTTGTTCTTTGAAGGTCACAAGTTTCGTCAAAGAACTGGTGTGGCAATGGGGGCAGCTTGTGCCCCCATTTACGCCAACTACATCATGGCATATTGGGAGACGAATTTTGTTTTCAACAGTGAATACAATTCATATATTAAACTATATACTCGCTATTTGGATGACATTTTTATTGTATGGCAGGGTGAGAAGAGAATTTTGGAAGCATTTATTGCCCACATTAATCAAACTGTTTGGTTTCTGAAATTTACCTATGAAATCAATGATGAAAAAATTAGTTATTTGGATGTAAGTTTGACCTACAACAGAGATAAAAACCTTATTTCATCAAAAATTTTCAGAAAAATCTACATTCTCAAACTTTTATTTGCATTATGACAGCTGGCACCCGGAACACCAGAAAAGAGCCATTATTAAAGGACAACTAATTAGGGCAGCACGTATGGTTAGCGAAGAAGTAGACTTTTATGCAGAAGTTGAATATATGATCAACTTGTTTATTAATAGGGGTTACCCTATTCACTTATGTGAAGAAGTTAGGAAGGAAGTGCAATCTAAAAGGGAGGGTGGACACATCCAACCTACACTTAAAAGTACTCAAAATCTTTTTGTAGAAAACCATAACGACAAGAACAGATATGATATATGTGACGATCATATTCTGTTTGTTGTCACATTTAATGCTGACACCGACAATATAGTTAAGATCATAGATAAGAATTGGAGGTCCTTTATTAGGCTTAAGGATTTTCAGGGTTTTGCAACTCGCAAACCTAAGTTTGTTTTTTGGAAGGACAGGGCTCTAAAACAGATTTTTGAGAGAGGAAGTTTACCTGTTAACAACAATATAAACAACATTAAAGGCAATTTCAAATGTGGTAGATGTTCCACCTGTTCCTTTATATTGCCAACGGTTAGTAAGATTACTGTCAACAATATTTATATCAAGATTAGGGGTAAATACAACTGTCACTCTTCTAACATTGTTTATCTTGCCAAATGTCAGTCATGCATGGCATTTTATGTGGGCAAGACATGTAGAAAATTTAGGGATAGAATTAAGGAGCATGTCTTAGACATCCAGCATAAAAGGTCTTCTAATGCTTTAGCACGACATATTTCAACATACAATGACCACAAATTCTCATTTTGTGTTATAGAACAGTTGGTTCATGACCAACAAGGTAGGCTAACTGAATATCATCTTGATGTGTGTGAGCTCAAATGGCAGATGGTATTGAATGCCTACCATTATCCGGGTTTAAATGAATTTTCTTCTATTAAACCCTATTTGAGGCTAAAAGGCTAAAAAACATAATGGGATGAAGTTTCAGGTATTCAATTATTTCCCATGTAGTTAATTTTATGTCTCATAGGTATTTTTGGGAATGTTCACGCAGCTTTATTTGTTATTTAATAGTACATGTGTTGTTCATTTGTTATTTTTTAGAATTTTTTGTCTCATATTTACTTCAGATTTTTTATTTTTACACATATATATACACTATATACACATTTTTTATATAATTAATCATAAGATGAATTGCATATTTTATTGGTTAGGTATATTTTATATATAGGTTTAATTACATTAGTATTATACTGTATAACAGGTCTTTTTATTAACTTTTATTCATTAGTTTTTCTGTGCCTTTAACATTTAATTTTTATTAGATTATTGATTAATTGTTGTCAGTATATATTTAGCAGGTTCTACACACTCTGAAGAAGTCTTTTGGATGAAACCTAGGTCAGTGTTGGAGAACTGTGCTTTTGTTGTTCAATAAACTACAAGGTTGAGCTTCGTGTCTTCGTGGGATTTTATTTAATACCTCCATTATGCATGATATGCCTGTGATACTGTGTATAATGTCTGTCATATCCACCATGACAGCTTTACATTACACATAGTTGACATAGTATCCACTACTGCAAGGCATACGTGCACGTCAGGCGCACATTACGTATGACATCGACGGTATATGCCCATACACATGTGTGCTGTGACAGTATACATACATGTCCTATCCCCTGCTATGGCACTTCCTTGTTGGACATCCCCTGCCAGCATCAGCGTGTGGTCTGGCATTGTTCTCTCTTATGTCCCCCTGTGGCAGCCCTTGTGGTGTCTCTGCTGTGTACATGATGTCCCACTGCTGTGCACACGGTGTCCACAGTCGTTGGTATGCTCAGCAGGATAGCACTACATAACCACCTTTCACCACTCTCTGCATTATGGACACTTATCATTACTTACAAACACCATTCCCATACAGTACAGCTTCGTCATACACATCATGCGTTACACACCCGTACATATCGTGTGTTCTACATACCTTGTCGGTGTTTTGTTCCGTTTTTCGTTCCATGTATCGGTATTCCTATTTATTACTCTTTCGGTTGTACACTGCTGGTTCGGTATGAGCATACGGTTTGAATATCCTGGGAGTCATCCTTATATCCGTCGATACCTGCAACATGTGGGTTCATCCCACCAATTGCTGTTCCTCAGTGTGTAATTGTGTGCATATCACCTGTGCATCTACTCCATTCGGACATTACGCGTCGTAACTGGGGTATGGTTGGATTCCTCACCTCGGCGTTGGCTATTTACCCTACCTTCGTGGAGATGGTCTGTATTGTGTTATGTTATGTGTAACTGCAGCCGCTATGTGTGGCGAGAGGTACAATTCGCAGTGGTGTTAGCCGTGGATTGTGTGTGTTGGGTATGGTATTAGGTTCGACATGTGGGTGTCCCTGTCCTGACAGCGTCTGTTGATGGCGTTTTGCATTTGGATGTGTAACATAGCTGTTGTATTCCTTTAAACAACGCATGCAAGTATGCATCCGCTGTTGATTGTGTTTCCCACGCGAGATGTTGCGGTTATGCAGATGTCATTGACTGCCTGTATGTTTGTGCCACTATTACGGCATGTATCCCTTTAATATGTACGATGGGGGATATCGGAGGTTGTAGGTGACGGATACGGGTTGTGGGCCTTGCATCTCTACATACACGGTATGGTTGTCTGTGTGCTCCATCCCTGCCTGGGGAGTTGACAGTTAATTGTCTGTCGGTCTGGGAGTGTAGGTTGTGTTGTTGTCATGTGGTGTTGGTATCGCCTGCGTGTGTGCTTCATGCATGTATTCCTCCGTCACATCTGTAGTATATCAGCGGTTGTTTGTACGTGATGACTATCCCTTGTCATTCTGTCCCGGATATTTACAGTCATTGTGGTTGTGTTCTTGGGATGGCCTGTTTGCCAGTGTTTGCCACCTATTCAGGTGGGGATTGCTTGTTTGACACTTGTAGAACACACAGCGGTATTTACGGGCCGATACGTGGCCATGGTCAGTACCGAGGTAGCACATACGTATTTCCGCGGTACATACCTATTGCTGTGTGACTTTGCCGACGTATCGATTTGCAATTAGCATATCGGTGTCATACATACGGTCATGATTAGTACATACGTCCTTTCCATTTCCTGTGGGGTATATTCCTGTGCTATATTCTGGGACATTGTCACTTTGTATCGTTATACGTCGCCACACGCCTAGCCAGGGTGAGGCACTCACTACTACTTTGGGACTACTGGTGTACATATGCCTGTGGCTAATGTACTGTATGCCTACACATATTATTCCACTCTGCCTCTAACATGGCACCAACATACACATATTACAGAGACACACACATTACACTCGCACAGTGACACACATGGCACCCTCACCGCACACATACACATACTACGGCACTCACGGGGACGGTTGCATACAGTACCTGCGTGGGCCGCATCACCGGCAGCGGTGTCTACCTCCCCCCTCATATCATCATAGTATTACCCGCGCAAGTACTGTTACTGTACTGTGGCCTGGCGATCATTCCGACTCGCAGTTATGCATTTCGGTATGTTGCCCTTTCCATGGTTGGCGGTATCCTCTTCTCTTAAACCTCATGGATGCTCAGGTTGTCATTTCACTATGTATACTATGTACAGATCTTGCGTGTTACATCTCTGTCACCTTACATCCCTCTGATTCCCTGTCTTACCTGTAGTACTTATATGTATATGTGTACATATATTTCTATATATGTAATTATATCTATCTACATATATGTATATGCACATATATACATGTTTATATGTATACACCTTGCGGCGAATGTGGCAGCATACAGCAACGCCGTCTGCTGTAGGACCTGCGTACAGTTCAGGTGTTGGCGTTCCATGCTCCGCTGGCTGTTGGGTGTACAGTGTTTGGGGGCTGCCTATGTTGGAGTCACACATGAGGCCACCCATACAGTACACTTTACGGGTGGTCATGTTTGTGTGCCGTCCATTTCACTGTGTGTGCAGGTAGGGAGGTGTCAGTCCATGGGGCCTACACTGTCAGAGTATGTGCTATACGTTCCCTCTTTGCCAGGGCATAGGCATATTGGGTACGCCTCCGTCTGCCTACTGGGGCTGGCACAGTGTGTTCATGGTCCTGAACCCTCTGTGCCTGGTCTTGCCTTGGCAGTTGTGGTGGGCTTTGTGGCCCTTCACCATTATGTCCCTGCAGCAGCTGCTTCCGCAGGATCATATTATGTAGCATGGCACATACTATGAATATGTGGGCACATGTGCCTGGAGAGTACTGCAGGGCTCCACCAGATGTATCCAAGCACCGGAACTGTGATTTCAGCATTCCAAACACACGCTCTATGATTATTCTGGTTTGTGCGTGTGCCTCATTATGGCGTTCTTGCATGTGTGTGTGTGCATTTCTGATGGGGGTCATCATCCACGGCTCCAGTGCATAGCCAGCATCCCCCACAAGGTGGCCTTGTGGGATGTCCCCCTTGGCAAATACCTGGTACAGCTGTGAGGCATGCCAGATATGGGAGTCATGGAAGCTTCCAGGGCTGCCAGCTCACACATCCATGATAATGCCCTGCGCATTGCACACGACCTGGCAATTGATGGAGGGTAATCCCTTGCAGTTTATGTAGCGTCTACCCTGCTCCCCAGGTGGTGACTTGATTTGTATGTGCGTACAGTCTATCGCACCCAGTACCTCCGGGTATTGTGCCACACGGTGGAAGTGGCGCATATTGCTAGCCAACTCCTCCTGAGATCTGGGGAAGTATATATGCTCATTGGCATGTGGTAACATGGCATCCAGAAACTGGTGTAGTACCCTGGATGCTGATGCCTGTGAAATGCCCATTATATCCCCAGTTGGCCTTTGAAAGGTACCTGTGGCCAGTATTCGCAAGCTTACACATACTTTTGTGTCCACTGGGATGGGCTCCCCTCTGTTGTTTCTTGTTCTCAGGCGTGGCCGGCACAGCTCCACTATTTGCTGTAACGTGTCCCTATTCACCCTGTAATGCTCTACTATCTCCAGGTCTTGTAGCCCCTGGTAGGTTACCCTTGGTCTGAACACTCTCCTTCTCCTCTGAGGCCTACGGTAGTTGTCGGCACCCTCCTCCGCAACACCATCTGTCTCTAACACATGCTGATGGATCACGGCCACGGCAGCACCCAATATGTACATTTTAAAAGTTCCCCATGTGTTTACACCTATGGTGCGGCGTTTGGGAATACACGGCCGTGTGTTGTGTGCATTCACACTTTATACTGTTGTGCTGTACACCCGGTGATGTCATAGGGTGTGTCTGTGTGGCCGTATCTGGGGATTATCTTCCGTGTTATACCGTTGGCACTGCAGCGCTGTGCCTTTGGTGTTGCATTACCCTTGCCTGCAATGGATTACCTTTCGACCTTCCCTTACTGTTTCTGCACGTTGCACCTACTATTTCCTGGCATGCATCCTGCAGAGCCCTGTCATGTGTAGTTTCTGGAACATGGCAAATAGTGCGTTTTGTGTGCCACCGCCGTTATGCTGCCTGTCTGCTTGGCTCTGCTGTGTCAGGTCTTCAGTCTTTGCAATCTGCTACCTCCCCTACTTTCCTTGCATTCATATGCCTCCCCTATCCCGTTTTGCAGGTTTCTGCATGCAGAGTTGTCAGCTGCCGCCGATTGGCCTTCGTGGGTTGATTAGTGTTGATTGCTCATTACTACTCCAATTACACTGCTTCCGCATTTCCTCATATTCTCAACATCACCTTCCTGTTTCCGATGTTATTTGCGGGGTGAGCATCACATGACTGGGTTAAGGGAACGTAGTCATCCTCGTGCACATGCACCTCTGCGTGCATTGTGCGCTCTCAGCTCAACTATTTCCCCACATGCCGGTCCTGCAGCTGTGATGTGCAATGTACAGCCCAGGTTTGCTGAGCTCCAATGTGCTTCCTCCTACAGTGGCACACCCCTCTGCAGGTGACATGTATTCCCTCTGAGCCACTCCTCGGTGTATTACCGCTGTGCCATTTGGTACAGCCTTACGCCGGTGGGGGTTTTGCGATTCAGTATTATCTGCCTCATTTGCATGGCATTGACTACTAATTCATAGTTACCGCACCGAACACTGCCGCGAGTCCTTGGCAACCCTTGCACCGTGGTTGTGGCTTTCCATGCATACCATGGTGTATTGTGGCTGTGAAGCTGATGTGTATTACGCTGCTGTTTTATAACATTGTCATATTATTTCATTGTTTTGCACCTTCCGCAGACATGTCCTGGGGTTCTGCTGTGAGTTTCTGTGGACATACCATTTATGTTATTATTTACATGTTGTGCATGTTTTCTTTTGACATTCTCTGTGTCTTTCACCATTGGCATATGGCAACAGTGTGATACCTGACGCTGACAGCCTTCCGTTACTCCTATGTTATGTTTGGGAAAATGTAAACCGTTTTTTTTGGTTTAAATTGCTGTGGCCTTATGCTATGCCTGCGCCACTTCGTGGATCGCTATATGCCTTCATTTGCATGGTGCAACACTGCACATGGGGTGTTTAGCATACTTATGCCAGAGGTGGCGCAGATCCAGCACACGCCGGTAGTGCACGTGGGATTGGGTCGTACCTGAATCGCTCGGCGGCCATATTTGGCATTGTAACGCCTACGCTGTGCGTGCGCCTGGCGCAACGTTCATGAATCCCGGGGATTATTTTCACATTTTATCTCAATAACCAAGTAACACAGACAGAACTCCTTAGCCTCAATGAAAGCTCTCAGGTAGATGAATAAAATGCTGCTGACAGTAGGTGTGTAACTTGA
Organism: Protopterus annectens; assembly: GCF_019279795.1. Classification (NCBI taxonomy): domain Eukaryota; kingdom Metazoa; phylum Chordata; order Ceratodontiformes; family Protopteridae; genus Protopterus; species Protopterus annectens. The sequence goes on from NC_056731.1 coordinate 1,855,325,220, forward strand.
GTGGTTACTGAGATGTAAGCTGTTTACAAAATATTATCTATGTAATAGTTACTTCCCCAGATTCACTAATCTTCCGTGCAGGACTAGTGTAGTGCTGCATGGAAGTGGCAATTTAGGAGAAGGATGGCAGTGCGCCAAGCATATTAATGAAGGCACACTACCTGACCTCCTAATCCTACACGGAGCATGGATGAGTGCAGGGGACATGTCTGAGAGCAGAGCTCTCAGAATAAACACGCCCCTGCAAAGTAGAACACCAGAAACTGTAAATAAATGATCGAGACTGCTCATAGGTGTCTACATATCCCCACCAACAGTCCCCCATGTGTACAATAGCAACAGGACATAAAAATAAAAAGTAACCCCTGTATTTATGTCTAAAACTCTGACTACAGCTAACTGTAGGTGCGCGGGTGTGCCCATCGCTTAGCTATGGTTAAAGCAGCTTAAAAGGCTGAAGAGGATAACAAGGAAGATATATGCAAATGAAGCAGCAGAGCAATAGTGTAGTGGTCAGAGCATCCACCTAATGGGGAGGCATTCCCGGCTCGAGTCCCAGTGCAGCACATACCTTTTCCATGTGTAATCTGTATAAGAACATTTATTCACATTTTATTGCTGTACAACCTACTAAACATTTAAATGTGAACTGGAGTACTGCATGAAATGCACATGTGAAGAGTCAGTACCATAATGAATAAGCCAGCAGTAAGCAGGTGTAAGCACAGATAAGCAGTAGTAAGCATATATAAGCACTAGTAAGCGGGTGCAAGTGCATTTGGGTGGGGTGAAGCACCGCTAACATAGATTAAGCAAAAGAGATGCTAACTGCGTGTAAGACACTGTTACCGGAAGTCAGCAATGCTTACCTCTGCACAAACCCACTTACAACTGCTTGAAAGTGCTTTAAGCACACTGTAACCAACGGCCGGTATCACGTGTGACTCTGTGTACACTAACGGAGTCAGTTGTAGGTATCGCAAAGCATACGTGGAACACAAGGTTGGCCAGTATGCACACGAAACACATTATCCAGCAATACCAGTCAACATTACCGGATATGTAGCTAAAGATTTGGAGGTATATGTGTTAGTATAAATACCCATAACTAATTAGATATATACCTCCCCCTCTTTGCAGTACAAATGTCTACATACATAGATAGACATATAAATAAATACCGACATATAATGACAAATATTCATAGGCCATGCCAATGGAGGTGAGGGGCCCAAGCAAGAAACATGTAACACGTAGCATGAACCCCCCCCCAGCCGGACAGGGGAAACATACAAACAAACCCACAAACAATGTAAACAATCCACTGCTCCCAGACCACATGAAGGATACAACTGGGGGGGGGGGGACACTGTGGACCTGAGAAGTCTAATCTTGGAACAGACAGGAGCATCTCTTGCGGGACACCCCAAAAACTGTCTTATTATAGGAGGAAGCCTGTGCGATGACCTATCAAGGCGGGGAATGTACATACCTGGACTACAAGAGTGGGAAAGCCTGATGACCCATGGGTCGAGACAATGTATGAGATGGGTCCCAGTGATGTGGAGAGTGGGCAGTGTGTAGTGGTGTGTATAGACCCGACCTATACCCAGAGTAAGAATGAGTGCTGTAGAGGAGGTGTGGGTGGGGGAACTATGGGTATGTAATTATGGGTCTAGGTGTGCAGGTGTTTGCTGGAGTGGGTATATTTCAACTGCCCCAAGGATGTAAGAATTAGTGTTCATTAGATAAAGCCGCTGCCCAATGAGCAGCCACTCCCGCTACGAGTCCCACTGCAGTACACTCTATTTTACATGGCAAAAGAACGGTATAACCAGATGTAGATGAAAATATGTAGAGGTATGTGTGTGTATATGTACCCATAACTACATGGAGATATACCTCTCCCTCTCCATAGTACAAATGTATACACACATAGACAGTAGACAGAATATGTATATATAAATACCCACATATAGATATATACATATGCAGACACCTATACATCCATATGTCGTTAGATGTATATATATAGATATACGTATATATATATATATATATATATATATATATATATATATATATATATATATATATATATATATATATATATATATATATATATATATATATGATTATATATAAATGATTACATATATGATTTATATATATGATTTTATGTATATATATATATATATATATATATATATATATATATATATAGATTATATATATATATATATATATATATATATATATATATATATATATATATATATATATATATATATATATATACACACACATATATATATATATATATGATTATATATATATATATATATATGATTATATATATATATATATATATATATGATTTTATATATATATATGATTATATATATATATATATATATATATATATATATATATGATTATATATATATATATATATATATATATATATGAATATATATATATATATATATATATATATATATATATATATATATGATTATATGGTTTACTATTGAAATATCGAATGGCACTACATCGACTGTACTATAGTCGAACACGGAAGTTCAAAAATAGTAATGTCGACGTCAAAAAAACAATCTAGGAATAGTTTTAACATGGCTCGAGGTAGGTGTTCAGTATTATTCAGAACTACAGACATCTCCCCTACCTCGACCCATGTTAAAACACAGTCCTAGATTGTATTTTTGTTGTCGACATTACTATTTTCGAACTTCCGTGTTCTACTGTAGTACAGTCGATGTAGTGCCGTTCGACATTTCAATAGTAAACCTGATTTTATTTATATATATATATATATATATATATATATATATATATATATATATAAAATTATATGATTTTATATATATATTTATAGGGATATATATATATATATATGGTTCTACCTGACTTCGTCGACAGCGCAGAAGACCGACAGCGGAATTCGGAGCTCCAGAAGACCGAAAACGAAGAAGACCGAGCGGAATCGCGAGTGGCAGAACATCGACAATGCAGAAGACCGACACGACGGATGACAACACCAACGCCGAGGATGCCGACATGGGGAAAGGCTGTGTGAGTATGCGGTAGTGACGGACGTTGGGGTGCGAGGCAGGTAAGTGTGGAGATTGACGGTCTGTGATAGGGGTGGGTTAAGTGAGTTAGGTTAGGAGCGATAGGGTGGGTTAAGTGAGTTAGGGTTAGGGGAGCGATAGGGGTTAAGTGAGTTAGGGTTAGGAGCGATAGGGGTGGGTTAAGTGAGTTAGGTTAGGTTTATAGGGGCGGTTAAGTGAGTTAGGTTAGTTAGCGGGTAGGTAAGTGACATAGTGACGGACCTTAGGGTTAGGGTAAGGTTTAGTGTGGGCTTGTAAGGATTTTGGTGTGCTTGTGTTGTGTGTGTGGTTTGTGGAATGGGGATGTGTTTTGTTTTTAATAATTGTGATTGTGGTGTGTGCAGTGTATGGGGTTTCGTGTTTGTGTACCGTCGGTTATTTCGTTGTCGGTTATGTGTGGTTTCGTGTTTATGGACTGTCGAATATGTGGTGTCGGTGATGTGCTTGTCGGTGTTGTGTGGTTTCGGCTATGTCAGGTAGAACCATATATATATATATATATATATATATATATATACATATTTAGAGAGAGAGAGAGACAGAGAGACATATGTGTGTAAATATACACATATGTATAGCTAGGATATGATACAGCAGTTAAGAAATACATATGTTCACAGGCCGTGGCAATGGGGGTGAGGGGTCCAATCAACAAACGTGTAACATGTAGCATCAACCCCCCCCCCACAGCTAGACAGGTAAAACATACAAACACACAATAAAAGTAAACAAACCACTGCTTCCCAGACTACAGGCAGGATGCTACAAGTGGGAGAGACCTGCCAAGTCTAATCTTGAAACAAAGACAAGGATGTCCCTTGTGGGACAACCCAAAAATTCTATGATTTTTGGGTTTACAGACATTATACACATGTCCAACCACAGGGCATACATGTTCTCGGACTACAACGTTGGGGAAGCCTGATGATCCATGGGGCAAGACAACATATGTGATGGGTCACGAGAAGTGGAAGTGGGTAGTGTGTACTGGTGTGGCCAAACCTGACCTGCACCCGGAGTAAGGAAGAGTGCCAAAGAAAATGTACAGTGTCGGAACTATGGGTATGAAATTATGGGCCTAGATGTGCAGATGTTGGCTGGAGCAGTTCCATGTGGACCGCCCCATGGATGTAAGCAACAGTGTGCATTGGGCAGAGCCGACGCCTAATGAGCAGCCACACTCAGTATGAGTCCCACTGCAGCAAAGTCTAGTTTACATGGCAAAGGATGGTATAACCAGATGTGTTGTTGCAAACCCACTAAATGACACCAAAGAACACTTGGTTGCAACACCCCACTGTAGGCATGTAAGCCAAACTAATTGGCATCACAAGGTATTATTGCTGTCCAGAACTCTCAACTGTCCCTGATCTTCAGGGACGTCCCTGATATAGACTCCGATTTTACATCTGTCCCTCTTAATCCCTCTTAAAACTGGTGACTGCTGAAGAAAAGGTGGTGAATTGTCCTTAATAAATAATGATAGTAATTCAGAGTTATAGACGTTTTACGTCAGAAAACCTATATTAATCCACATTCCCTTATTCTGCAAATATTTCAGGTTAATAGTACACATATTTAAAAAATGTCCCTGATTGTCCCTGATTATTTGAGGATTTGTCACTGATTCTGTTGAGATTTGTCTCCGATTGGTTGACAGCTATGTTGCTGCCCTCACCCCCACCCAGGGGTGTGATTGTCCAGACCTTCCCCCAAATGCAGGGTATATACACAGCTGTCACTGTACAAGAAATGTCCAGCTGTGGACCTTCCCATCAGCCATCCTGCACATCTCTGGATATGTCCCCACTCTCTGTTTGGCCCAATAACACCACTTACCTATCAACCCCTGTTGCATTCATAGTAATGTTCACAGTCACAAGTAGGTGACACCCTCCACACAACTTTATTGGCAGAATCTGGAAACCCCAACCCAGGTGTATTACCACAGCCATCCCAGACTACACATGTAAATATCACATGAAGAGAAAACCCAAGCACACTGGGATTACCACCTGGCGAAGTCCGCCACCCTCAAAACTCCAGACCCCTACACAACTACTGACACTGACACCTCCTGTCCTGCCTCACATACATATCCCAGCACCCTGCAAACCTGCACTACCGCTCCCCCGCCAATCAGTTGAATGGCCTACTATACAGTTAAAATGTCCCCCCCTCCACCTACCTGTCTACACCTCCACTATTCACATCTGCTCTACAACACAGGTATGGCATAATTAATCCTAACCCGAATACCTGAGTGTAGCCTAACCAGAAATGCTAAACTGGAATTCCACTTAACCTTACACTGACCTTCGTGAACAGTCATACCTGACATGTACACCTGACTTAAGCATGTATAATTCCGAGATGTACATGAAGGAGCACGAGGGTATGCGGCAGCAAGCGGGAGTATGCCTTTGTGGGCGGCGGTAAGCATTGCCTATACAGATTAGGCAAAGTAGAAGCTAACTGGTTTAAGAAACTGTAACCAGAGGTTAGCAGTGCTTACCATCGTGCAAACCTGTGGATGGCTGCTTTAAAGTGCCTTAATCACTCTGTACCCAATGACACATGTTCTGCCCAGAAAAAAACTGCCGCTGCAAGGCTCAAACTCAGGACGCTGTACACTATAGTCAACCACGAAGCCATCATAGCAATACAGAAAAATGAGGTATCAACAAACTAATCCTCACCACAGGAAAATCAAACCAAACATGTGAACTGAATATATGTACAGTGTGAAGTGGTATAACCTGCTACATAACATAAATATGTGAACTGGAGTACTGCAGTAAGCATAGATGTAAGGTATTATTGTAATAAACTGTAGAAGTCCCCAGGTCCCTATACAGTGTATGTACACATGAATCACGGATACCAGACACATATATAACCTGTAATGAAGAATAAAGCACTGACAAAAGGCAAATATAGTACAAATTAACTATTAAGCAATGAAAACCACAGCCCAGTTCAACTTAGTAAGAGTAAGCAATGTGTAGGGGAGCCAATCCAATCTCCCTAGCGGTATACCCCTTTAAGCACTGCCAGCCTTAGGTAAGCAGGTGTGCCCATAGCTTAACCTTTTCAAACCTGGCTAATCATGGAAATGTGTGGGTAACTGGCCGTATTTAAACCACACAGATGGGAATACATTCCATAACTGGTAGTAGCTTCCTACTGCAGGCAGAATGGCTTGTGTGGATGAAGGCACTCACTTTAGAGAGCAGCACTGGGGCATCCGGGAGTCAAAATTCATGGTATGGTTCCTGCTAAAACACCATGAGGAGAGACTACTGCAGGGTCAGTACCAGGGTGTGCAGTATAAAACGGAGGCCTGGGACAGTCTTGCCCGTGACCTCACCAGTCCCACAGGTATCTCCTGGTGAGCAGGTCAGGCATGACCATGCTGACCAGAAGCAGTGGAGGGGGATTGTACTGCAACAGTGGATCCAGGAGTCTCAGCAGATGGCTAATGCCCCAGTATTAAGTACTCATTCCACTAAGTACTTAAGAATTGCCTAGCTTGTGTATACTATGGATAGGTATGGCTAAATATCACTGTATTCCTCTGACAGCTGCCAATGAGCAGGCTGCAAACCAGCAAGCCCATGATGCTAGGTTGCAAAGGCTGCATCGCGAGGCAGGTTAGTAATTAGTCTGCATGTACTATCATAACTAAATATAAGAGCCTTAAAGTGTAACAGTCGAAATAAATGTGTAATAGTCTGTGAATACAAGTATAACCCCTGGAGTGCTTCTGGTTACTCTTCTATCATATGTTGGTGAACTGTTGCATACTATAAATAGTACGGTTGTAGTTTAAGCAGTGTAACCCACACTGTGGTATGCAGATAAAATGTGTATGAAGTCCTGCATAACAATGTTGGAAGTGCCAAGAGGTCAGTCATATTGTACAAGTGAAGGAGACCTAGATAGAAAACAGTAGAAAGCTTTTTATCAATTCCCTGATAGCACAGTGTACTGTGATGTTAGCTATAATTTTTGTCACACACAGCAGGGGTTTGAATCCTGGGAGTGTTACTAAGTTGAATGCATAACCATCCCCCCACAACTGTACAGATTTTGTAAAAATGTTCAGATAGAAAGCTGTATGCATAATTACACCCAACAACTGTACAGAATGTGCTAGAATGTTCAAATTGAAGGTTGTATGCATATTCATACCCCACAACTGTTCCAATCTGTCCAGCATGGCCAGATAAATGGCCCATATCACCAGCCTGGTACCCCATTCCCCTGAAAACTCAGTGTGATGATCCAAGAAATGTAGGCAGCTGTCAATAACATATAACTGATAGTCAAATGTGTACATAGTCATAGAATGTATATGAAAACAAACCTGTCATTCTAGCATCTTGCCCAAAGTGTATGACAGCAATTCTCAACATAAGTTGCATTAACACCTGCATCCTGTCAAGCCTGTATGTAAGACACAGGTCACATATATAATAATCTATAAACATAATAGTGTACAATATAAGGCCATTTGGTAGTGTTATAATACATGTAAGGGAAAGATCACTGCAGTGACTAAGAATGTTGTGAAACTACATGGATATATTAGTTGTTAATTGAACTCTCTCTCACCCCTACAGTGACGACTGGGGAGAAATGGGTGAAGACTGCCAGTCTAGTCAAATAGAATTTTGATATCTAATTCTAAGAACTGTATAAATAATTTTAAAATGCAGGCTTGTGTTTTTAAATGTAAGAAAACACTGCGAAATGTGGAACTGCAAAATATGTGACAACATTGCACTGTACTGGCTCAGTGAAGCATGTTGTATCCTTTCATGTTAGAATTTGGCCCGAGGGCGTCTGGATGAAAATTTCATGCCCATTGTTTTAAGGCTAAAGTTTATGACCAGAATTTAGATGTGGAAGGTGCTTTTATTGTTTTAGTTTCTGTTAGTATATACATGTGAAAAAGGCCATTGATGAGGGTAAGGCAGTCCACACAGCCTACCTTGACCTAGCAAAAGCTTTTGACACAATACCCAACTCGGGCATCATAGAAAAGCTCACCAGCTTAGATGTAAACCCATATGTCACAAGATGGGTTGCAAACTGGCTCAAGGACAGAACCCACAGGGTTAGAGTTGCTGGTGCCATGCCAGACTCTAAGCCGGTCACGAGCGGTGTCCCACAGGGCTCAGTCCTGGGCCCCCTCTTGTTCGGCATTTATTTTTCTGAAGTGCAGGCAAACATAGGGGGATTGTGGCTGACAAAATTTGCAGATGACTGCAAACTGGGCACCATAATTGACACTCCATCAGACACAGACATCCTCCAGAGAGGTCTCATAGAAATGGATAACTGGTGCCAGAGCCATGGCCTTAAGCTAAATGCCAAAAATGTATAGTCATACCCTTTGGGAAAAACAAGGTAACCCTAATTACCACATAGGTGGTAATCCATTAAACACAGAAGAAGTTATCAGGACCTGGGGACCCAAGTTGACAGTAACCTCTTTTGACACTCAGATTGCCAAAGTGGTTAGGAAGACCTTCTACATCGCCCGCCTGATCATGAAGGGATTCACATCCAGATCAGGAGAGGTCATTGTACCCCTGTACTCTTCACTTATCAGACCAGTGATTGAGTACAACGCCCATCTGGAATGTACCTTACCCGACACCTGCAGCAGTTGGAAAGACCCCAAAAGTTCCTCACCAAAAGGATAAAGGGGCTCAAACATATGTCATACGCTGCCTGACTGAAGAAACTCCAGCTCTATTCAGTCACATACCGTCTGCTCAGAGGTGATCTGTGCCTGACATACAAGGCCATGTCCAACCCGGAATTAATGGACATGCTCCACCTCAAAAAATCCAAATCCACCAGAGCCACGAGATCAAGAGACTTAAACCTCAACACGGATATAAATAGGATGTGCTGGAGGGACAGATTCATCACCCAGAGACTCCCTAAACTATGGAACAGAATCCCAGTCCATGTGAGGCAGAGCCCCTCACTGACTCTGTTCAAGAGAAATCTTGACGAGTGGATGGGAGATCGTAGGTTTACCCTGGGAATCATCTCTGTGTCACTGCTGGACAGAGGCACAGCAAACTAATGGGTATAGTATTCTCATCCTAAGGGGTGGTGAAAGCCACACACACTCTGGCTAGGCTTATAAATGCCCTAGGGCAGATAGCCTAGTATGAACCTATGAACCTATAAACCTATCATTGTAAGTTTCTGAGGAGGTGTTAGATTGCTAAATAATGCAGTTTGTGGCCTGAGAACTCAGACCAGGTGTTGATGATGCAATATGAATACTGGGAAAACCTAAGTGTCAAAAATGATGTAATTGTGGGAGGGCCTTAGAGACATGTTTGTTAGTAATGTTTTAATACTATTTCTCACAAGAGACCTGGCGCATTTTGATCTGGACATCTAACTTATCAGCACTCTGCTTATGCTCACATGTAAGTTTTTAGCACTGTGATATCTTGTAGGAATATTTAAAGCTAGTAAAGGTTAATTACGTATTTTTCTTTGAAACCAGATCTGTCCTACTATATTATTTGTGTGA